>NC_136485.1:101332139-101932139 GCF_053919585.1 Euprymna scolopes
AGTGCTGCTAGACTAGCGCCTCTCCCAAGCCGAGGATTGAACCTAGAACCATCTCGTTGACAGTCAGCAGTTCTACCGATCGACCCACGGGAGCAACGCCCGTAAATTATCTCGCCAAATGTCATTATTATATAATTTATTTATTATTTATATATATAATATTATATATATATATATATATATATATATATATATAAAATATGTATATATATGTATATATATATATAATATATTGTATAATAATATATATTATATATTAATTATATATATATATATATATATATATATATATATATATGCTCGTATGCTAGAACGTTTTCATCCTAAATGCGCACAATGTACAAATATACATAAATAGACCTGTGCGTAACATTGAAATCAAACCAATCATCAAATATGAAACCATAAAAATGAATAATTAATTAATGAATGTTCGCTTTTCAAAGGCACATGCAAATTAGATAACCTCAAGTTAGTCGCTTGCATATTTCCATGACTAAGTATATTAATAAGTTTGTTTTAATAATTTTTAAATAGAAAATGTAGGTTTTTAATGTTAATCTAAGTGCAACAAAAAAACTTTCCCGTGTATATATACTAGCAGTATTATCCGGCCTAGCTCGGGGGTTGCTTTGATGCCTTTTCATGCTTATTTTGATCCATATATTTGGTAATTCCAATATTTTATTATTTTTTTATTTTTGTAATCCTAAAATTATTTTAGCAAATTTGGGTGACATTGACACCTTACTGATCAACGTAGCCCCCACACAGTGGATGTAACGTGCCAGCAACAATCCAATTTCTCTGATAGCAGCTGTTCTTCCCACACACGTAAATTTTCAAGTCCTATAAACTCCTTTCCAGTTTAAAAAAAAATTCAAGAACTTTTTTTTAAATATAAAAACATGTTCTGTTTGTACTGTAATTGCTTGAGGCATTACCGTCTGGGGATTTTATATTAAAGAAAATAATCGTTTTATAAAAAACAATTAGTTTAAAGCAAACAGTTGAAAAAAGTTTTATTTGAAGTTTTATTATTTTAAGTAATTGAGTGAAATTCAAATGTATTTTTTTATTTCGACCAAGAAATCATCTTTACTGAGTTTACGATTTTGTTTTTTCTATGATCAGTTATAAAGTTTAATTAAAATACTGTAATATTCCAGTTTTATGTTGCAAAAATAGTAGATATTTTAAAAATACACACAGACACGTAAATTTTCCAATCTTATAAATAAACTTCTTTCCAGTTAACAAAAAAAAAAACATTAAGAAATTTACATGCAAAAATTTTTTAAAGGACATGTTATCACACAGTAGATCACCACAGTAGAACTTTCATGGCCCGTTGTTCTATCATTGTTGCTAAGTGACGAAATGAAAAAATGGCTTTACCGATGATAGATAAATTAAAATAACAATTTTGATTATTGATTATCGGTGATTACAGGGGGTATCTGAAATAAGATCACTCTCAGACTTATACACTAAAGTTCTTTAAATTTTAAAGAAAATCTGTTCAGCCGTTTTGGAGTCTATAAGGAACGAACTCTAAGTTGCATTTATATAATTGTAGAGAAGATACTTATACTATAAACCGTTCTTGTAACTCACTAACTCTATTTTTTGAGTGGCTTTTAGCCTTGATAAGTGGTGACTTATTAGCAGAAAGAAAAAGGTTTCCGTATTGAGGCTTTATTACTAGATGCACTTTTGTGTCATACATCGAACTTTGGGGTGGGGGCGTGGGTGAGCTTGAGTGGATTATAGGGTTGTGAATTAGGGTTTGGGTTAATAAACAGAAATTGTTCAAAAATATGGATTTCATGCTCAATTGGGTCTGAAACATTTTAGTGCTGTGCTCTGAATAAATTCTATTTCACATTGGTAGGTGCTACCACTTTAGAGATTTAGAGTGATTTGGAGTAATGATAACGAAAGGAGTAATGCTACACTCTTGAAAGCTCCTAAATTGAGGTCTCCCCTCTCCGATGCACCTGGATACATTAAAAAAACAAAAAACTTTCAAATTAATTTCATGAATCCATTTTTTTTGTTTTTCATCATTTGAATTATTAGGATTATTCTTCTCAGCTTAATTGCTATTTTCACAACGTTTCGGTTGATATAATCTTCAGCCTTTTAAGGTGTATCTTGTCGAACTCGGAAATCTTTCTGTTGAACTCGGGGATTTGCAAAGATCCATGACATAGTGGGTAAAGTACTTGGTAAAATTCAGTTGTAAATTACTCCATTCTGGAGGTTGAAGGTTCAATCCTCAGTATGATTAACACTCAAAATACAATTGCAAATTATTTAGGACTTTTTAATCATGGCTGGCAGAACGAGGGTATACTATTCCTGTGAATTAAATAGTTTTGTTTCAAATTTCGTGCAGATTCCTGAGTTCAACAGAAAGATTCCCTATTTGACAAGATACACATGAAGGAAGTTGGAGATAACATCAAATAAAATATGAAAATGACAATCAAGATGAGAACAGTAGTTCAAATAATCCAAATGATACGAATTATTAATCCTTATCTAAAAATCAAAACCATTATTTTAAAATCGCATAAAATTGCCTCGTTTAAAAGCGAACATTTGACAACTCGGCAGTAAAGAAAAGGGAAAGGTGATAAAAAATAATTATGGCCAGTCTTAAAGAAAAGAGATATTTTTTCATTTATTTCTAAATCTAATTCTTTATTTAAAACAATAATAAAAAAGAAAGGAATAAAAAACAAACAAAAAAAGATTATATGAAATTCCAATTAAGAAATAATAGTAAAAAAAGAAAGGAAAGAAAAAAGAAAAACGATTTTTATTTTTCTACAGTGTCACAGCAAATCTCATTAATTAAGAAAAATCAGTTACTGTACAGGAAATCCCATGATGAAGTGGTTCTGTTGGTGGTGGTGGTAGTGGAGGTGGTGGTGGTGGTGATGCTTTTGGTGGTGATGATGCTTTTAGTGGTGGTGATGATGCTTATGGGGGTGGTTGTGGCGGCTTGCAAGTTAAACTTATAATTAGATTCTCATTTAGGAAATACTAACATTCTTTGCTTGTGCTCGCGCAACAGCAATTAGGATATAAAAAATTATTGTTAGACTAAAAATTTTGAACACAATGTTTTAATAATTTACTCTTTCTCTTCAAATAATTGTTAACTCTACTGATGGTATTCCAGTTCTCTGGATGGTAAAGAGAAAGAATAACACGAAGTAGTACTTGACTTGACTTGATTCACCTTTGCTAAATCGTTGAGATCTTTGTCATCCTTTTCTTTTTTTTTTTAATTTTTATGAGGGAGTCACCACTTATAAAGGCCCAAAAGCCTCTCGAGGATAAGGATTAATGTACAGTGGTCACCGACAGACACAAGTGTAGTTATCGTTAGTGGTGAGAATTGGGTAGAATAAAATTATTTAAGAGGGCATTTTAACAAGAACTTATTTACATTGATCTTGAAGATGACCATGTTGTAGCTAGCATGAAAGCACGCTAGCAAAACAATATTTCACAGGCGGACAATTCTAGGAAAGAAGGTTTGTTTATTGAATTTGCATTTAGATTTAGGCACAGATAGAGAGTGGGGAAAATTGTTGATAGTTGCTGCAGCTAGACAAGTGTTTTTGTGAAAGATTGGTGAGGGAAACCATAGATTGAAGCTCAGACGAGCACTTGCCATGAAAATAACGATAGAGCAGAAACATGCTTTCAAAGTCTCTTCTACTAGATTTCAAATTTGGTTTTCTAATCATTGGATCGTCACACTTGTTCATGTATACTTAGTTGAACTTTCACCCTAGAATGGCTGGGCCGTCTTCATTCAGAAAATTTATTGCATCGTGGATGAATGCTGACCAGATGTGACAGTCCACCATAATAGCAGATATGTTAGGTAATGATGGTTCCAGCAGTAAACTTCATAAAGGGTGCAGGCTCGGTAACCTGTTTCAGTGTTTTGAACCAGAGTTTAAGGTGGTCTTCACATCGTTTTTCCCAACTCTGAGAAGGATTTTGTATGAAATCATTTGGGTGATGATGAAGAGCGTGACCAAACCAGTGAAGACAGACCAAACCAGTGAAGACAGACCAAACCAGTGAAGTATAGAGGACCTGATATTTCCAGAAAGTTATTCATCTGGCATTGACCAAGCTCAACATCATTTAACTTTGATGACCTAACAAGCACTGGTGTGTCAATGTGATTATGCCATATAATAAGTAGTAATATTAGTAGTATTAATATAATAAGTAGTAACATTATTAGTATTAATATAATAAGTAGTAATATTAGTAGTATTAATATAATAAGCAGTAATATTAGTAGTATTAATATAATAAGTAGTAATATTAGTAGTATTAATATAATAAGCAGTAATATTAGTAGTATTAATATAATAAGCAGTAATATTAGTAGTATTAATATAATAAGTAGTAATATTAGTAGTATTAATATAATAAGCAGTAATATTAGTAGTATTAATAGGCCTTGATTCGATCTAGAGAAACACTGGATGACACCTGAAGGGTGTCTGTGTGGGGAAGTCTGTTGTGAAACAAATGTTGCGCAATTATCAACTACGCCATTTCTGGAGCTGCATTGCTTGAGTCTAGTGGCAAAGAAGTCCAAGATGATTAAAAACAATGTCGCACTTTTATAAGTATACACCACCTTCCCACATGAGACACTTGGTATTACCAACTAGTCACCCATTTAGTACTGACCAGATTAAACATAGCTTAACTTCGGTAATCTACTGGGAACGTCTATGTCAAGATGATTATTTACAGACTTACTTGTTTCAGCATTCGCTCTGAAGCAGTTGGGCCGATTGCACCCAGAGAATTTACCATGTCCTGAATGAATGCTGACCAGACAAGACAGTTCACTGCAGTAGCAGATATGAGTATTAGTCAATCACAGTTCCAACAACGAACTCTATAGAGACAAAGGCACAGGATTAGCTCGGTATCCTGTTTCACTGTTCTGAACCAGGTTTTCAGCTGGTCTCCATTTCGTTTTTATCCAATCCTAAGGAGAAGCTGGTTCGATGGTTTTGTGCATGAAATCATCTGGGTGATCACAAAGATTCTAACTGAACCAGCAAAGTCATCCTGAGAGGAGTGCTTGTCATAGAGTGAGCGAAAACGAACAGTGGCATTTGAAATGAATTATTATCAACAAACACGGAGGATGTGACGTAAACAATAGTGATCGAACATGTTAAACGTTTGTAGGTGTTTGATGGTTATGTTAAACCTGTCTTGTGATTAGAGAGAAAAATATGATGATTTTATTTTTTAAACATGCGCTTCCACTTTAACTTTTAAATTCATTTGTTAGTTTGCTAATGTTCATGTCCTATTTCAATTTAATCTGTCAGATCCATGGGAGATTAACCTTTTTCAGGTTAATTACCATTGAAACACAATACTTATTGCAAAGAATTCACTGTTTACAATTAATGTAACAAAAGTTTCTAATTTAACAAGAGCTGAGTGGTTGGGGAAATTTCAGGTTCATATTTTACTGCAATGATTATTATTGATGTCAGTGCATAAATGGCAACAATATATCCTATGCAATTTAAAATATCTTTTTCTAAAGATCAATCTCATGTTGTGTGATTTTTTTATTTATATTTAGTACAAGATTAACATTTTTCAGGGCTCTTTTTGGTGCATAGCTTACAAAACATACTTTTGTCATCTGTAATTTTTTATTTTGTGGTAAGTTTGTTAAAACTCATTTTCAATATGGATTTAAGTTGAAGTGCAAGATCTAATAATAAACACTATCATAGTTATTTTTGTGTATTATTGATTATTAGTTATCATTCATAATTATTAGCGGTTATCATTTGTGCTTAGTAGTTCTTATTATTATTGTTATTTATAATTTGTGCTTATTATTGGTTATTATTTATCATTTGCACTTATTGTTAGTTATTATTTGTCATTTGCATTTATTGTTAGTTATTATTTGTCATTTGCATTTATTGTTAGTTATTATTTGTCATTTGCATTTATTGTTAGTTATTATTTGTCATTTGCACTTATTGTTAGTTATTATTTGTCATTTGCATTTATTGTTAGTTATTATTTGTCATTTGCATTTATTGTTAGTTATTATTTGTCATTTGCATTTATTGTTAGTTATTATTTGTCATTTGCATTTATTGTTAGTTATTATTTGTCATTTGCACTTATTGTTAGTTATTATTTGTCATTTGCATTTATTGTTAGTTATTATTTACCAATTGTGTTTATTATTAGTTATTATTTGTCATTCAGGTTTATTATTGGTTATTATTTATAATTTGTGTTCATTGTTAGTTGTTATTTGTCATTCATGCTTATTGATTAGTATTTATCATTCGTACTATCTGGCGCCCTTTGAAAATGATGCTGTCCTTGTGTGCTAGTGATAGTTCAGCATGATTGACATATAGAGTGTGAAATGTTGCTTTGTTTATGCCATCATCAACACCATGTCATTTGTTGGTGAGAATGGCTTCAATGATGGCAGTGTCTTGTCTTTTGCGGTTTCTGTTGAAACTTCATCAATTGTCATTGCTTTGGGGGTTTAAGAGGATGTAATTTGCATATTCTTCTGCTATTTTCTGTTCCCTGTTGCTTGGTGGCAAGTGCATTGGGTGGCAGCTAAGATAGTCTTAGCTGGGTTGTTGTGTCCTGGTCAGTATATGACAATTAAGTAGTTGTGTTTGGTGTTGTGTCCTGGTCAGTTCAATTAAGTAGTTGTGTTTGGTGTTGTGTCCTGGTCATGACAGTTAAGTATTGTTGTGTTTGTAAAACTTAATTTCAATGCATACTGATAGTTGGGAGTGGGTGTTGTTGAAAATTGATGTTAACAGTTTGTGATCTGTATAGATCATGAATGGTGCTCCGAAAATATATATGTGAAAGTGTACACATGCCCATGTGATGGCAAGTGCTTCACGTTCTGTTTGGGAATAACGTCGTTCAACTGTGGATAGTGCCCGGCTGGTGAATTGTACTGCTCATCCATTTTTGACAGCACAGCAAAGATGCCTATAGAGCTAGCATTGGAAGTTTTTGTATCTTACCTGTATGGAATACATATTCTGTATCACTACCGCTGATTGAGTTTTGTTGTTTGTCTTCAAAGCCGTTCACCAGCCGTCGACTGATTTAGGCTTGAGCACGTGGAGAACAATTTACCTTCCATTGTCTGTCCTCATCATTTAGCTTTCTGAAACAGACGTAGATGAAATGCCCATATCTTTAGATGTAGGCACTCTGATCTTGAAATGCAAAGTAGGATTTCGGTCTCTGTTCATGTGGATATTCTCCAGCGCAATTTCTGCACCTGTTTTGCTGGAGATTGCCATGTTACCATCATTGTTCTTATGTGACTTGATTTACCAGTGCCATAGTAGTAGTAGTAGTAGTAGTAGTAGTAGTAGTAGTAGTAGTAAGTGATGGCATCCTCTAAGTGCATTTGCTCTAAGTGCGTTGTTATTGTTTCTAATGTTCTGGCATAATTCACCAAGTCGTGTAATTGCATCTCGGAGTTCATTAACCCTTTTGGTAAATCTTTTCCGAGGAACAGCCTGTTATTAGTTTCAGCATCCATGTCTGCAAAGTGGCACATAGCTGCTGCCTCTTTTAATTTCTAATAGAAGTCTTCTATGTTAGAAGTGGTTTGCTTTGTTTTATGAAATAAAAACTGTATTCCGTGTTCTTTTGGAGGTTGAAATAGCTTTGCACTGCTGAGATGAGCTTGCGGAAATGTATTTCCTGATGTGGTCGTTTTAGGCAGCAATTCGTCGATGAGATCGCTTATTGACTCTCCCACGAATGTTAGCAGAATTGCTTTCTGCCTTTTATCATCACTTATGTCAGGCATGATAAAATAATTCCTTAGTGCGCTGATATATTGGGACCATCTGGTAGCTTTCGGTTCTAACTCACAGTCCAACATTGGATATGGTATTAGAGCAGCCATATTGATTCTTGTAGCATGCTGTTTTTTTTTCTTGGTGTGCTCTTGTTTTTGCTTTTAGTTTTTTTCTTAACTAAACAACTCTGTCCTGGTTGCCACTGTTGTATTTGGTAAACGATATACATTAAATATCAATAATTTGCTATCGTGGGAAAACCAGATGGATGTCGATTAGTGAGAGACAAAGCGAACATGTGCTTACAATTTTTATGTGTATATCCAGATGAACCTCGGATGTTGCAGGTGATGTAACTCTGGTAACACTCGAGAACCTTTTATTGCGTTAGAACATTACAGTTATAATTTGTCATTGTTGTTTACTATTAGTTGTTATTTTTATAATCCATGCTTATTATTTGGTTGGTCTAAATTATTTTTTATTATTGTTTATTATTGGTTATTATTTATCAATCATGCCTATTATGGGTTATTATTTATAAATCGTGCTTATCATTGGTTATTATATGTTTATTATTGGTTATTTGCAATTCATGTTTATTATTGATTATTATTTGTCATTTGTGCTTATTATTGGTTATTATTAATTATCGTGCTTATTATTGGTTATTATTTGTTTATTATCGGTTATATGCCATTCATGTTTATTATTGTTTATGATTTGTCATTTGGGCTTATTATTGGTTATTGTTTATCAGTCGTGCTTATTATTAGTTATTATTTGTTTATTATTGTTTATTATTTGTTTATTATTGGTTATTTGCTATTCATGTTTATTATTGATTATTATTTCTAATTTGTGCCTATTATTGGTTATTACTTATCAGTCGTACTTATTATTGGTTATTATTTATCAATCGTGCTTATTATCGCTTATTACTTGTTTATTATTGTTTATTATTGCTTATCATTGGTTATAATATGTTTATTATTGGTTATTTGCAAGTCATGTTTATTATTGGTTATTACTTATCAATCGTGTTTATTATTGGTTATTATTTATCAATTATCCTTATTATTGGTTATGATTTATCAATCGTGCTTATTATCGGTTATTATTTGTTTATTATTGGTTATATGCCATTAATTTTTATTATTAATTATTATTTATCATTTGTTCTTAATATTGGTTATTATTTATCAATCGTACTTATTATCAGTTATTATAAATTTATTATTTGTTATTATTTGTTTATTATTTGTTATTTGCCATTCATGTTTATTATTGATTATTATTTGTCATTGGGTAGGTCTATCAGAAGCGGCCATTAAAAATGTGTGATAGGAACTTGAATAATTCAACTTACTATCTTTCGAAGCTTATAACTACTTGAAAAATGTCATTCAAACCCTATTTTTTTCAATTAAAGGAGAAAAGACCAAATTTTAAAAAAATAACAGGTTTAATAGCATTATGCAATATTTGCTTTTTTAAATCGGTTTTCTTTAAAAAAGATTTAAAGAAAATCAACGAAATTTTACTTACATCGATTATAAAAAATATATATAAATTCCAAAAAATCACTTACTTATAAAAAGTACTATTCAATGGGTACTTCCATTCTTCATTATTAAGAATTTATCCATATTTATATTTTATATTTCATGTTCTTTTTAAATAAAATACTTTTTTAAGCAAGTATGCAAAAAAAACATGCGATCACATGTTTCTCACAGTTGACATAAAGGGAGACAACTGTCTGCTTTTCTTCCCGGTGAATCTTCAGTGGCGCTAAGCGTCACAATTAATGTCTCTTTCTATTGTGTGCTGTAAACCAAAATTAGTATTTTGGGGCCACCGTGTATGAAAACTGAACACACTCACTTAATAGGTTTTGCTGTTTAAAAACAAACCCACTCTACCGATTTTTTCTTTTTTTTTATTCTCTTAATGAAATACATGAGTTTTTGATTATTATATTTTATTTCTACTTTATCGAGTGAATGTTTTTTTAATATCTAAAAAAAGAAAACATTTATTGAAATAGAAAAAATTGTCGTCAGCATCCGATATTTACTTGAGAATGTAAGCATCACATCAGCTTCAACTTAAAAAAAATCAACGTGGTTAAAAAAAACATTATTATTTCTCATTTGTGTTTATTATTGTCAATTATTTGTTAATCTTGCTAATTATTGATTATTATTTCTCATTCGTGTTTATTATTGGCTATTATTTGTCAATCTTGCTAATTATTGATTATTATTTCTCATTTGTGTTTATTATTGGCTATTATTTTTTAATCTTGTTAATTATTGATTATTATTCCTCATTCGTGTTTATTATTGGCTATTATTTGTTAATCTTGCTAATTATTGATTATTGTTTCTCATTTGTGTTTATTATTGGCTATTATTTTTCAATCTTGCTAATTATTGATTATTATTTTTCATTTGTGTTTATTATTGGCTATTATTTAATCTTGCTAATTATTGATTATTGTTTCTCATTTGTGTTTATTATTGGCTATTATTTGTCAATCTTGCTAATTATTGATTATTATTTCTCATTCGTGTTTATTATTGGCTATTATTTGTTAATCTTGCTAATTATTGATTATTATTTCTCATTTGTGGTTATTATTGGCTATTATTTGTTAATCTTGCTAATTATTGATTATTATTTCTCATTTGTGTTTATTATTGGCTATTATTTGTTAATCTTGCTAATTATTGATTATTATTTCTCATTCGTGTTTATTATTGGCTATTATTTGTCAATCTTGCTAATTATTGATTATTATTTCTCATTTGTGTTTATTATTGGCTATTATTAGTCAATCTTGCTAATTATTGATTATTATTTCTCATTTGTGTTTATTATTGGCTATTATTAGTCAATCTTGCTAATTATTGATTATTATTTCTCATTTGTGTTTATTATTGGCTATTATTTGTCAATCTTGCTAATTATTGATTATTATTTCTCATTCGTGTTTATTATTGGCTATTATTTGTCAATCTTGCTAATTATTGATTATTATTTCTCATTTGTGTTTATTATTGGCTATTATTTGTCAATCTTGCTAATTATTGATTATTATTTCTCATTTGTGTTTATTATTGGCTATTATTTGTCAATCTTGCTAATTATTGATTATTATTTCTCATTTGTGTTTATTATTGACTATTATTTGTTAATCTTGCTAATTATTGATTATTATTTCTCATTTGTGTTTATTATTGACTGTTATTTGTAAATCTTGCTAATTATTGATTATTATTTCTCATTTGTGTTTATTATTGGCTATTATTAGTCAATCTTGCTAATTATTGATTATTATTTCTCATTTGCATTTATTATTGGCTATTATTTGTTAATCTTGCTAATTATTGATTATTATTTCTCATTTGTGTTTATTAGTGGCTATTATTTGTTAATCTTTCTAATTATTGATTATTATTTCTCATTTGGTTTTATTATTGGCTATTATTTGTCAATGTTGCTAATTATTGATTATTATTTCTCATTTGTGCTTATTATTGGCTATTAGTTGTTAATTTTGCTAATTATTGATTATTATTTCTCATTTGTGCTTATTATTGGATATTATTTGTTAATCTTGCTAATTATTGATTATTATTTCTCATTTGTGTTTATTATTGGCCATTATTTGTCAATCTTGCTAATTATTGATTATTATTTCTCATTTGTGTTTATTATTGGCTTTTATTTGTCAATGTTGCTAATTATTGATTATTATTTCTCATTTGTGTTTATTATTGGCTATTATTTGTTAATCTTGCTAATTATTGATTATTATTTCTCATTTGTGTTTATTATTGGCTATTATTTGTTAATCTTGCTAATTATTGATTATTATTTCTCATTTGTGTTTATTATTGGCCATTATTTGTCAATCTTGCTAATTATTGATTATTATTTCTCATATGTGTTTATCTATTATCTGGTAATTTTGCTAATTATTGATCATTATTTCTCATTTGTGTTTATTATTGGCTATTATTTGTTAATCTTGCTAATTATTTATTATTATTTCTCATTTGTGCTTATTATTAGCTATTATTTGTTAATTTTGCTAATTATTGATTATTATTTCTCATTTGTGCTTATTATTGGATATTATTTGTTAATCTTGTTAATTATTGATTATTATTTCTCATTTGTGTTTATTATTGGCCATTATTTGTCAATCTTGCCAATTATTGATTATTATTTCTCATATGTGTTTATCTATTATTTGTTAATCTTTCTACTTATTGATTATTATTTCTCATTTGTGTTTATTATTGGATATTATTTGTTAATCTTGCTAATTATTGATTATTATTTCTCATTTGTGTTTATTATTGGCCATTATTTGTCAATCTTGCTAATTATTGATTATTATTTCTCATATGTGTTTATCTATTATCTGGTAATTTTGCTAATTATTGATTATTATTTCTCATTTGTGTTTATTATTGGCTATTATTTGTTAATCTTGCTAATTATTGATTATTATTTCTCATTTGTGTTTATTATTGGCCATTAGTTCTCAATCTTGCTAATTATTGATTATTATTTCTCATGTGTGTTTATCTATTATCTGTTAATTTATCTAATTATTGATTATTATTTCTCATTTGTGTTTATTATTGGCCATTATTTCTCAATCTTGCTAATTATTGATTATTATTTCTCATGTGTGTTTATCTATTATCTGGTAATTTTGCTAATTATTGATTATTATTTCTCATTTGTGTTTATTATTGGCTATTATTTGTTAATCTTGCTTATTATTGATTATTATTTCTCATTTGTGTTTATTATTGGCCATTATTTGTCAATCTTGCTAATTATTGATTATTATTTCTCATTTGTGTTTATTATTGGCTATTATTTGTTAATCTTGCTAATTATTGATTATTATTTCTCATTTGTGTTTATTATTGGCCATTATTTGTCAATCTTGCTAATTATTGATTATTATTTCTCATGTTTGTTTATCTATTATCTGGTAATTTTGCTAATTATTGATTATTATTTCTCATTTGTGTTTATTATTGGCTATTTTTTGTTAATCTTGCTAATTATTGATTATTATTTCTCATTTGGTTTATTATTGGCTATTATTTGTTAATCTTGCTAATTATTGATTGTTATTTCTCATTTGTGTTTATTATAGGTCATTATTTGTCAATCTTGCTTATTATTGATTATTATTTCTCATTTGTGTTTATTATTGGCCATTATTTGTCAATCTTGCTAATTATTGATTATTATTTCTCATTTGTGTTTATTATTGACTATTATTTGTTAATCTTGCTAATTATTGATTATTATTTCTTATTTGTGTTTATTATTGGCTGTTATTTGTTAATCTGGCTAATTATTGATTATTATTTCTCATTTGTGTTCATTATTGGCTAATTATTGATTATTATTTCTCATTTGTGTTTATTATTGGCTATTATTTGTTAATCTTGCTTATTATTGATTATTATTTCTCATTTGTGTTTATTATTGGCTATTATTTGTTAATCTTGCTAATTATTGATTATTATTTCTCATTTGTGTTTATTATTGGCTATTATTTGTTAATCGTGCTAATTATCGGTTAATATTTGTTTTATTATTTGTTATTTGCCATTCATGTTTATTATTGATTATTATTTCTCGTTTGTGCTTTATATTGGTTAATGTTTATCAATCTTGCTAATTATTAATTATTATTTATCAATCATCCTTATTATTGATTATTGTTTATCAGTCGTGCTTATTCGCTTCATAAACAAATGTTATTTGTGTTTATTATCATTTATTATTTCTCATTCGTGCTTATTATGGTTATCATATATATTATTGATTACTAGCAAGACCCGTGTATCAGTGTTACATGTGGAAGTATGTCTCTCACCGCACCTGTAAAAAAAAATCAATTATATCACAGCTGTCAATGGAAGCCACTGCCCGCCAAGTATAATAGCAGGTGCTGGCGCCCGTGGCCAAATTAAAGTACTGACACATTTCCTATATATTTGTATATTGAAAAGTTTTGCTTCCAAATAACAGAGTAAATTTTCTAATGATTTGTTCCGATAAAAAAAAAAATTGCAGAATTTTATATAAAGAAATATGTAGCATGAATATAATTGTCGGCAAAAAAATAAGCTCATTTTATTTTGTTCAGTAAATTTCCGTATTTTTCTTTAGGCATAATAATAATAAAAAAAAAATTGCAAACATTTAGGAGCTAAACTCCTTAATTTAATTATGACGAAGACGTAATCTTTTTTTTTTAATATGTTTAGGAAAAATCTTTTTTTTTAAATTTCTTTTACAAAGGAATCATCACTTATGAAGGCCCAAAGGCCACTCGAGGATAAGGGTTAAAGAGTGCACAGTGATCAAAAGGAAAATATCATAGTAATCGTTAGAAGTGTAAATTTGGTAAATTAGATTACTTAAGGGGATTGACACATCAAGTACTTGTGTATGTTGGACTTGAAGACGGCCATATTGTAGTCAACTGAAAAGCAGGTAAACAGACGAGAGTTTCACAGGTGTGCAGCTCTAAGAAAGAAGCTTTGTTCATGGAATCTACGTTTAGGTTTAGGCACAGATAAAGAGTGGAGGAAATTATTGGTAGTGTTTACAGTCAAACGAGTGTTTCTCGTGAATGTTTGGCGAGGGGGGACCATAGAATGGATCTCAGACGAGCACTTGCCATGGAAATAACGATAAAGAAGCAGAGACAGGCTAGCAACGTCTGTTCTGTGAGAAAGAGTTTGCAGGGAGGAGAAAAGGGCACCCCACTAGGCTACAAAGTCTATTCTGAAATCTATCAAGGCAGGATAAGGTCTTCCTAGCAGCTCCTGCTCAGATGTGACAACAATATTCCATCCTTGGACTACCTGGCTCTTATATAGGTAGAAAATTACATCAGCAGGTAGAAACCTACTGGATCGATAGAAGGATCTTATCATTTTTCCAGCGACCTTGGTAACAGATTTTATGTACATATTCCATTTTAGATCAGGAGTAAAGGTCAAGCCCAGAAGCTTGTCAAAATATAGAGCCTCCCCGAGACAAAAGCCATTCATTTCAATTGATGCCAGATGGGGATCAGAGCGTTGATGATGCAAAGATAGAAGCAACTTGGTTTTAGATGCATTAAAAGTAACCAGGTACTTTTTTCCCCATTGTACCACATGCTCAAGATCAGAGGAGAGAGAATCAGAGAGAACATTGTCATTTACGGCCGTTGATGTGCAGCCGTAGATGGTAGTGTCGTCAGCAAAAATGTCTATGAATGATCTAAGGATGTGATTTGGAAAATCATTAATATAGATCAGGAAGAGAGTTGGAGCCAGGATGGACCCTTGAGGGACTCCATCAATAATACTATGAGCTTCTGATTTCTGCCCATCAACCACTACTCTTATGAACCTATCAGAGAGAAATGATTTAATAATTTAGAAGACATTTCCAGCTATACCATAGTTGGAGGTCTTGTGAGGTAGACCTTTATGCCATACTCTATCAAAGGCCTTTGATATGTCAAGAGCAATTGCCCTAGAAAGAAAGTCTCCGTTGAGAGTTTCGCTAATCCTATGAAAAATAACCATAAGCATATCCGTTGTAGATCTAGCAGAACAGAAACTATATTGCATGGCACTAAGAAGGTTATTTTTACTGAGGTGATGGACCACTTCTCTATTTAATACAGATTCAATTAACTTACTCATGATGCACAAGAGACTGATAGGTCTTTACTGAGAGGGAGATGACCGATCACCTGAATTCTTAAATACAGGGTATACCGATGAGATTTTCCAGGTTGTTGGGAAGCAATTCTCCTTAAGACAACGCTTAAACAGCTTTGTAAGTATGGGAGCTAGCTCTGGTTGAAGCTTTTTGAGCACTATAATAGGAATGCTGTTGGGACCAGTTGCTTTACTGGAATCAACGTTTTTGATTAGCTTGGCAACATCACACACAGATATTTGTATGTTGCATAGCGTGTTTTCTGATACAGGAGGAAATATTGGGGGTTGGTGCCTTGGTCACATAAAGTGGAATTAGCTGCAAAGTTCTTGGCAAAGAGTTTGGCTTTGTCTGATGCTGATGAGATTACCTCAGGTCCATTGATGATAGTTGGGATAGAGCACATGCTTCTGTTCAGGATCCTGTTTGCTATTTGCCAAAACTGGTGGGAACCAAGCTGCTACTCAGCCACTTTGGACTTCACAGACTGAGCATACAACTTTCTCGCATTCTTTATTACTCTTTTACAGTGATTACTGGCAGTCCTGAAAGCAGTTTTAGTCTCAGTACATCTATTACGTTAGAAGCAATGGAAAAAGTGATTTCTGTGTGCAATGGCAGCAGCACATTCCGGAGAGAATCACGACTGGCTGTTAGGTTTTTGCTGGAATTTTTTGGAGGGTATGAAACGGTCTATACCTACAATTAACCATTCCGTCAGGTCTGTTATTATAGAGGATGCACCCTTTTTAAACATGGAACACAGAGGTAGATCAAATATAAATGTACGGAAGCTATCCCAGTCAGCCATAGAGTATCGATATACTGTAAAATGGCGAGGTACATCAGAGGACTTATTACATTTCGTTTTTATTTTAACTGATACAATAGAGTGGTTGGATGATCTCAGTGGAGACAGAACAGAAGATGAACATAGCTCAGGGCAAATTGTGAGGAAAAGATCTACGAGACTTGCATACTGACCGTTAGTATCGAGCATACAAGTGAGTTGGGAACAATGTGAATGAGGTTATAAGCAATGGAAAAATCATCTGTCTTATTTGAGTGGGTTAACCATTCCATATTTAGAACATTGAAATCTCCACAAACGTGAATGTTAGCTGAAGGATGAGCAGATAGGATGTTGTCAATTTTCTCACTTATGCTATTAAAGATAGTAATCCGAAAGCACATATAGGGTAATTTAGGATCGTCTCTGGAGATGTCCCTACGACATCTTTAATGTAAGCACATATTCCAGGCTCATTGTGATCTTGGGGGTCAGATTTAGATGTTAAATTAGAGTATCCTTTAATTCCAAACTCTTCTAGGTATATATGTCCAATGCCAGTGTCGCTTATGAATAATAGGTCTGGTTTAGTCTCCTGTAATTGGGTTTCAATCTCTGGAAGGTTGGAACATAGACCCCTGATGTTGGAGAAGGAGACATGATAGTAGGGGCCTACATTGGAAGTTGAAGATCTGGGTTTAATCGCATGTTTTTTCTGGAAAGTTTTCATTATGTTTTTTTTGGATTTGTGGAATAAGTCGACAGACTTGCTTAGAGCAGGGCAGAGAGGGAAAGTAAGAAAGAAAAAGAAACAAAGAAATGCATTTTTTTGTAGCACATGATAAGGTAAAGCCTTAACAATTACCCACTAATACAGTATCAATAAGTCCCCCCCCCCCAGAAGCTACTGCATGGTCCAGAATCCATTCACCAAATGGCAATACAGCAGCCCCAGTACTTTGCCCCTGCTGATAGGACAATCTCCTTAGTGGTTAAACCAAGGTTCAGGTCCCTGACTATCAGGTGGATAACATCAGCCCAGATAAAATGATTGGTTTAATTTTTGTCATTCACGCTTATTTCCAGTTATTATTGGCCATTCATTGTTATTTTCAGTTATTATTCGCCATTCGTGCTTATTATTGGTTATTATTTGTCATCTGCACTTAATATTGGTTATTATTTTTCATTTGTGCATTTTATCAATTTTTATTTGCTATTTGTGCATCTTATTGGTTATTATTTGTTATTGGTGATTATTATTTGTCACATGCTTATTATCGGTTATTTTTTTTTCAATAGTGCTAATTATTGGTTATTATTTTTTCATTTCTTTTTAATAACCATTATTTGCCATTCGTGTTTATTATCGGTTATTTTTGTCATTCTTGCTTATTGTCAGTTATTTATTGCTATTTGTGTTTATTATCGATTATTATTTGTCATTCATACATCTTATTGGTTATTATTTGTTATTCATAGTTATTTTTTATTATTAAGTGTCATTTGTGCTTATCATCGGTTATTATTTGTCAATAACATTAATTATCAGTTGTTATTTGTCTTTTGTGTTTTTTTGTTATGATGTGTCATTCGTGCTTCTTACCAATTATTATTTGTTATTATTTGTTATTCGTATTTATTATTGGTTATTTTTTGTCATTCGTGTTTATTATTTGTTATTATTTACTATTCGTATTTATTATTCATGATTATTTGGTTTTTGTGTTTGTTATCGGTTATTATTTGTCATTCTTGCTTATTATAAACTCACCAATTTCTTGTGTTATTGGATAGAATCTGTTCCTGTGTATTCCCTTGTGTAACCCTTTCACTCTTACCAGTTGTATTTGTTGCACAAGATACTCCTCTGTTGGAATCAAACATTAACCTGTTTGCCTCAGGTGTGAGGGCAGCTCGTAACTCATTCTCTATAGGAAATGGGTCCTCCAGTTAACACACATCTTTTTAACAGACCCATGAATCCAGTTAGTTGTCGAGTTAGGGCGGTTTCAAAGCATTTCTTTTCTGAGTTCAATGTTTTCTTGTTGGAGTTCTACCAACTGTTTCATAAGTTCAAGGTTCCATCGCATGATCTTGTATAATTCAGCATCCCAAGTTAAATGTTCATTTTTGCTTTTGTTGCTAAATTTTATCGGTTTTGAAGGTATCCTATTTTTAGCATCATTCAGAGTTGGAGGAGTGTCCAGTATTGGAAGAGAGTCACCGATACATATGCTCATACTTTATAGACTGTTCACTTCCAGTTAGTCCAAGGGGCATAAGTAGATTCATCAGTAAGTTATGATAAGAATACACATATTGGCCAATCTACACAATCAAATCTCTTGACAAAAACTGAAAAGCTGTTATCATGGGATAAAACTCAAAGTTTTCAAGGCATTGGTCAAATTCATCCTAATTTATGGACTATACTCTTCAACATTAAATGTTACTCAGTCGAAGGTACTTGATACATCATGCGCCAAAATGCTATGTGTTGTCTACACATATGGCAGTATCATGTAGCAAACAAAACCGTGTATGGTTGCCTTCCACGCATAACTGGTGTTTCTCAATGATAACTTTTGCTTCTGGCTGGACATGTATCTTGACATAATGAACTAGCTGGAAAAGTGCTTCTGTGGCCGCTAGACATCAAACGAGGTTTCCTATTTTTCAGGAAATGGACACTGGCCTCTCAAGACTTGAGCTTCTGGCGGCAATATGTGAACTAGCATCATGCTGCATGAACTTTGTGAATCTTTCATTATCAATTAATTGATGACTCAAGACAAAATTGGTCACTAGTGGTCATTATTGGCCATTAGTAATTACTAGGGCTGGGACAACAGAATATTCTTTTCATTGTTTTGACTTTTGAGAGTGTATCCGTTGATATCTTATATGCTTTTATGTAGAGTGATATGGCTCTCGGTTGATTAACTTTGTCTAACTGTGTCGGATATATACTCGAGACAAAAAAAAACAATGAAAAGAATATTCTGTTGTCATAGCCCTAGTAATTACTTTTGGTTACTAGGTAGTAGTGGTTGGAGTCAGTAGAACAATGGAAATAAAATGATTGACAGATCAATTTATTATTTTTTCTCTAATGTTAACATTTTGTTTTTTGTCTTTATATAAACACATGCCTAACAGCCGCGAATCGCCCATGTTGAAGAGTGAGCTGATATGATGAACATTATATTGCTTTTGCATATTGCTTTTGGTATATGTTTATATAGTCATCATTGTTTCAGGATCGTATTAGTCATTCTGGATCTGATGAAGCGCGAGAGCTAAATTGTAATTGTTTCTTACAATGAGAGAGGTTTCGAAAGCACTGAGCATGAAAAGCAAAAGAAATTAAAAATAAATACATCACCGGGCAACGCCGGGTAGGGACAAATTGTAAATAAAAATAACCACATTTCTTAATTTTGATAATGTGGATTCATATTTTTGTATTATTTAGATTATTCGGACAATTGTTCCCAACTTGAGTGTTATTCACATTGTGACATAACAGATAAAGTACTAGGTGAAATTCAATTCTAAGTGAAAATCTTTTAGAGATTGAAGGTGCAGGCGATATGAAAAATACAACTGCGAATTATTTAAGACTTTTACCCAGATGGAACAAGAGCATGCTACCCCTGTGGATTAAATAAAAAGTTCCGTTCTAAATTCTCTGTTGATACCCAAGTTTGAAAAAAAGATTCGCGAGTTCGATAAGATACACCTAAAGAAAGCCAGTTACATCCTCCAAAACATTGTGCAAATAACACTCAAGATGAGAACAGTAGTTCGAAGAATCTATCTATCTATCTATCTATCTATCTATTATATAAAATGAACTTTGTCTGTGTGTGAATGTGTGTGAGTTCATTTCCTATGAACTCCGAAATAGCTGGGCCAATTTTTATGAAATTTCACACAAATATAATTTATGTATCTGGCAATGTTCTTAGAAAGGTTTTGTATCAGAATGTCCTCAGAAGTATCAATTATCAAAAAAAGTCAATAAAAGAAGGAACAGGCAATTTTGACCAAAGTTAACACCTCATACAGTCTAACATCACAAGTGTACTTCAGAAGTTTTATTACTGCACAAGCCGAAAGGCCTGACATATAAAATTAGCAGTAGGTTCTTTGATATGACAGGACCGCGTTCGAAGTAAATGTTTCTGTTTAAAGCATGATTGAACCATAAAACTTAGCTTTTTCATTTGAAACTTAAATTCAAGCCATTATCACCACACAAGCAGAAAGGCTCGGCATATAAAATCAACAGTAGGTTCTTTGAATGAATGTTTCTGTGTAGAGTACAATCGAGCCATGATAATTAACTTTTGCATTTTAAACTTTAATTCAAGCCATTAAATATAAAAATAATTTTCTAAAACTAACAGTAGGTTCTCAACAGTGTAATGTATTGTGGACTAAGTCACTTTAGGGAGGCATGTGAAGCTTCCTCCCAGTGCACCCAGATCCCCAACTAGGGCAGGCAACCAATCAATTTGACCAAAACCTGATCGATTTCACCGATTTTGATGACAATAAAAATATGGAAGTGTGAAACATTCGTTGATCATCATTCAATCCGGGCAATGTCGGGTCTCCCTGCTAATATTAAATAGATCTACATGAACAAAGGATCATTCTAACACACTTAAAATTGATCTAAGTCTAATTGGTTAAAATGATTGGATACACAAACAAACGGACAGACAGAAAAACAGCCGGCTCCCATATTAGTATAGATTTGCTTATTAATTGGGGCATATTCGATTTTACCATGCATTTTGCGTGTAAGGCTTATTGCTTGAGATTGTTTATCGCTATTTTAATTGTTGAAATATGTACGTCTATTGCTCATCAAGTGAACAGTGATGATTGAGAGAGGGGTGGGGTAACGCACGGATTATCTCTATAAAAACAACCTATTATTTCTGATTGATTGGCATGTTGACATTCTTTTTAAATGAAGATTATTAATGTTTCAATTTTGATTTGATAAAATATTTATGGTAATTAAAACTGAATCAGAGACCATTTTGGTAATGTTAAGACACAGCGCCCGAAAAAAGAAAATGCCCGCTGAGTTCGCGTTTTATGTAAAAGTTGAAACTGAAAGAAATCCTTGTCCACATCAAAATTATAAAGATAATTATTTGTAAGAAAAATTTGCTTTACTCAAACATGAGTTTTTTTCGTATGGAACAATGAAGTCCGTATTTCGAACATTTCCATCTTCAACCATCAATTAACTACGAATAATGGTTCAGAATCATCGTAAATTATTATAGATTTCAAATCTCCAAGAATTATCTAATAATTGACACTTGGCAATCGATTGAATCATTCCAATATTGTCAGCTTCATTACAAGTTGGAGTATTGTTATTTCTTCAGTCCTCATGAAATCATTGTCATAAACATCATTTTAAAATTTGTTAGACATATTCTAAGAATTCAGCATTTATTTTCTTTTTCAGCCTCTGTGTCTGTGTATTACTTTTTTTTTTTTACTATCGAGCCACCACATATTAAATTAAAGGACCACTGAAGGAAAGAGTAAATGATACGGAAATGATTGCCAGCAGATAGGTGAAGAACACTCTGAGAATACTGATATTAATCAATAGCATGAACTGCATTTAATTACTTGTGCGATGGTTTATGTTGCAATATTTTTTATATGCAATGGGGGGTATGATCTCCGAAAGTTGGGAGATTTTATTAATAAACACTGCTAAACACTCACGAATTAAATTAAATCATGTTCTGCTTACAACCAATCAGAAACCAGAATTGCTCCATAAAAAGTGAATCTTTTAGCATTCCAACACGTAATTTTTTTGTGTAAACAGGTGGAGGATCTTTTGCGCTTTCCTTGCAAAATGATAAAGTCCAGAACCTGCACAGAACAGCTACCCATTGAAAATTCTTTATGTCCAGGACTTGTACAGAATAGCAGCTACCAATCGGAAACTCTTCTGAAATTAAACATGGCTTTCAATTCATGAGGTTATGGGCTTAGAGAAGACTTTACTTCGATAGATTGGAATCGAAATTTGAATTGTGCCAAGTGAAATTTTGGGGATATTCACAAATTCAAAAGTTACACAAAGTAATTCAGGCATAACCTAAAAATAGAAACGACCCTGACTTTATTGAAAAGAATGCAACTATCTTTGCAGAATTAATGCAGTGCTTAGATGACAGAAATCTATTTCTGGTAATGCAAGAAGCCTTTGACAATGACTGCAAAGCATTGAACATATTAAGAGAGCATTATTTATCGAAAGAAAAACCCAAAATTATCACTTTATAAACTGAACTGACATCTCTAAAACGTACGGAAGCTGAGACGATTGCAGATTATATTATAAGGGCCGAAACAACAGAAAATTCATTAAAAATATCTGTCGAAGTTATTAGCAACAGTCTGTTAATCCCTATAGTTCTTAAATGGTCGCTGAGTGATTTTAAGCTGTTTACCACCGTGATAACTCAGAAAGAAAAACCCATAACTTTTAGTCAATTAACGGTAACACTTAGAAGTTACAAGGAAACTGAGAAAATATTCATAGAGAAAAAAACAATCTACAAATATCATGAAATTTAAAAATGCCAACTTAAAAACATTAAAATTTAATTATACCTTTACCTCGAATAAAAACCAAAACTTTTTCAAAACAATTTTTCTCCTAAGAAAAGGACAAACATTATTTGCTATAATTGTGAGCGATCCAATCACAAGAGTTTTAAATGTAGATACAAACATTTCAAAGGGGACTCCATGTAAAGCACTCCGTTAGTGAATATACATTTTTATTTTAATGTACGTTTGACACTTCAACAACAGTAATAACTTTTTTATCGATTGTGGGGCAATGGCACATGTAATTAGGAAGGAATTGGATTTTATCAATTTGGATCCCAACATGAACCCTCAGAGTCACTTTGTAGAGCTGGCCGACAACAGTCAAGGAAACGATATCGTTTTAAAGAGAGGCGATGCTAAAATCTCGCTAAGGAATAATAAGGAATAATCTCGCTAAGGAATTGAGATTAGAAGAGTGTTTCTGGAAAACACTCTTCTAATCTCAAAGTTTAAACAAAATATATTTTCTGTACAAGCCGCCACTAAACAAGGTGCAAATATAAAATTTAGCCCCAATAAATCAAAACTGGTGCACCCGAATGGAACTGTATTCGATATTAAAGCAAATGGAAGACTATATTATTTAAACAGTGTAGTCCCATCAAAAATCGCCTCCATGGTTTACAAACATAGCATAAAATTCTTGGGCACTGCAATATTCCTGATATCAAAAAGTTGCCGAATATGGTTGATGGAATGAAAATAAAAACTTCCAAAAACTTGACAAACTGTGACGTTTGTACACAAGGTAAAATGGCAAAGTACCAAAATGAGATCCCAGACAAGAAGGCCACGAAAATACTATCACTGGTAGATTATGACTTTAACAGTCTCATGGAACCGATGGAAAGAGAAAACTTTAGGTATGGATCGAATTTTGTAGACGATTATTCCGTTTAATGATGGTCTATTTCTTAAAGAACAAATCTGATACTTTGCTAGCGACTACAAAATACTAAATCATTTTTAAATTTTTAGTTATTTTTAATTTTTTAGTTAATAAATCATTTCTCTCCGATAGGCTCATCAGAGTAGTGGTTGATGGGAAGAAATCAGAGGCCCACAGTATTAATGCCGGAGTCCCTCAGGGGTCCATCCTGGGCCCAACTCACTTCCTGATCTAGATCAATGATCTCCCAACACATATACTTAAATCTTTTGTTGACATCTATGCTGATGACACGACCATCTATGGCAACACATCAAAGGCTGTAAATGACAAGGTTCTCTCTGATTCTCTCTCCTCTGATCTTGAGTGTGTGGTACAGTGGGAGAAGAGTTGGATGGTTACTTTTAATGCATCCAAAACCAAGCTTCTATCTTTACATCATCAACGCTCTGATCCCCATCTAGCATCAATTGAAATGGATGGCTCTCGTCTTGGGAAGGCTCAATGTTTTGACAAGCTTCTGGGTTTGACCTTTACTCCTGATCTGAAATGGAACACGTACATCAGGTCTGTTGCCAAGGTCGCTGGGAAAATGGTGGGATCCTTCTACCGCTCCAGAAGATATCTCACTGCTGATGCAATTCTCTATCTGCATAAAAGCCAAGTACGTCCAAGGATGGAGTACTGCTGCCACATCTGGGCAGGAGCTGCTAAAAGCAGCCTATCCTGCCTTGACAGAGTACAAAATAGACTTTGTGACTTAGTGGGGGATGCCCTTTTCTTTTCCCTTCAGCATCTCTCCCACAGAAGAGATGTTGTGAGCCTATCTTTGTTTTATCGTTATTTCCATGGCAAGTGCTCGTCTGAGCTCCAATCTCTGGTCTCCCCTTGCCAATCTTTCATGAAAAACACCCGTCTAGCTGAAACTAGTGTCATTAATTTTTCCCACTCTCTATCTGTGCCTAAATCCAAACATAGATTCCACGAGCAGAGTTTCTATCTTAGAAGTGCACGAGTGTGAAACTCTCTTCCATTTGCCTGTTTCCCACCTGACTAGAACTTGGATGTCTTCAAGTCCAACATAAACAAATTCCTGACAAACCGCTCTCTTAAGTAAGACACTTTATCAAATCTCCAATACTAATGATTACTACGATACTATCTCATTGATTACTGTACACGTAATAACCCTTATCCCCGAGTGGCTTCTGGGTTTTGATAAGTGGTGACCTCCAAAAAAAAAAAAACTTAACTGAGAAGTCCCCCTCCACTGAGGCGCAGTAAAGTGTATCGGCTCTGACAATGGTACAGAATTGACTAATAAAGATTTTGAACTTTTATTAATTATTCATCGTATCAAACATGAAAAATCGTCCCCTAATTCACATCACCAAAACAAAACAACTGAAAGATCATGGCGGATACTTTTTGGAATGGCAAGATGTCTACTCATTGAATCAAAACTCTCAAAAAAAAAATCTCTGGACGTATGACTGCTGCATATATACGAAATAAAAGACTATCCAGAACTCCATATGAAGCTTTCTGCGGTAAAAAGCCAAATTTAAGCAGAATGCATGTATTTTGTTCAACTTGCTTTGCATTTATAGATAAGAAAAGCAAATTAAATATTCAAACCGGTCGAGGTATATTCCTTGGGTATGACAAAACCAGCCCAGACTACTTAGTATTTGTTCTGGACAAAAATAAAATAGAAAACATTCGATGTGTAAAATTCACAAACACATTTAATTCCAAAGACGAAAATCCATTATATGAAGAGGATGAATTAATATTTCCACAAATTCATCAAACAAGTGAAGACAATGAAGTCACTGCTGACTTAATTATGAAGGCAGCATTGATGCTGATGTTAAACTCGAAAATTCATCAGAACGTTGCCCAAAAAGAAGTAGAATATGACCCGATTTTTTTCTTGTGGTCGACAATTTAGAAGACTATCAAGTTGAGTATTGCTATTCCGTGGATAGTACGCAAAAAAAAAAAAAAAACTTTAACGAAGCAATTAATTCAGAACATTGTCAAAATGGAAAATAGCAATGGAAAGCGAAATAGATGCTTTTACAGAAAATAATAAATATTCGGTAGTATCTCTCCCAAAGGATAAACATGTAATTTCTTCTCGATGGGTCTTTACAAAAATGCTACAGCATTAGGTGTTGAGCAGTACAGAGCGAGATGTGGTGCTAAGAGATATTCTCAGATTTACAGTAGAGAATATTTTTCTATATTTTCACCGACTACAAACATAACCACAATCAGAATTTTATTGCAAATCGCATCATAATATAACCTTAACATCCATCAAATGAACATAAAAATGCTTATTTAAATGCCCCGATAGACTGAAATTTATGTTACCTCTCCAGAGGGATTCATAATGAAAATAAAAATTGCCTAACAAATCACTGTACAGTCTGAGGCAGAGCGGTCGAATTTGTATTTCAAAATATTTGAATGTATTTCATGATATAATGATTAAATAAAAATTCAAACAATGCCTAGTGGACTCCTTTTAGCATATCTAAAACAGAGACAATAAATTACTGATTTTGGTTGTATGGGTCGATGACATTTTCATCACATCCAATTATGACATAATGTTAACCGATGTTTAGAACAGATTAAATAAAAAAATCAAAATGGCCGATCTTGGCCAGATATCATGGATTCTGGACATACAATTTACTCATAAAAAAGTAATTATTAAAATGAATCAATCGAGATACATTGATAAAATCCTGTTAAAGTTTGGAATGCAAAATGCAAGAAACACCCGTCGGAAATAATATCAATAAAAATACAGACTTAAAATCTGAAATAATTGACGATGAACTATACCCATTGATTTTATCTCTCAATATAGTTAATCATCAATTATTATAGGAAGCCTTATATACTTAATGACTGCTACAAGAACTGACATATGTTACACAGTAACAAAACTATCACAAAAATTATCAAGGCTGACAATGAAGGATTTAAATACAGCTAAACAGGTTCTTCAATTTAATTTAAAGGAACTAAGGAACAGCATAAATGCTTATTAAGAAAATCAACAAGTCCCTAAAATTAGAGAGTTTTCAGATATAGATTGGGGAAACGATGAAGATCGGGAAAATATAACTGGATATTTTTTAGACTGTCCAAAAATGAACTCATTATTTCATAGAAGTCTAAAAAGCAGCAGATTGTATCTCTCTACATGAGAGGCAGAATTTATAGCGCTAACACATTCTGCACAAAAAGCGCTATACCTAAAAGTTATTCTAAAGCCTGTTTTAGAACCAGAATTAACTAAAATTCATTAAAATGAATTATGATAATCAAGCCAGCATAGTCTTAGCATAGAACACAGTAAATTCACCAAAGATCTAAGCATATAAATATTAAATATCATTTCATAAGAAATGAAGTAAAAAAGGAATCCATTCTTGTAAATTACATAGCATCAGAACAAAATATCGCTGACATATTTACAAAACTGGCGACAAAAATAAAATTGAAACGTTTTGCCTCTAAACCTGTTGGAATGTGACTTTAAATAACTTTGCACAAGCCCAGATATATATTTTACAAAGAATAATTGTCCTGAGCAAGACTTTAAACTGCATCCATCTTGTTTCTATTAACATTTTTAACATACTAATACGTAATAAATATTTAAACTTTTACTAAAATAAAAATAAAATGAAATAAAATAAAATAAACATAAATTGAATTTTTAAAAAAATCACTTTTTTGAAAACCTTTTCTTTGCATTTATTTTACAAATAGTTTTTATGTGCTTATTTTAAGGTACGCATGAATTAAAATTGCCTTTCCTATTTTCTCACGAATCAAGTTAAGCCACGTTCTGCTAGCAACCAATCAGAGACTAGAATTGCTCCATAAAAATTGAATCTTTTAGCATTCCAAGACATAATTTTTTCGTGTCAACACGAGAGGGATGTTTTGCCATTTGCTTGCAAAATTATAAAGTCAAGGACTTGCACAGAACAGCTACCCACTGAAAATTCTTTATGTCCAGGACTTGTACAGAATAGCTACCGATCGTAAACTCTTCTGAAATTAAACATGGCTTCCAATTCAAGAGTTTATAAGAATATGTTAACATTGGATTTGAGGACGACCATGTTGAAATCAGCCGGGAAGATATAGAGACAAGTAACTGTCGATTATTATATTGATTTTTATTATATTGTATTTTATTATATTGAATCTAACATATGAAATATATTAGTAAAAGGGAAAATATAAGTGAAGTAAAAACTTAAAAACAATATATATATATATATATATATATATATATATATATATATATATATATATATATATATATATATATATATATGACTTCAGTACCATTAACTAATTGGAACCAAAACATACAACTCTCCGTCCGTATTGCTTAACTTCTGAGCCACGCCTATATATATATATATATATATATATATATATATATATATATATATATATATATATATATATACACAATACTAGACTGCGTCAAAAGCAGAAATGCGACATTGAATTCTTGGCAAAAATGCATTGATAATAATTGTGTAAAAAAAATAAATTCTGTAGCACAAAATGACCCTCGTTTTAATGTAACACTCCTGTCTTCGTAGCTCTTCAACTTTTGGAGTTAAAAAATAGTGGGCTTTACTTTTATAACGACTCTTGTAGGATACAACAAATGGGTTTCCGTTCAATATACGGAAAGAAAAATAAAATAAAATATTTTGGTCGAATTATAGATACATATATTAAAAGATTAAATTCAGAAGGAGCAAGTGCGATAAAACATATGCCATCCCCGGCAAATTCGATAAATTAAGAGAATTATTATAATAGGGTTTAATCAATACATGCAAGATCCGCGATCGTCACTTAATGAAATAGTAAAAACAAAGGGAAAAAATGGTTTTGGACGATAAAATACGGTTGAAGACTTTTGAAAATAAATTTCTCACATTAAGAAGAAACCGTAAGAATACGGACTTCATTAAAATAAACTCGAAAAGAAAAAGAAGGTTCAAAAGAGGAGTGTGGCTGTGATCTATCCTATTTCAGGAGTAGGTGAACCTTTTCAGAGATTCTGAATATAGTTACAACGAAGTGTTGTAACAGTCAAGATGACAGCCATTGATGACAGTTATAGCCACAGTATCAGACGCAGACTTTTTCTTACTATTTCTGCTAGTACCATAAATACACTTATGTGGTTTTAATTATTATTCACCCTTCAAGGTCACAACATCTTCAGGTTTTATTTGTATCCCAGTGACGTTTTTAACTATTTTGCCCGTTCTCATCAAAGTTGGTTTTCCAATTTTTTTTTCCACATTTAAAGAATTGTTGACAGAGCTGAGCCGGGATAAAGTTGTAGTTTTATATTTTAATATTTTACCTCCACAAATTTCCTGCTTTTTTTAGTTTCATCACTTTTAGTAATTTAATAAAGGTTTCTATAATTTTATTGTTAAATTTGCAGTGTGTGTTTTTGTATTTCCATGCGACCGTAATAAAAAACACCTTTTCATTTTATATGGAACATCATTGTATTAATGCAATTGGCCACAACGAAAACACGGCTTAGGAGAAAATTTATTTTTCTTGGATTGATCAAATTTAGTAAAAAAATTCTCTTTTTGTAACATATTTTTCTAATATGTGACACTTCACTTTGCTTAATGTCCCTTGAATCTTGGTAAACACTAAAAGAAAACGTTGCAATCCTCTGCAATTTGCTGAAATGTTAAATCAGGTTAAAAAGCACTCATCTAGCACAATCACAACCAACAAGTCCCCCACTCATATCTGTACTTAAATCTGAACACAGATTCCATGAACAAAGTTTCTTTCCTACAACTGTCTGCCTGTGGAACTCGATTCTGTTGGAATGCTTACCAGCTGACTGCAACATGGTCATCTTCAAGTCCAATATAAACAAGTTTTTGATGTCTCAGCCCCTTAAATAATCATATTCTACTCCACTTCCACCACCCACGATCATTTAGCTTTCATGTCAGTGACCACTCAAGTGGCCTTTGGGCCTTGCTAAGTGGTGACTCCCTTGTAAAAAATTTAGTTTATTAAGAATCCTTTGTCCAAACAATTTAATTAATACTTGTACCGCTTTAACAAATATAAAGTTTCTGGAGTTTTGTGGCAATTGACTAAGGTTATATATTCAACTGTACCCATCTTACTAGTAAACGAACCTTTACTTTTCTAAAATCGGTTCAATCTGCACCTTTAGTATTATAAACATTTTCGCATCATTTCAAATATGAAGTAAACATAATTTCATTTTCAATTAAATTTATCGATAGTGTTCCAAATAGCAGTTTGTAAAAATGCACTTTCATCTTCAACATTTTGACTCCTATTTGATAATTCATATAATTTTTTCTGTTCTTGTTGGATATGAAGAAACATTTTCATATTTTTTCATTTCGTTCCATGGTTTTTCATGAAATTTCTATTTGAGTCGAAGTTGTTGTTCTTATTGATATTTCTGACTTTATGGAAATTCCTCTTTTAGATGAAGCATTCCTATTTCCATTTTCTTCTGATATTTCATTTGTTCCCTTCGTAATCGTAGTTGTTAATCTTGTTGATGTTTAATGATGTCCTACATGGCACTTTTAAATTCCTCCATTTTGATCGCTTGAAATATGCTATTGACATTTTCGTGGATTTTTTTACATGTTTATAACTTTTCCCACTGGAAAATAAATTCCTCACATTTTGCCTAGAGAAAAATAAATAAGTTTGTTCAAATTTATGTACACGTTAAACAGTTAAAAAGAAAATGAAGAAAAAATCAACAAACCTCTCTTATTTTGTTTGTTTGTTTGTTTCATGGTTAAAAGATTTGGACTTCAATACCTCAATGTTGAGGAATAACTTTAAAAATATATATTTTCATATATTTTAGCGTTGAAGACTTTCCTACTGCAGATTTGGTATACCTTATACCTTGTGTGTTAAAAATCTAGTATATTTTTTTAATTTGTCACTGTTACTGTCGTAATGAACAATTTTTTAAGCACACCACCTAGGTCTTTTTCGAAAATCCAACATCGCAGCAGTAACAGTTATAAGTCCGAGTTCCCATCGCCAGTGTTGTGTGTGACAAAAGTCAAGATTATGTTATGTCATAATAAGTTCGAATTCCTCGTTGCCAGTGTTGTGACCTTGAAGAACCGATAATAAATAAGATAACACATATATACAAGAGTGTAAAAATGTAAAATAATATGCTACAGAAAGACAGCTCGTCCTTCGTCCAGAAGAGTCTATATAATTATAAATAGGCTAAATCAGCATCGCATCATGACAACTATCAAACTTTGAATAGGCACATTAAAATTTATATTGTAAAAACAAAATCACCGAAACTTATTAACTCCAATTTTTTAAAATTACTTTTGCCAAGGAGGCTATGTTTGCAGTGGAGTCTATTATTGCATTTAAATTAATCATTACATTTAAATTAATAAGTACATATAAATTAATCATTACATTTAAAGAAATAATTACTTTTAAAATAGTCATTACATTTTAATAAATCAATACATTTAAAGTAATGATTATATTTAAATTATACATTGCATTTAAAGTAATAATCACATTTAAAGTAATAATTATACTTAAATAAATCATTACATTTAAAGTAATCATTACAGTTAAAGTAATCATTTCAGCAATCATTAATTAATCGTTATATTTAAAGTAATTACATTTGAAGTAATCATTACATTTACTTTGAATATTTCTTTGTTATAATGATGGCTTTTAAACGACTCATAATTCTTTATCTGATTTTAGGAACCGAACGTCCTAACAGAAGAAACTGCAGGCCAAAGTCTTTCTCTTTTGTGTAAAAGTGGAGATGGTTTGTCGCATGCGTTCATTCGGGCAGATCTCAAAGAAAAGTGAGTAGAGTTTTATTTAAATCTAACTTCCATCTAACTAACATCTTCCATAACTTTTTTATCCTCTTTTACACTTTAAACAAGGCACAGTGTTTCTTAGTTGTAAGTGGCTATAATTTGGGATCATATCTAACAGGAGATTGTAGAGAGTTCAGTATCAAGATGTTTATCTACATTACATTTAAACTTCTGCGGGTTAGTACAGCCAGAGAAGCAGGGAACAGGGTGGAAATTCCAAAGTCTGGCAGTCCAAGGGAAATAACCATTAGAGTAGAAGACTTTCCAGCATATAAGGACCTAAACAGTAAAGGGATAGGATTTTACTGCTTATCAAGTTAGTTGAGAGTATGTACGTCGAGAGGGCACAAGTGCTGCAAATTCGTCAGAGCACATTTCATTAAAGTACTTGTAAAACATTGTTGCGATGCGACAGACGTTGAAGCTTGACTGATAGTGCATGACCTATTAGATTGGGGACTCTTTTTAGGACTAGCAGTATACACTAACTCAGATGTAGCAACAACATTTCATTCATGGGCGAATGGTGACTTTGTAGAGATACAGGATATATTCAGATGTAATTTTCTAGCATGGAAGAGGGAACCCACCTTCTTCTTCTATATTTTACCCTTATCCAGGGATCAAACGTTTCTCACAATTCAGCCAGTCAGCTATCTCCAAATTTCACTTTGCACGGTCTTATTTAACCACTTGCTTTCAAGTTCTTCTTGGTCGGCCAATCTTCCTGTGATTCAAGGCATGCGTGTTCTGCTATGGTTTGTCTAGGGGGATAAACACTCCATATAACCCTACGTACAATTTGAAATTATGTTTCTTCAGTGTTTGCACTAATATAAAAATAAATCATAAAATTATGCGAGTAATTTCATTTTTCATTGATAAATTATTATAATCTTTGATAACCTTAAGTAAAACAAAACTGAAGGATTTCTTCACAAATTCATTTCAGGCAACTGTTGTGTACTGACTTGTTATTTGCTTTTTTGCTCCCTCTCTTGAAATGGTTTTGTTCAGGGAATAGAGTAAGGCATGTCTTTTACTTGCTAATTAATTTCTGTACGATGCGATGGATTTATATTTATTTATACGCAAACCAATGTACACATTCCGTCATAAGTGACGGTAAAAAAATAGGCTTTGCCTAAGTGCACACTAATATTCATTGAAAATCATAGAATTATGTCAGTGATTTAATTTTTATTATATAAATTATTATTATCATTTCTTTTTATTATATAAATTATTATTATCATTATATAAATTATTATTATCATTTCTTTTTATTATATAAATTATTATTATCATTATATAAATTATTATTATCATTTCTTTTTATTATATAAATTATTATTATCATTTCTTTTTATTATATAAATTATTATTATCATTATATAAATTATTATCATTTCTTTTTATTATATAAATTATTATTATCATTATATAAATTATTATTATCATTTCTTTTTATTATATAAATTATTATTATCATTTCTTTTTATTATATAAATTATTATTATCATTTCTTTTCATTATATAAATTATTATTATCATTTCTTTTTATTATATAAATTATTATTATCATTTGTTTTCATTATATAAATTATTATTATCATTATATAATTTTCTGAATTTGTTTCAGATGGCGATGTTAAATTTTTACTACTTTTTCGCTGTAGTCTGAGAAGAAAAGTGGATTTTGTGAATGAAATGAAAATGAACCATGTCAATAATAACCAAAAATCTATTTTTATTATTTTTCTTATTTTTACATTCTATTACTCTCCCTATTAACCTTTGAAATTTCTTTTCACAAGCAGTTTATCAAACAGAAACTCAGCATCAAAGAATTGAAGCAAAAATCTTAACAACTCACATATATGTGTGAAAATCTTTAAATTCACTAATTTACTTGTAATTCAATTTTATATCAATCCTTTCAAATGATTCAAGATTTTTCTTCACACCTTTTTCTCACATCTTGTAAAAGCTACCAGTGCTGAGGGATCAAGCCAACTATGTATTTAAAAGAAAACTGACTAAACCCAGCAAAACAAAAGAAATCTATTTTAAAGAATTAAAAGCTTTTTTATAGTTATTTTTTATAATTTAATTATTAATAATTTCCCTTCCCCTGACAAAATAATTTTAGTTAATGTTTAAACATTTTTTAGTTAATTTTTTAAAACTTATAAATGCAGCTAAATTCTGTTAGGATTTATAAAAGAAAATTATTGAATTTTCTTATTAAAATCTATATTAGGAATAAATGAGCTTGGTTCGTCATTAAAATGTCTCAGTTTTAAAGTTTTTTTTAAATACATAACAAAGTAGACCCCATATTCATTAGTCTACAGGAAGTTTATGTAAGAACACATAAAGCAGATACTTATATTATGAGGGACATTCCAAAAGTAATGCTTCCTATTTTTATTCCACCCGAATGGATCAGAGGGGATAGGAGATTACATTGTTATGATGACTAAACTTATGCATTCCTGACCTGAAAGTTTAATTTCTCTGTTGCAGATATTGACCGGTGAGAGACTATAAAGAAGGAAATGGCTGTCATGGACTTGCCTCAATGCCAAGATCACCCCAGCTATTCGTAAGGGCATATGTAGGAAGAGCCTAGATATACAACTAATACACACTGGGTCCACACTGCAGCAGCAACTGATAACAGGCAACAACTTACAACACACAACAAAATCCACAACAATACACCCTGCACCCTAGCAAACTACCTCATGAACATGAACTCATTTATTCCACTGCACGAATATTGTATCTTGTATGCAATGCACCACATGCAATAAATCATATATTGGAAGCATAGTGAAGCCCCTGCATATTAGGGTCAAGGAACACTCACATATACATTTCACAGGAACATCTCCGCATACAACAACATTGACAAGTTGAATATCTACACATGCAACAAATTAACAAGTATCCTAGCCACCAAAAAAAATGTTGGTGACCTTCAAATCCAAAAAATGCACTTTAATCGCTAAATTACACCCTGAAATAAATCACCAAACATGAATTAAGATCCACATTTAGAAACGCTTTAATTAAAAACACCACCATTTTAGCTGTCTCACATTGTGATCTGCGCCTCCCAATCATTGAAGACCCACTCATTCGCATGAACAAACTGACCATCAATCAGGCTCAATATGAGGAAGAAGGCATGCTTAAATGCTTTTAATAATTTTAAACGATTTTGATCGACTTTTCAATAAATTTACCAAACGCAATTTTTAATTCATCCCTTGCCTGAATACGACTTATGGAAACCGAAAACGTTCGCAAATGGCAAATTTCTTTTTAGACTCAAACAGAATGTTTGAACATTGGCCCACTAAAAGGAAAAAATGGATCGCAAGAAAAACAAACAGGAATTATCCCTGCTGTTCAGCGATGGCGGACTAATTGTTCAAACGTTCTGTTCGAAGATATATATATATATATATATATATATATATGATGATTGCTGCATCTTTCCAGATGATCGCCATCACACTGCATTCTCCCAATCTTGTCGTTCCTGCCATCTCAGATGATTCTACACTCCCGCCGCAGATTTGCATATCTTGAAGCAGATGTGACATACAAATTGAGCAATTTCCATCGAGTTGACTTCCTCTGGAGGTTAAAGGGTATTCCTATGAACAATCACATGTCTTCTCAATCCAAAGTTGATCTTAACATGAGTTTTGTGTGACAAGGTGGTTGACGTAGCCAGCTTTTGACAAAAGCACTCATTCACAATTGTCGGATTACTAGCTCTGTGTGTCATGGTTAAGACCATCAATTAAACCTTTGCGAAGCTCTCGTTTCAGATGTCCGTGGGTCTGTTTTCTTTTCTCTAGAGCATCACAACTTTCACGTACAAGCTTTTGCCACTTTCGCCTTTGCACTGTAAGTTCTTCCCATGTGTCGATGTCGTATATATATATATATATATATATATATATATATATATATATATATATACACACACATATTGAAAATCAATAAAGGTGAATCTGCATAACTTATTCCACTATCATATCTTAATTTGCTTCAGTGCCTATCCGGTATATCTCTGCATTGTATTGCTTTCTATAAATAAAATTTTCTTTATACACACAGTAAACAATGCTTCAAGCAAACTATATTAATCTCATAACTTTTGGGGTTAATTTGTTAAAACGATGTCCATAGACACCTCAAGAAACACGTGGTATTAAATGCAAGACCCATTTACGGTAAAGAGCACCACAACAAAAGCAGCTTTAGAATATTACTCTCTCAAGGAATATGGTGGTTTTCTAAGAAGAAAAAACATATCATACAAATTTTTATTTGCACACTTAACATTAAATTTTATATATAAATAAATATTCCTTTATATGCTAAAATAATTCTTTTCTTGTCTATCACGACACCGCTCCTAATGTCGAAAAGTCCTATTTGATTGGCCAATACTATTATCCTTGACCAATCAACAGACGTCTTTGGCGGGCTGAGTATTTTTATGTATACAGAAAAACAGCTAATGTTTTTATGGAGATTTACACAAAATTTAAAATGGAAATATAAACAATTTAAGATCGGATTTTAAATATTTTACAATAAAGTGATATCCTGTTTCCTCTTTAGGCCATCGTCCCCCTCTCTCTCTTTCTCTTTCTCTCTTTTTCTCTCTCTCTTTCTCCCCCCCCAATATATATATATATTGAGAGAGAGAGAGAGAGAGAGAGAGAGAGAGAGAGAGTGAAACACAGTCTCACATTTGATGTGACTGGTGAAACATTGTTGTTTTTAAACTATTAAGAAGATTCATTGCAGCCATTGCCGTGAAATGGCTGTGAATCTAATCCGCTGCATAAGAGAAAGAAAATGTTTTATAATAATTGAAAAGATTTTATTTATTTTAAGGCCACTAGAGGATGAGGGTTCATTTGTGTGAGGAGAACAATGAGACAATGATGGTGGAGGTTTATTTAAGAATATAGCTCTACAAAAATTTGTTCACATTGGACTTGAAAACAACAATGCAATAGTCAAATGTTATAGATAAAATGACAAGTTCAAGGTCATATAAGATGCAAGATTTCATTAGTTGCACCATGGGACAAAGAGCTTCTGTCATGTAGTTACCTCTGTTAGTGTGACTTTCAGCTTTTCTGTTTGATCTTTGGATTATGTATTTTAAAATTAATTCAGGTGTAAATTAAACCACGACTGATGTTTTTATTAAGTTTGGTGACTGTTTGGAAAGAATGTGGATGCCTGTCTGTAGACAAAGAAACAAAAAAAAGTCCCCGATAGAAAAAAAAAATCCTGACTAAGAACTGTGTATATAAGATTCCATGTAATTATGGAAAACTATACAAAGGTGAAACATGTCGTCCACTAAAAATACGGGTAGAGCATCGAAAAGCATAATACGCAGAGAGATTGAAAAGTTGTGTATGGCTGACCATATCGGGAGGGAAAAGGAGAACCATCTACCATTATGTGACGAAGAGCTATCCCCGTTCTGTTGGAAATTCTATTCAAATTCTCGAGTTCGACGGAAACATTCTCGAATTCGACTAGATACCCGTGAAGAAGGTCGGAAGTTACATTAACTGAAACGTTGCGAAAATAACATTCAAGATGAGAACAGTAGTCTGAAGATTCCAAATAATATAATATAAAAAAACAACCCTCATCTCAAAAAATCAGAAACGTAACCCCCCCCCCACCAAAAAAACAAAAAACAGAAACACTCTCGACTATCGATGGTTGTTTTAGAAAAGAAAGTTTGATAATGGGTGTTTCATTTGGTTTTAGGTAGAGAGAGAGAGAGAGAGAGAGAGAGAGAGAGAGAGAGGACATAGATTGTAACTAGATAAGTTTTTCTGTTTCACAGGGGTGGGGTGAGGGGATTTCCAAATCGTTTAAAAGCGTTCATTTCAAATACTTGCAAGCAAGGTTATAAAAATAAAATGGTTGCAACAGATTTTATGTCATTCGCTGGACCTCATTAACTTTGCGCATTCAAGCATTTTTATGCACGATTTAATTGTAATTTCCTTTTATAATCATTGTTGTTGTTAAAACGATAGTTAATCATTTATTTCTCCAAACAAATTTCCTGTTACTTCCGTTCAGTACAGTGGTCGACGGAAATGGTAAGTCCCATGTTTACCGTTACTCTATCAACGAAGAATCTTTTCATTGTTTTCTTTAGAATTCCAATAAATTTATTGCTTAACCACATGTGTGGGGAAAACAATTAAGACACGGAGTAACATACACCCCACCCCCTAAAGAACATGCTACCGAGAAAGGATTGTGAACTTTATTAACGATTCCGTAATTGTTAATAAAGTTCACGTGGTTAAACAATCAATTGTTAACTGTTCTGTACTGTCAAAAAATAATTTGTTAACTATTCTGTATTTTAAACTATCAATTTTTTATGGTTAAATTCGTTGTACAGCTGTTGAAGGTCACAACTCTAAATTCGCTCATGCTACACAAAAAGCAGAGGTTTGTACCAATTTTTAACTCTTATTGTTTGTTTACGAGTAGCGATCAATCATTTAAGCACAGTTCACAATCTTTTCTGCGATCCAACCATATTTGGTATAAATAAACTTCATTCCATGCCTGATTTGTCCACCGAGTTTCAGTCATGAATATCCAACAGTCTTTCATTTAGCACCAATCAATGATAGGCATCACTTCAAAGAGCACTAGTGATCAACATTTTCTGACTCTCTCTTCGAGCTGGAGCATGTGGTGCAATGGAGACAAAAGCAGGTTGTCACTTTTATCATCCCTAAAACAAAACTTCCATCCTTTTACCGCCAACGCTCAGGTTCCTGTTTTACATCAGTTGAAATGAATGTTTCTCTCTTCTAGATGAAGCTCCTTGCTTTGATAAAACACAGATCTGAGACGGAAAATTTACATCCAATTTGTTGCCAAGGTTTCTAGATAAATGGTTGGATCATTCTACTGCTCCAGAAAGTACCTGACTCCTGATGCAATACTTTATCTGTGTAAGAGTCAGATATGTGCTGAAATACAGCTGCGTCATCTGGAGAGGTTTAGTGTTTCTTAACTTGGCAGAGTACAAAATCGACTTTACAATCTAGTGGGGGGGGGTGATCTCTTCTCTTTCTTATATTCCTTTTTCTCACGGAAATGGCATCACTGGTCTATTTCTGCTCTGTCATTATTTCTATGAAAGATACTCGTCTGAGTTCCTGTGTATGGTTACTCTCTGTACAGCATTCACAGCAAGAACTCATTTTTCTACCATAACTGCCAAGAACTTTTCTTTCTTTTTTTTTTTTGAGTATGTAAAACGAACCAAATTTCAATGAACATAGTTTGTTTCCAAAAACTTACTATCTGAGAAGCATGCCACTGATCTGCTGCTCTGCTGACGCCAACATGTTCAACCAATGTCAACAAGTACTTGTTGAGCTGTCTTAAGTAATGTTTTCCAGTCCATTACATTGTTCTATCTTTTCACCACCAACACTCCGATCTTCATTTCACCCTAATTAAAATAAACACCTTGCGTCTTGAGAAAGTATCGTGCCTTAACAAGGTTCCGGGTCTGACCTAATGACACAAACTGATAACCTAGGTATGCTAAGTTCGAATCCAGTTTGATGCTCAACAACAATAGCATTAGCAAAACAAGGCAGTTTAATACATAACGTATTGTACACCGTGAGTGAAATAACATTTAACTATGAGCTGTAGTTACTGTATTTACTGGTCAAAACGTAAACAAAGATTTTGCCACAAAGTTTGAGGGAGGATTTATTCATACAATTTCTGTTTTCTTTGGAATTTTTTTTAAAAATGGAGTCACCTCTTATCAAGGCCCGAATGTCACTCGAGGATAAGGGTACATGAGTGTACGGTAGTCAATGGAACAATATCATAGGAATTGTTAGTTGTGGAAATTTGGTAAATTGAATTACTTAAGAAGCTCATCAAGAACTTGTTTACGTTGAACTTGAAGATGACCATATTTTAGTCAGCTGGAAATCAGGTAAACGGAACAGAGTTCCACATGCGGATAGTTCGCAGAAAGAAACTTCGTTCATGCAATCCACGTTTAGGTTTGGGCACAGATAAAGAGAGGGGGAAATTATTGATAGTGGTTTCAACAAAACAAGTGTTTTTTGTGCAAGTTTGCCATGAAAATAACGATAGAGTAGAGACAGGCTAGCAACGTCTCTTCTGTGTGAAAGGCAATTGATCCTTCTAGACCTTTTTCTCTCCACTTTCCCTGAGCTATGTTAATGTTCCGTTCTTTCTCCTCTAGGATCCTCCAACCACTCCGTCGTATCATTAGGATAAAAATGAAATGTTATAAGTCCCCAGACGTACCCCTCCACCATACTGTATACCGATACCCCATGGCTGACTGGGATAGCTTCCGTACATTCATATCTGATCTAGCTCTGCATTCCATGTTTAAAAAGGATGTGTCCTCTATAGTATCAGACCTGACTGAATGGCTAATTGTAGGCATAGACCGATTCATACCATCTAAAAAATTCCAACAAAACCCAACAGCCAGCCATGGTTCTTCCCAGAATGCGCTGCTGCCATCGCACACAGAAATCACTTTTTCAATAGCTACCAACGTAAGATGCACTGAAACTAAAGCTGCTTTCAGGAATGCCAGAAACCATTGTAAAAGAGTAATAAAAACTGCAAGAGAGCTATATGCTCAGTCCGTTAAATCCAAAGTAGCTGATCAGCGGCTTGGTTCCCACCAGTTTTGGCAAATAACAAATAGGATCCTGAACAGAAGTGTGCGTTCTATCCCAACCATTATCAATAGACCTGAGGTCATCTTGTCAGCATCAGACAAGGCCAAACTATTTGCCAAGAACTTTGCAGCTAATTCTACCCTCTGCGACGAAGGCCATCAACTCCCCATATTTCCTTCAATAACACAGAACACGCTAGGTAACATACAAATATCTGTGCATGAGGTCGCCAAGCTAATCAAGAACCTTGATTCCAGTAAAGCAACTGGCCCTGACAGCATCTCAATTATAGTGTTAAAAAAGCTTCAACCTGAACTTGCTCCCATACTTACGAAACTGTTTAAGCGTTGCCTTAAGGAGAAGTGCTTCCCAACACTCTGGAAAACCTAATCAGTATGTCCTGTATTTAAGAATTCAGGTGATAATTTTTTTTTTTTTTTTTTTTTTACACAGTGGTCACCACTTATCAAGGCCCGGAAGCCACTCAGGATAAGGGTTATTGCAAGTACATTGAACTACACGCTCGAGATCAGAGGAGAGAGAATCAGAGAGAACTTTGTCATTAACAGCCTTTGATGTGTTGCCGTATATGGTCGTGTCATCAGCATTAATCTTTTCTATATGATATGTTGCTGTCATGGAAAAAATTGTTAATACGCATTCGAGAGCTGTATAGACAGTCGGTCAGGATGATCTAATGTTTCGCACCAAAGAAAACACGTCGGAATGTAAGAAGCTGTGTGAATGCTGTCAATCCTTTTTTTTTTTTCTTTTCTTATTAAATTACAGGGAGGTGACGGTGGTGAAATAATTAACGATACGGACTGACGACATGGGCGTTCCAAATTTGAATCCAGTTCGTTTCACAAAAATCACTTCCATTTAGGATGTCGCCAACCTTTTCATGGTCCCTCCCATAAGCACCATCGGTCTTTCTAGAAAGAATTCTGACTAAAAAAATATCAGGGAAACCAATGCCAGCAATAGCATTTTTGTATTCATGTGATATGATGAGGATTAGATGGCATGCTATTTTTGGCATGAAAAAAATTTGATGTGACCAAAAAGAAAGTTAAAATTTTTATTACAGTTGGCGTCGGCATGTCAAGGACAATTTTGAGTGAGCCGGACTTTTGAAAATTGTCGTCGTGTTATGTAAAATTTTGAATATGCATTCGAGAGTCGTACTTATAGACATTCGGTCAGGATGGTTAAGTGTTTGACACTGAAGATAACATGTTGGAATGTAAGAAGTCATGCGGATGTTATCAATCCCGTTTTTTTCTTAATAGATTGCAGTTGCTTCTTTTTTGGCTAGTTTCGAAAGAAGAAACATTTTCACTGCAAGATACATATAAAAAGAACGCTTCATTCTTCTAAGGAAGTGTTATTTATAAAATTCTAATAGAAGTTTTCTTTTAATATAATTATATAATTTCGTTACTTCTGCGATGAAGATTATGTTTTCGATAGAATTTGTGACTGTTTTTGTTTTTGTGTACAGCCGTCACCAATCTTGATAAAAATGCCGGTCATATTCTAACTTAGGACTGATTTAATTTATATCTAGATCAAAGATCGAATTCAGAGTCACAGAAAAGTTGAAGGTCACACTTTTAACGATAACTTCAGTTGTATTTATTACATGTGCTCGCTCCTTGTCCTATAGTGAAATCAAAAAAATTCTGCATTTTAAATGTTCTTTAATTTGATATTTGATCTTGACCTTGAAAGGTTCTGTCGAGGTAAAAAATTTTTACGAAATTTCAACTTCGGATTTTTATAAATTTGATATATTCATCTGATATGCCTCGATGACAATAATCACCACGCAAAATCTCAACTTGATCTCATAAATAGTTTTTGAGTTTTAATCAACATTTCCATGACATAACTGTGGGAATAATTAATACAATATGGAGAAGTGAAGTCCAGATAAAACTTTGACCCATCCTTACGTTGTCTGTTGTATGCAGTTTTACGTTCTTGTTTTTTATTATTTTTCTGTCAGATTATAAAGTTTCTCACATAAACGCAAATACAACCGTTTAAGTATTAACAAATTATCTTTAAAAAAAATAACAAGAAATTAAATAATTAACAAGAAATTAGCACATACGTATAAAAAAGTAAAATTAACAACAGAAATCAAGGTTAGTTTGGTATTAAAGATTTTGTCTTTAATTATCCTATCATCGCTTCTTTTTTGTCATATCCTAATTACCTCCCTTCTTTGATAACTCTTTAGGATGTACCTTATTAAATACTGTCCTAATTACCACCTCCTCATTTTAACTCTTTAATTTATAAGATATTCACAACAAGAACTCGTCTTTTTTACTACCACACAAAAAGACCTTTTCTCTCTCCTTGTACTCAGAGTCAGGCTGAATTTCTATATTGCTTCTTTGCTAAGCCGTCTCATTATGGATCATATTTCTGCAGGACTACTTCCCTGCTGATTACAATTTCGTCATTTTTAAATCCAATATCAACAAAATTCTTGGACACTTGAACAGAACAGCACAATGATGACTTAAGAAATTTTGTGGCGACGACAAGAGTTTTGAAGATAATGAGCATAGTAGTCGACCATCAGATGTTGACAATCAGTTAAGAGCCTTAGTTGAAGCTAATCTATGCATATCTGTTCAAGAACTTGCTTCTGAATTAAACATAACATATATGACGGTTTCCAATCACTTATGTATTTTTCTAATTCTTTTTTCATGTCATTCATACAAACCAGTCCTTCTCCTCTGTCTTTGCTTTTCACATAAAGTCGGTCAGCATCATCTTTTAGGTGTAGAGCATTGTGCATAGTCATGGGTTTCCTGGTCTTCTGGTCGAGATATCCCAGTTCTTCTTTGGTTTAACTATCAATGGTTCAGATTATCTTACTAGTGTCACTGTCCATGTGTTTATGTCTTTTATTAGGGTTCTACTATATAGTTTAGTTTCAAGGAGTTTTCTTGTTTCACTGAGGTATTCCTTTCAAATAGTTTTCTTGTTTCACTTTCATTTCTGTTGCTTTGATGCTGTCTGCTTCCCAAACTCCTAAATATTTGTAGCTGTCATGTTCAACTAGTGCTTTTATCTCTGTTTGGTTGAGTAGTTCTATGCCTTCTGTTGCTTCCAGTTTTCTCCTTCTCATGATCAGCAGTACGCAGTTGTCACAGCGAATTCCATTCAGATATCCTGACTGAAGATTCTGGTTGTATCTTTAGTGCCTTTTTAGTTTTTGCAAGCAGTTTCAAGTCGCCCATGTACATTAGGTGGATCATTCTTTTATTTGTATTTGTGAATTTGTATCCAGCTTGGCATTTTCTTAGTATGTTATTAAGGGATATCATGGCTATGATGACGAGTAATAGTGATAGGGTATCATTTTGGAAGATACCTCTTTGTAGTTTGATCTCAGTTATGTACTGCACATCAGCTGTCAGTTCAATTCTTCATGTTCTCATTGCATTTTCGATCAAATTGACAATCTTGCCTCTATTTTGTACATTCTCAGATATTCTATTACCCATGCTTGCGGTATCCTGTCATATGCTTCCTTGTAATCGATCTATGCCATAGCTATGTCCTTCTTAAATCCTTCAGGATCCTTTGGCCTATATACAATAGATCATGCATTCATCTTTTTCCTTTTGGGCATTCTTTCTGTTCCTCAGGGAGTAGCCCACAATCATTAAAGGAATGGTAAATTTGTTCTCTTTGTTTGGTGTTAGTAGTTTCCACATTGTAGGTAAACATATGAATCTGTAGATGCTGGGGGCGATTCCTTTTTCTTTGTGCTTTTGTATCAGTGTAGTTCTACTTTTCATCATTCATTCTGCTTCATGGATACATATTTTCAGGTGTTGGATTAATCTTTTCGTGTAATGTTGTGAATTTTTGGAGCCAGTTATTATCATCTCCATCGCTTCAGATAACATCTGCAAATTAATTTGCATTATAGCAACAGCCGTTTTCTATTGATTTCTTATTGGTAATGACAATTGATCTTCACTGGAATTTTAGTAGCAATAAGCCTCTCTAAGATCCCAGTTCTCTTTGCACTCATTCAGTGAAGGTCTGATTAGTTTTTTCTCTCCTCGGTCTTTCCATCCTTCTGGATTCTCCTTGATTATTTAATGTGGTATCAGTTGATCCTGTCAACTTTTTTCGTGTGTGCGTGTATGTGGTGGTGGTGGGGGGGGGTAATTTACTATTATACTGTTTCAGTTTCCTTGATTCTATGTAACATTTCTTTCTGCTGTAGCAGTTTTTATATGTTGGGCTCGCACTTGTGACCCATGTGTATTAGTCTCCACATTCAAGGGTTTTCCTTAAATTTTCAGCTTATATTATTATTATTATTGTTGTTGTTGTTGTTGTTGAAGTCGTGCAGGTCAGTAATAATCAAGAGAAGCACAGTTGTATAGTTAACAAAAAGTGCTTTAACAAAAGTATGTTACAAAAGTATACGACATGATTCTGGGGTCATAACTGCTACAAATTGCTACCCAATAACGTGTTGAATATAAATATATTCATAGTCTCTAGGTAAGTCCATTATTCCTGAAATAGGCATATCAGCTTAGCCCATGATAATTATACACTAAAGATTGAAATGGAAAACATATTAATGAAACAATTTTTCAATTCTCAAGTCTGGTTTTATGTAAACCATTGAATAACTTTGTGCACAAAAGATCTTGACCCTTTGACTATTTCTAAACTCTCTTCTTCTTGATTCTTTAAATTTGGGTGTTTTATGAGAAAATAAACAAAGTTGGTATTTCATGTATGGATAAATTTTGGATATATTTTTGTCATTACTTTTGACTTTACCTCTGATTCCCTTTTTACACCTACAATAAATAACTCACTATTCTTATATTTTTCCTAAGATTCTTAATGTACTAAAGTAGTTTAGCCATCTCTACTTATATATAAAAAGCATTTTGTGTATGTGTTCCCTATTTACTCCGAAACGACTGGGCGGATTTTTTTAAAAATTTCACAGAAACGTGCTTTATATGCCTGTAAGTGTTCTTGGGTTTTGTATTGGAATACCTCTGATAATCGAAAAAATCTGATTAAATATGGAAGTCCAATTTTGACCAAAGTTAACACCTTATACAGCCTGACACCATAATTACATTGGAGAAGTTTTATAACTGCACAAGCAGAAAGGCCTAGCATATGAAATCAACAGTAATCGAAAAAAAATCTGTGCTTATTTTCTGTTGCCAAGAACGATCCGTTTAATTATCCTTTTTTTATTTAATTTTGTTTAAAACAAAATTTTCCACTGCTGATAGTCTTAATAGTTAAAAATAAATATTTATTGATTTTAATCTATCAGTAAAACAAAATCCGCCAGTGTATTTTCATGTTTGAGAAAATATCTGCATATTAAACATGTGTTTTACAATAATCGAGAAAGATAACAACTCTATAGTTAAATATTTGAGGATTTATAAAGAATCAGAATCAGAATCTGTAATTGTATCGGAATCGAGAATTTAGTATGGAATCGATAGTTGTATTAGAATCGGAAAAAAATATTGGAATCGTCCCATTACTAGCCATTATGTTAACATAATTTTATAAAGTCAACAATAGATTCTTTGATAAGACAGGGGCGTGTTCAAAATAAATGTTTCTATTTAGCGCACCATGATACTTGGCTCTTGAATTTTAAACTTTAATTTTAGCCATTATATAAAAATATTTTTATGAAATCATCAGTAGGTTTTTAGCAGTGCAATGTAGACTACAATGTATTCTGGATGAAGTCACTGCGAGGAGGTATGTGAAGCTTCCTCCCAGTACACTGCGGTAGGTCCCCAACTATCAACTAATCAATCAGGTAATCAATCGATTTGATTAAAAAATTGTCGATTTCACTGATTTCAATTACAATAAATGTATGGGAAGGTGGAACATTTGTTGATCCTCATATCAACTTGAGCAACATCAAGTCCCTGCTAGTCATTAAGAGAACAAAACTTTGTTGGTATGAACACGTGGAACACTTGAGTGGTGCCATTAAGATAGCTAGGGTTTTTCATATCCCAGGAGAGGCCGGTTGTTTTATAGAGAAGCGCAGTGGAAAGATTGCATAGCGTGAAGTTCTCTGCAGCCAATCCCAATGATAGAGTTTCTTGTATGTATGAATTGAGATCTTCCATCAGTGTGGATTATGCCCTTCGACCTGTACGTTAATAAAAAAGATCTGAAAAATTTTTTAGGTGTGTTTTTGACAAACTTGGGGAAACTATGTAAAAAACGTTAACATTTATGTCATTTTTAGTTATTATCTTCCGTAATAAAGATTGAACCTTCACTTAAAATTGATCAATGTCTTTAACCGTTATGCCATGGATCAGCTGCTTATTGATTTTCATTCAATTTATTATGACACTGATTAACATGTTCAAATTTTAAATGACCAACCTTCAGATAAAGAAGTTACATGCGAATACCCAATAAACAGTGCTGAACCAACTGGCTGTCTAACCAGAGGGTGTTAATGGGATATGCTCCAGTCAGTGAAATGCATACAGATGCACGATGTAAAGTTTCGAATTTTTGGGTGTCGGCTGCCATAAAAGCTTACTGACTTTGTAGAGTGCAGGGTGTTGACGTTTCTTGGCAACATATTTAGTGTAAATCACATGAAAAGTGTTGGGCAAGGAAAGGTATCCTTTGTAAAACGTTTGCTTTGAATATACCTTCATGGTTATTTCTATGTTTGCAGCTAGTCAGCTACATGACCGGAGGTCACCAATTTCAATGATGCACCTCAACCTGCATTTTAATGGAAAAGAATGATGATGATGATGATGATGACGCCGAAAACAATGATGATCATGATCATGATGATGTTGACAATGATCATTATGCTGATTATGACGATGACAATGATGATGCTGATAACGATGATGATAATAACAGTGATGATGATGATGATGATGATGATGATAACTTTTATTCCCTGTGTAGCTAATCTTGCATGCAGTCATGTATACACTTGCCATTATTCCTTGTTATTCTTTCTACTGAGAATGAGATTATGTCAACAGGATAGAATAAAAGAAAGGAAAGAAAAATGCAGATGGTTAGATGCTTCCCATGTCAAGCTTCTATTAAACCTATTGTTTCGCTTGTGTATGAAACAACAATAGCAAAACATGTGAAAGAAAAGATGGAATCAGACACAAATGAATTAAGTGAACGAGGTGGAAGGAAGAGACAGACTTTAATAATAGAAAGGTTAACTGCTGCATCGTTAGTGAGAATTCGACAGTTAATCTCTGTGCTAAGAACACTGTGGAACACATTATCACCGGACTGCTTCCATGCAGACTACAATATCCAATATCAACAAACACTTGTCATAAACCATTTTCATCATCGTAGTCATCATATTCTGCAGAACATGTTACCACAAGAGTGTCTCCCTGCGAGCTGTAACATGGTCATCTCCAATTGTAATGTCAACAAGCATTTGTCATAAATCATCATAATCAGAGTCGTCGTCATCATCATCATCATCATCATCATCATCATCATCATCATCATCATCATCATCATCATCATCATGTGTTTAACGTCCGTTTTACATGCTTGCATGTATTGGACAGATTTTTAGAAATTAATTTCCAAACTAACCTATCTCTGGGCAGGTCTTTATTTATCCCTTTTTCCTCAAATTCATTGTTTATCACTTCTTCCAATGTTTTCTTTGCCCTTCCTTTACCAACTGATCCTGCTACCTTAACTGTTCAACATCTACTAATCCAACGACTCTTAGCCATTATTTCAATGTGATCATACCATCAAAATCTCTTGTTTTGCACACGTCTCCCTACACTGTTCAGATTTAATCTTTCATTGAGGTCACCAGATCTGAGCTTGTCTTTAAGACTTACAATGAACATCCATTGCATTATTTTCTCTACTATAATTAACCCTTGGAATTGTTCAGCCAAACATGTGTACCTGTTACCAGAAACCGTTTAATCTCGTACAAATTCTTGAGAAAGCATGTATGTGAAAACCCTTATTTTTTACATAACATTGTCTGGGAACCAACACGTTGTATGCCTCAATCACAAAGCAGACAAAGAATAGAAAAGTACTTTAACTCGCTTGTTTTGTTGTGCAACAACATGTTATCTCCTCATTGTCCCATTGCCATTGTGGCGACCTTCATGTGATTATGCTCTCAAACATCATCCACTGTTCAATGATAACAACCAAATTTGCATTTCTATATTGCATGCACGCCTGGATATGACAGATTTTGGTGGTGACCACCCTCTTTCAGTTCAAGAAGAGTCTGGGTATTGATTTGATAGAGATTATCTTTGAGATGTTACGGTTCAGTGAATGTGAAGCCCATTCAAAATCATACTGATGAAACGATCGACAAAGTGTCCTTCTATATAAGTGAACGATGATGAAACAAAGACTGTTTAACATTCGTTATTTAAACTTGAGGGACAAGCCAGAAATAGACTAACCAAATATGGTTGGTTTGTAGAAAATTGTGAATCTCATTGTGAATGTTATTGACGATTGCATTGGGATGTAATGGTCCGGTGAGTGTGACGCTCATTTAGTATCACACCTTCAACTTATGAAACGACCATTAAAATGTCCTCATATTATTGAATGGCAAAACACAGTGACTATTGGACGTAACTTTAACTTGGTGAATAAGTCAGATATAGACTGACGTTATGTGTACCAAATATGGTTGATTTCAGAAAAGGATTGTGGATTTTATTAACAATTTCATGGATAACATTTGTGAGGGTAACTCTATCTGAAGGTTGGTCATTTAAAATTTGAACCATGTAATTTTGTTTCATTTGATTATCTGTATAAATTATGTTTGTTTCTTCTTTAGTTAATCCATACATTAAACTTACAAAAAGGCCAAATACAATTTTTTAGAGGCCAAACTGCTTTAAAAAAAAGGCCAAATTCGCGAAATTTGGCATTATAAAGTCAATCTGGTAACGCTGAATATGAGAGTAACCTCCCTTTGATGTAGCCTCGTTTTCGAATATTATAGCAATAATATATAATCATTGTTGTAAGTGTGTGAGAAAAGAACTTGTAGCAATTTCGACATGCAGCAGTTCTTCACTAAAGAAAGAAGTCAGTGAAACGGTATGTAAGAAAGGGAACATTCAAAAGAAACAGGGAAAGAGGTGGTGGACTGAAGAAGTAAATTAAAGATTGTTTCTTCCCATGTTATTTTATTATTTGTATTGAACTATATAGCACAATATTAATTTCTGTGTATTTATTAATACATACTACTTATCAATTTATCCCATTTGAGTAAATTCTATATTAAAAATACAATGGAGATTATTTTCAAAGAAATGTTAATAAACTCATATTTGTTGCATGTTATTGATTTTTTCTGTCCCCAAAAACTAATTTTTGCACCATTCAGAAAAATATCTTTATCAAAACATATTTTTCAATTAAATATATTTCTCATTCCGTAGAATTTTCATAGGTCCTCCTAGTTTTGATTAATTGAAGTATTGTAAGTCGTGGCTGACAGAACAAGAGCAGCCTACTCCCGTGGATTAAATATAGGGTTCTGTTTGAAATTCCGTGCTGACTTCCAAGTTTGACAGAAAGGTTCACAAGTTAGGTAGAAAGATTCCTGAGTTCAACAATGAAGAAGGTCGGAGATTACATCGACCGAAACGTTGTGAAGATAATACCTGATATGAGAACATTAGTCTGAAGAATCCAAATAATACGATTTTATTTATTTAAAAAACTCTCCTTTTTAATAAAAATTAATTTGCAACTGTTTAACTTTTGCTATTTTTTTATGTATTTCTCCAGAAATTTGTCAGACATCAGCATACTTCAAGGATACATTCACCTTCGCTTTGTGGACATCAGCAAGAACCGATTGACCGATCTGAGTCCGCTGAACAACCTTACACATTTATTAAGTGTGAAAGCTGATAACAACAATCTTGAGAAAATTGGATTGCAGCCATTTCCATTCCTTCAACATGCGTCGTTCAGTTTCAATAGAATCAACGACACATCAGGATTGGAGCACCCTCTTTTGGAACAACTCAACTTGAGCAGTAAGTTCCTGGAAACACATATTTTAATAGAGTCATATAACTAACTTTATCTACTTTCCATTGCCTGGTACACTTTTTTTCTTCTATTAAAAGAAAAAAAAAACATTTTGAAATTTTAATTTGATTATTCGATTATTTGATTACGGTATTATACTTTCGTTACTTACGGGGGGGGGGGGCTAATACTGTGTCCAACACTTTGCAACGTCTCCTCCTTACTTATATATGTCCAAATACAAGAATGCCAATAAAAAACGAAGTAACAACTTGAAAACAAAGAAGTATAAAAAAACATTTATTGTTTGCGAACCCAAATGGGTTCACTATCAAATTGTGTCCATAAGCTTGTGCATAAAAATGAGTAGAATGATGTGTGTGTGTGTGTGTGTGTGTGTGTGTGTGTGTGTGTGTGTGTGTGTGTGTGTGTGTGTGTGTGTGCATAGAGGGGAGAAATCTTACATACCATATATGGTGGCAAAGTGACACTCTAAGGGAAAGGTAATCAGTTTGATTGATGTTGTCTGTAACCGATCCGGGGTGAAAAAGAGAGGGATACATGGATCATAGTGCCACCTTCTGTCATGTAAAAAGGAGATTATTCACGACTGATGCCCCTAGTGAGTGTATTCATGATAAGGTAACTCCTATCCCTTCCGGGTTTGGATAACATTTCTTCATCAGCAACTGGATTAATGACATGTCTCTGAATTGTTATTTACCTGGTGAGCTTTACTATGACACATCTTAGGGGTGCATGCATTCAGATAAAGGCTATAAATTCTCTCCAAAGAATTAACTCCGTTGCTATAGAAACATAACATAGTAGAATGAAATAATCTGGAAAACAATATCCCTGGACATACGGCATGCGGTTTACAGGTTGCTATGCAGAAAATGCTGCATTGTGAATGTGCATCTACGTGTATTCAATGCACAGGCTGCGATAGTCTACTTGTTGTGCTAGTTTGAAGTTGGTGCTCAATTCTGTTACCAGTCGTAGTATTAATTTTGTGATATCAGTCAGTTTTGCAATAGAAGGATTATCCTTCCAAACCAAGTTACAACTTCAGTTTAAAATAAGTTAAAATTTGGGGCATTCTTTTTTTTTTTTACTTAACAACACAAATGGCAATCAAAACTCTTTACAGCTTAAGGATCAGGGGGTCATCTATTTGTGAAATACACAGAAAACAACCTGATCATCACTACACCCACCCATAGTGAAATATATATATAGCAAATAAATGACAAAAGTCAATATTCCAAATTTCATGATGTTGACCATCTTGAAATTTATTCCTTTAATTCTGTTGACACTTACAATTCTTGACAGTAACAGTTTTACTATGAAATAGTTACTGTCAATATCATGAAATGTGGAATGTAGACTTTTGTCATTTATTTGTTATATGCTCTGTAATCATATTGAGCTTCTTAAATTTAGGATTTGTATGTATAAAAAGTGAAATATAATTGAAAAAATCATATTTCCACAGAAATAAATATATATATATACAAATGAGGGGGGTCACCAACAATGTGTATTTTTTAACATTATTTTATTATTCTGTGTTTTGGTTTTTCATTGAAAATTATGTTTAGATCATTGTAATAATGTTTTTAAATCATTGAAATAGTTTTTAACGCGTTTCAGACGTTCTGTGAAGCGTCCTCTTCAGAAAGTATTTAAAATGTAAAATATTTAGAATATACTTAAGATGTGTTTAAAATGTAAAAGAGCATTTTCGTAGTTCATTTAAAATGTTTCTGAGCAGTGGAAACATGTGTAAATGATTCTACTCTTCATTTGTATGTTCAATTTTTTATTACTGGTTTGTTGGGGTCGGACTGTGGTTACTGCTGTCTTATGTTTCTCTTTCTCTCTCTCTCTCTCTCTCTCTCTGTTCTTGTGTTTCTACTTATCTTTCTTTGTTTTTTCTCATTTCTTTCCTTTTTTACTCTTAGTTGAGTGGAGATGAGGGGCACGTTGGTACTTGGTCAACTGGGTGCGTAGAATAGTGTTCGTGTTTTCTTGTATTGGTTTGTAGAATGTGTGTTCTGTTTTATAGTATTATAAAGTTATTTGCTTTCCTACGAGGGCAACTGTGATCCAAGGTCGTTTCTAATGTGTGTGTGTGTGAAGACGGGGGGGGGGGACCAGCTCCTCTGAAACAAGGGTAGGTGGGTTTTCATTCAATTTTTTGTTTCAGTCTTAAACTGTTTGTGTTGTGTGTGGAGACTTATGCTAAAATTTGTTCTTTGTTGTGTTCTTTTGGGATTCTAAGTTGGTCTATTGGAATTTTTTCTGCCAGTTCAATATCTTTCTGTATTAGTGGTAGTGGATATCCTCTTTTCCGCAGGGTTATTTGCAATTCATTCAGTCTAGTCAAACTGAGGTGTCTGTTACTATGGTGCAGACCCTACGTGCTAGGGAGTAGGGTATTGATTTTAGACAGTTTTTAGGATGGTGGCTTTTGAAGTGGAAGCATTGCTGACCTCCACTTCAAAACTATTCAGCTATTTACACAGATTACAGAAAACCTTATCCTTCTCAGTCGGAACGACAAACTAAACAACATACTTAAAACAACAAAAATAATAAAAAGCAAACGCCAACCCAAAAACTTAAAACACATCCTAAGTTCCTCAAAACTCGTTCCACATACTACAAAAGGGGTTACAAAATGCAGCAAACACATTAGAAACGACCTTGGATCACAGTTGTCTTCGTAGGGAAGCAAATAACTTTATAATACTATAAAACAGAACACACATTCTACAGACCAATACAAGAAAACACACACACACACACACACTACCCTACCCTACCCTACCCTACCCTACGCACCCAGTTGACCAAGTACCAACGTACCCCTCATCTCCACTCAACTACGAGTAAAAAAGGAAAGAAATGAGAAAAAACAAAGAAAGATAAGTAGAAACACAAGAACAGAGAGAGAGAGAGAGAGAGAGAGAGAGAGAGAGAGAGAAAGAGAGAGACATAAGACAGCAGTGACCACAGTCCGACCCCAACAAACCAGTAATAAAAAATTGAACATACAAATGAAGAGTAGAATCATTTACACATGTTTCCACTGCTCAGAAACATTTTAAATGAACTACGAAAATGCTCTTTTACATTTTAAACACATCTTAAGTATATTCTAAATATTTTACATTTTAAATACTTTCTGAAGAGGACGCTTCACAGAACGTCTGAAACGCGTTAAAAACTATTTCAATGATTTAAAAACATTATTACAATGATCTAAACATAATTTTCAATGAAAAACCAAAACACGGAATAATAAAATAATGTTAAAAAATACACATTGTTGGTGACCCCCCTCATTTAAATATACATCTTTCTCTCATTGGAATTACTTAACCCATTATATATATATATATATATATATATATATATATATATATATATATATATATAGTCTTGTTTTGTGAGGACCGTGGTTTACCATCAATGTTGTTGGATGTTGACATAAAAATTCAACTGATCATGAAATCCATTATCTGGTATAAAGATTAACTTTGAAAAAACTCCAATAGATCACAATCACAGCAGAGAATTGCGTATCTGAAGGAACATTACTTTTTCAAAAATCTTAGTGGTTTTATTTCTCAACAGAAATCCCCATTATAAGTGACACAAAATTTTTAGCTTGAGACATCAGATTCTGGATGTTCCAAGCCCAAACCAGACATATTTACTATTTTATTGGGTGGTTCCTTTTCTCTTAGTTAAATCCATTGCAACTCTGCAATCCACTAACTCAGTACATATCCACAGTATAAGCTCTTTATCTATTGACTTGCACAAAAGTAATTTGAGTAATAAGAATAACAAAAAGAAAAGAAAAGTTAAGTATTTTATTTATGTACCGATATTTGTGTGTGAGCAGGGAAAAATTTCATAGAAAAAGGTATTTTCTATGAAAGGCTAAAATAAGCAAAGATTGGAAAATTCAAGAGCTTGCGTTCAGAATTCCCTTTCTACTCCGTTTTGCAAACCAAACCAACATGCTGAAATCTAAATGTAATGTGAAAAAACATCTTACTACTCAACTCCCCACATAGCTTGCCCCTTATAAATCTGGGAAGCAGACGAGAAGAAGATCATATACTATCGAACTTTGAGTACTGTTGTAGAATAAAACATCAAGGAGCATGACGTCATTAAACAAACATGGTGGCGTTTTTTATTTGTTACATTATTACAACAGACTGAAAATCTGACTGCTACTTTAGAATTAGACGTCACTGTGCATTCAATCAACTACTTACAACGTGTCAGCGAGGAGTTGCTTATGTAATGTGTTACTTTGTATAAGATCTCATTATGCATAAGAGCATGACGTCATTGAGTAAGTTGTTTGTTGGCGGTTTTTATTAGTTACAACATTACAGAACCAACAGAAAGAGGAAGACACACAAACTTCTGCTTCTATATCATCAGTACGACTATTTTTATAACTAGAGGTTACTACACATTGAGCAAACTACTTACAAGGTGTCAACAAGAAAGTCAACTGTTTTCTGGAGATTACGAGATAACTGGTATGTGTGAAAGGATCCTTTCATCCGACATTATAGATATAATGGTAATGTAACGTTACAATTTATTTGTGAACGTCAATTGAATGTTCATCTGTTGGAACAATGAAGACATCTAATATCCTGGAGAGATGATGGATGACACAAGCTGAATTGTGAAGCAAGGATTGAGCAATCTGTAACCACTCCTCTCCTAAGTAAACCTTGCTTGATTCCAATCATAAGGAGAAGTCCAGGATGACTGAAAACAATGATGAGATAAATGAAGAATACATACAACACTTGATATTCTAAAATGACCACCCATTTTAGTCCTGACTAGGCTCAACGATGCTTAACTTCAGTGATGTAATGGAAACCAGTGTGTCAACATGAGTATGCTGTATATTAGACGTTACTATCAAATGAACAACTACTTACAACGTGTCAATGAGAAATTGAGTTGCTTTTTGTCAATAAAAACATGACAAACACTTTTACAGACATTATGTTACAAAGATGATTGTAAAAATGTAAGCAAAAAATTAAAAAAAAATGGATTAATATTTTTTAAGCATTCACTTTTTGTCTTTGACCTGTCATACCAGTTTTGATATCCTGTTAGCGGGAGTGAATATACCAAAAATAAACTGACAATTAGCCGACGATGTTAGTTTGGCTACATTAAGAGATCTCTTGCATAAAAAATGTAAAGACTTTGTGATGGCTGACCGGAAGAAAGCTGGATGACCCCCTCCCCCCAAAAAATAACTCACTTCCAACTATGAACAAGGGTAGTGGAATTTGTATGACCCCAAAAAATTGATATATTCTTGAAAGGGATATGATTGTTTGAAGTAGCTGAGTGACCTTGGTTACTATAATCAAGTAATACAATCTAGTAAGTAACCTTAATGAATGTTGTTATGCTAAAGTTTTCGGCTTTTGCCACATCTTTCAACGTCTCTCTTGGACTGCTATACATCAATCAGCCAATCATATTCTTGTGTGGAGGAACCCGGATGTATTTATATTCATTATATCAAAAGCTTGACTAAAAACCATGAACAGAGATAATGGAATTTAAACAGAATTAATTCTCCAGACTGTTAAACTTGGAAGCTGAGATTACAGACTGTCATAAAACATCAGATCTCTGACCAAAGGAAATAAAATGACATAATGGAGGAGAAGGAAGAGGAAGAAGATTGTGAGGAGGATGATGATGTAAATACCAAACTTATTAAAAAATATTTTATATGTAGGTATCTTTAAATTCATCTAAGATTGATGACATTGACTTAAATGTATACTCCAAAGAGCTTCACTATATGCTTTAAACAAAATTCTATCATTTATCATAGTCTTGGGTCATTGTTTTAACTGTCAGGAGCAATATACTAGTCTCAACTCTTACCTAGTCAATCCATTTTCTTTATTCTTTTAATCTGATATTTATTTCCCTCCCATGTTGGGATGATGTGATACAAGAGTCAGAAAATTGGATTTGAAGAGCTACCATCCTAGAGAAAGAACACTCTGACCTGCCAAATATGCCTGGGTTAGACCTATCAACATTCTCCGGTAAGGGTGCTTTAAGCGATTAGCAATAAGCTAACACCTTCTCAAAAGGAGAAGTTAAAGGACCTCCTAGAACTGCACAGGGCCAGACATACTTCAGTCACCAGGGTAGAAGCCATGTTAAAAAATGATCTAGACTCTGTTGACTTTGATGCCCAAAAAAACTATGGCTGATCATACTGTTGGTATTACTTCAATAGAATCTCTTTTCTGCTTTCTCTTTTTTATATGCTTTTTGAGGTTAGCACACTATGAACATATATAAATTGCAATATCTCCTCTCCAGAGGGGGTGTGTGTGAATATTTTGTATGTCATGATCAATTAAAATGAGTTTGCTATCAAATACAAATCAACAAATCAAAAACATTACAATTAAATCATAAGTCATGGCTTCAATGCTCAACCACCAATTTCCAACAAGACTGAAAGCACTCAATGGAAAATCTCGTTGTCCCCTGCTGGCTACTTCTCTGTAGGACCGCATTCTTTTTCTGGAATCAAAGTTGGCACAGCAACATAAAGAGAAGAACTAAATTCTGAATTTGAAAAAGGACCATTTTATTAAGCTGGTAATGTTGCCTTCCTCTCTGCTGGTGGCAGGAGAAAGAAATATTGAGTCTACAGATTTCATTTATCATCGATTCTTAAGTTATTTTTATCATATATTGTTGCTTTAAACCAGTGCCGTGCTTAGGAACAGTGCAGCCCCCCCCCGCAGAATGCGCTCTGCGGCCCCTACCGTCCCTACTGACACAATTCATCTTGCGCACCCGCTGCACCCCCCTTTCAACATACTGAACGTGAATAGTACTTTAAACAGAATAACATGCTCTTGAAAGAACACAGATATTCCGTAATCATGAAAAAAAACCGAAGAAATCAAAGAATTAGTGTTTTTGCAGCTAACCTTTTTAAAACCATTAGCTACTTTTTAGTATTTCGCAGCTATTTTTATAGCCATTTAGGGGTGTTTGGGCTCTCAATTTCCTACCAGTTTTTTTAAAGGGAGTTTCAAAAGATTTCAACACAAATTTTAAAACTATTTTGCTGCAGAAAGTTTGATATACTGTCCAAAATTAGAATTTAGGAGTTTATTTCAAAAAGTGTTGGTATGTGGGGGGGGGGAGTAAAAACGAATAAAATCAAAACAACATTAAAAGTAACCAAGTCATTTTGAAATGTCTCGATCTAGGAGAAAGTCATTAAACACTAAAAAGCCTCTACATCCCCAGTCCCCAGATAGATACAAACTTGATAACTTATTAAAAAATGCGTGAATTTTTGCTGTTAATTTACCTAATACTTTTAGCGTGTTATCTGGTTAAAGTATTTCACTTAAAAGATAACTGATAAATACGCTACTGCTGCATCAGCCGTGTCCAAAAATAGCGTTTTAAACCCACCCCTCAAGTTTAAACGTTTAGAAAAAATATTAAAATTGAAAAATACTACTTTATAATCAATTCAATTTAAAGAAAAGAAATTAAACTTAAAAAAAAAAATGAAGAAAAGCCCCCAGAAACACCATTAAGTATTTTAAGATTGAAATTACAAACATAAATATTACAAATTCAAATTTGTCGCCATTTTTTGGTCAACAAGCAAAGAAAGGTTGATAATTTTAAATAACCGTCGATAAATGACATTTTTTTAAAAATAGTTATTCAATCACTAATAAGAGGGACTGTAATAACTATTTACTTACCAAGCCATAATTATATGTAGTAAATATCAAGTTTGTGCGAGCCTTTTCTAGTCTCGCGCAAAAACACACATTCACATTTCAAGCTATGTCATATACATATGCGCACACAAACATACGCGCCCACATCCACACACGTACATATATTCACGTTCGCTTACATACACTCACATTCACGTGTATATACACACACGCTAACGCACACATATGTAATCACACACGCGCACACGAGCGCACACATGGACGACGTCACTTCCGCTTTCTAGGGAAATATACAAAATGCGCAAAAGACCACCGGAAACGAGTATAAAAGAGAGAGCAACAAGCGGCTCCTTCTTTTAGGACCAGCTCTCGACCAGAGAGGTTGGGCTAACCAGCCACCTCCCTTTCGGGAGGCGCACGATCGCGCGCGTTTCACGTCCCCTGCGACTATGTATGGGGCATGAGCTAACAGACCATATGTACACATTCACACTCTTTCTCTCTCTATCTACTACTGGTCCCTGAGAACACCACCGTGTTGCTGACTGCTAACATGGCGTACAGCTTAACCTCTATCCTCTTCTTTGTCTACACGCTGGACTATCATTCTCATTTTCACTACAACACTCATTTCTCTTCCCATGCGTGAACAAACGATAGTGACCTGAACTTGAAATGAACACATATTTCCTTTTCTTGCTATAACACCAGTCCCGCAACGAACATTGGTTACACACGCGCGGACATGAACACGTGTTATATCTAAAACATTTTTTCAACAGTAAATAAACGACGTTTATCTTATCCATCAATTGAGTCTTTGTTTCCTTCAATTCCATTCGTTTCATTATTTTCTTGTGGCGAACTAGGGTATTATTATACTCTGGTCCGCAACAACTTAAACGTGAGGTGTCATGATGTTTACTTTCTTTAAGACATGTCCCTTGAAAATATGGTAGCTCGCAAGCGATAACATTTGTTTTAGGTGAATAAGACTTTCGTTTCTGTATTTAAATATTAAAAAAGGCACAAATATAATGGAAAAGTTTACATTCATAAATGAATGTGTGTGTTTTTATTGTTTTTTATCTTAATTATTTTTGTATGTATTTTTAGCACGTGCGAGTCACCATACTTGTTTATTTTTATATTTTCGCTTATAAAAAAAGATTCGATGAGCGAACACTTACATATTTTACTGTAAATGTTTTTTTCAATGTATTCCCTTTAAGCTGAAAAAATATTAACAAACACTGTTTTTTTTTAATGTCTTTCTCATCAATTTGGGTCTGTTTTAGTGAAATAATAAAATAATTTGCATAGGAAAATAAACAAATTTAAAAAGAAAAAAATGGCGAAAACCGCACAAAAATCGGTAAAAACTCGATTTTTAATAGATTTTTGAATTTTGAATAAAAATCAATACGAAACCATGTTTTGTTTTTATGTAATGAAATACATTGTCACCATTTTGGATCGGTCGTTAACACAGTTTCAATTTCAAATTTTTTAATGAAAAAAAATTCTAAATAATATAAGTTTTACATGAAATTTTTATTTAATCGTTCCTCTTTATGATGCACTAAAAATAAATATACTTTTCATTCATTTGTTTTAATTAACCAGAAGATTAAATCATGGTGGGTCAAAAACAGGCGATTTTTGGAAACGCCTACTGTTGCATGAACCCTTCTGTAATATGATTTTTAGATAATGTGATTATTTCACAAATCAATTAAGAATAGAAAACACGCTATGTGATATACGTATATCTGTACGTGATGTTGCGAAGCTAATCAAAAACCTTGATTCGAGTAAAGCAACTGGCCCTGATGGTATTCCAATTATAGTACTCAAAAAACTTCAACCTGAATTAGTGCCCATACTTACAAAACTGTTTAAACGTTGTCTTAAGGAGAATAGTTTCCCATCTCCCTGGAAAATCTCATCAGTATGCCCTGTATTTAAGAATTCAGGTGATCGCTCATCCCCCTCTCAGTACAGGCCAATAAGTCTCCTGTGCGTCATGAGTAAGTTGCTAGAATCTGTATTAAATACAGAAGTAATCAAATATCTCAACAAAAATAACCTTCTTAGTGACACTCAATATGGTTTCCGTTCTGCTAGATCTACAGCAGATGTCCTTACAGTTATATCGCATAGGATTAGCAAATCTCTCGACGGTGGCAATCTTTCTAGGGCAATTGCTCTTGACATATCTAAAGCCTTTGATAGGGTATGGCATAAAGGTTTACTTCATGAGATCGCTAGCTATGGTATAGCTGGAAAAGTCTTCTCAATTATTAAATCATTTCTTTCTGATAGGTTCATAAGAGTAGTAGTTGAGGGGCAAAAATCAGAAGCTCACAGTATTAATGCCGGTGTCCCTCAGGGGTCGATCCTGGGCCCAACTCTTTTCCTGATCTACATTAATGATCTTCCAAATCATATCCTTACATCATTTGTAGACATTTATGCTGACGACACTACCATTTATGGTAGCACATCTAAGACAGTAAACGACCAAGTTCTCTTCAATTCTCTCTCCTCTGATCTTGAGCACGTAGTACAATGGGGAAAGGAGTGGCTGGTTACTTTTAATGCATCTAAAACCAAGCTTCTCTCTTTACATCATCAACATTCTAATTCACATTTGTCATCAATTGAAATGAATTGCTCTCGTCTTCAGGAGGCCTCAAGTTTTGACAAGCTTCTGGGCTTGACCATTACTCCCGATCTTAAATGGAACACGTATATCAAATCTGTTGCCAAGGCCGCTGGAAAAATGGTGGGATCTTTCTATCGATCCAGTAGATATCTCACTGCTGATGCTATTCTCTACCTATATAAGAGCCAGGTACGTCCAAGGATGGAATACTGTTGCCACGTCTGGGCAGGAGCTGCTAGAAAGGACTTGTCCTGCCTTGATAGAGTTCAAAATAGACTTCGTAGCCTCGTAGGAGATGTCCTTTTCTCCTCCTTGCAACCTCTATCTCACAGAAGAGATGTTGCGAGTTTGTCTCTGATGTATCGTTATTTTCATGGAAAGTGTTCAACTGAGCTTCAATCTATGGTCCCCCCTCGCCAAACTTTCACAAGAAACACTCGTCTAGCTGTAAACACTATCAATAATTTCCCCCACTCTTTATCTGTGCCTAAACCTAAACGTAGATTCCATGAACAAAGCTTCTTTCTTAGAACTGCACGCCTGTGGAATTGTCTTCCGTTTTCCTGCTTTCCGGCTGACTATAATATGGTTGTGTTCAAGTCTAAAGTAAATAAGTTCTTGATGAGCCGTTCCATATAAGTTATTAAATTTACCAAATTTTCATTACTAATGATTACTATATTGACCAATTTCTACTGTACACTCTTTAACCCTTATCCTTGAGTGGCCTCTGGGCCTTTATAATGTGGTGATGCCTTTGTAAAAAAAAAAAAAAAAAAAAAAAAAAAAATAATAAAAAGGTACTTGTAGAAGTAAACAGTTTTTCTTTTTAACAGACGTGTTAATTTGTATTCTCTTGGATAGTAAATCAAGATGCTGAAAAAAGTATTTTCAGTCCTCGAAGGAAAACTACTGTGCATACTCACACGTGCATATTTTTAAAGAACAAGAGCTCCCGGCTACATATGTGAAAGATGTTCATTGGTTCATTTACTCAAGTAAATTTCTTTCATTTTCTCATTGAGCATTTCTTTTTGTGCATACTAAAGCAACAGATTCAAATCGAAAGAAAACTTTGGCCAGTGTCGAAAAAATTAACAGTAAACTGTTTTAACCAAAATTGAAAATGGAATCGAAGAAAATTTATTTACCTACCATCTTTATGTGTAAAATTTCACTTTTCTGGCTTTCACTGTGGCGAACTGCTGCACTAAATTCTCCGTGTCAATTTCTCGGCTTAGTTCATGTTCAATGCTTATAACAGATAAGCCAGCCAGTCTTTTCCTGAGACATTGAGTTCCGAAGAAAGTTTTTAATTAGTTTCAGTTTAGAGAAACTACATTCACAGGATGCCACTGTAACTGGCAATATAGTTACAATTCTGAGTGCAACAGCTAGGTTGAGATATAAATCGACAAGTGTGTGTTTCATTATATAATTTATACATTCAATGGCGGAAAATGTAATGCACTTTTTATTGTCCATGAGATTGACGAAATTGATAATTTCTCTCTCAAGTTTCTCACAGTCAATATCACCTTCTCCAACAACTTTTGCCAAAGCAGCACAACAGGACGGCAACATGTCTGATGTTATTGCCGATTTCCTGTTACTTTCGCCACACAAAAACCCGGACTTTGTTTTGAAATCGTTCATATTTTTAAAACGTTCCCGGAGACTTTGTGAAATTGTATCTACGAGTGGATAGAAAAATTCTCGGCGAAACACTTCTTCACTGGTCTGATGATCTGACTAATCTGTCGATTCGTGGCTGAAAAGACATATTTTCTTTCTTCTCCTTGGTTCCGGATAAGCACGATCTACTTCAAGTTCATCAGCTAATTTTCTTTTGCTGTCCCTTCAGCTATTGCCACTCCTCCATGTCTGTACTGTGAAACAAATGACATGCCAGCCTCGATGGGAGAAATTTGGTCGTCGATGCATATTGAAGGACTCTCTAGCGCTTTGCTTATTATGTTTATTTGAAAAAGCAAGTCATACCATGCAATCAAACAAACCAAGAAACGCCAGCTCCTGACTTCAATGACTAAAACTCGACATTCCGTGCTAATAAATTCATCTCGATTATCCAAAGACACTCTTTCTAACTCTTCAATCGCTTCTAAAATTTCTGTTGTCTGAAAACGTAATGATTTTACAGTCTCTACTTTTGCTTCCCATCTTGTCATTGTCATCTTGTTCCATCTCGTGTCAGGAAGGCTTTTAACTGTAAAGTGGGTCACGTGTTTCTTCAGAATAACCCATCGCTTCGTTGACGCGGCAAACAAATTATAGATACGTTGCAGATAGCCAAAGAAAGAAATGGATGTAATTGACAACCTTGCAGCATCAGCAATTACTAGATTAAGTCGATGACTGGCGCATGGCATGTATGCAGCTTTTTTATTTACTTCCAAGAAGCGTGCCTACACTCCATGTTTTTTTTTTTTGTTAGATCCGCTATCGTAACCCTGGCCACGGCAGTCTTCTATGGCAACGCCATATTTGGACAGGAAATTGATAATGCTGTCAAAAAGGCCTTTTCCAGTTGTATCATACACATCAAGAAACTCAACGAAGTGTTCAAAAATTTCTGCTCCAAATCCTTCTTTAAATGCAACTCCCCGAAAAACAATACTTAGTTGGTCTGTGTGACTGATATCGGGTGTACAATCTAGTATTATGCTATAATATTTTCATGCAAGAACTTTGGAAATGATTTTGTCCCGTATTGACTTAGCAAGAAGGTCGATAAGTTCGTTCTGAATGTGGTTGCTCAGATAATGATCACTCAGTTCATAACTCTTAGCGCATCTAACATGTTCAGACAAGACAGGGTCAAATTTTGCTATTAGCTCCACTTCTCCAAGAAAATTTCCATTTCTGGTGTCATCAAACTTTTCCTTTGTGCCACGCAAAGCCAAATTTCTCTCAGCCAAAAATGTAATTATATTGAGTAAACGAAATAAAACTGCTCTCCAATATGTCTGCTCTTCCTGAATCAGTTTACTAGATTGTAAGTCAATAGAGTTGCCTGACCGTTTATCATGCCACACCATCATGCACTCTTTATGATGAGTTGATTGTTCATGTGTCTTCAGAGTTTTTGACAGACGGCTCCACAGATTACCAAATCATTGGAACGAAGACAGACCCTCACGACTTTTGCTTTCACTACTGAACAAACGGCAAGCAAAACAGAAAACTCGATCTGTAGACTTCGAGTAAACAAGCCAAGAACGTCTAACAGTTTCATTATTTTTTAGTGTCAAATAATAGTTCTTTTCAGAAAACTTCCACGATGGGTTTTCCTGATTTTATGGGACTCATAATCTGTCAGCTGGACGGGACCCTTCGAAACCAAATTAATACGCTGTGTTTCATTTAATTCTTTCCAATCAGCAGGATCATCAGAGACACGACAAGGCACATAACTTGGATCAGTATGCTCGAACATTGACTGGGTGGGTCATTGCTCATCTGACACTCCACTTTTAGACTCAAAATCAGAAATTGATTGTGTGTCAACGCCAGAGTTATTACGTATATGTAACTGCGAGATGTTTGAAGAAAAATTCAGATATCTTGTGAGTCTTTTCAATAGCATTTGCAACTCTCTGCGTTTTCAACTTTCTTTTCTGGGATCCGCTGAATTCGTGAGCATGTTTCATTTTAGATTAGCCTCAATATTCAATAATAATTAGAATACTATCAAGCAAAACAAATAATCCACTACCGGAAATGGAAACAAGTATGTGATCTTTGATTAACGCTGTTTTGTTAAATAAATGTTACTGATATAACAGGTAACAAAGTGTATGTGTACCGTCACTAATGCTACAGGCCAAGTGAATTGAATCCAAGCTCGAGGTAAAAAAGAACATTAGTAATAATGTGTATAAAAAACTGTATGTAAGAACTGTTGTTAATTTGCAAATAGGGTTTCAAACAGCAATGTATGTGTATCTAAAGATTCTCATTGAAAATTCAAATAAACAATTCAATAAAAAATATATTCGTATTGGCAAAAAGGACGTCTATTGCCAGTATTTAGTCTTTCATTTTAAATTTCTTTAAAATAAATGAAAAAAGAAAATTGAAATCCACTTACAATTATTTTAAAGCCAAAATTTCTTTTTCAGTTTTTTTTTGTCTTTTTTAGTTTGAAAAATAAACTTGATAAGAAAAATGTAAAATATAGTAGTGTATTATAATCACAAAACGAAGATTTGCTAATGAAAAATTAAAGTAAATAAAATCACGCATGCGTAGAAGAATCCAATGAGCCAAAATATTTAAAACCATAAAAGAAATAAGCATTAAGAAATAAAAAAAATCTAAATTAAAAAAAAAAACACTTAACAAAAAATTCGATTTCTGCAAGAACGTCAAAATGACTCCAGTGAAAAAAAATTAACCAACCCTTCAGCCCTTCACTGTGAAAGATTCGAGCAAATTTGATAGACTAACTGACATGAATAAGTCATAAGGTGGGGTTGCTGATGCAAGAAAAGTATCCCCTTTGAAGTTGTCTATAACCAAACTATGGATGGCCGTCGATTCTATCTCTTATAACATTCTTTTTTATGGCTGTTGTTTCTTTATTTTATTGTTTTTGGTCGAGTTTTGCATTCATAAACTAATACAGCGGCGACGCTAAATTTTCTTAAGCGATTTAGTATATCTGAAACTTTTACATTTTTTTTTATGTTGAAACAGATACATACATATACATATAAATATATACATAAGTATATACGTATACATATGTATACTTATATATATACATACATGCATATATAAATATATATGTCTATCTATCTATCTATCTATATATATATATATCTATATATATATATATATATATATATATATAATATTTGATAGCGAGAGAAAGACGAGTTGATACATTTCAACGTACAAATATGATAATTATTTTCAAGTTAGTCCTTTTTTCATTGCGATAGTTCTGCGATGCTGAAAAGGGCCTTACAACATCCAGGAGTCTTGCGGTCCACAAGGGCCTTGCCCCCCCCCCCGCAATTGCGGGGTCTACGTGGGCACTAAGCACGGCCCTGCTTCAAACTTCGAACTCAAAATCCCTGCTTTTTGCGTCTCTCCTATCTTATGTGGCATCATTTCCTTTAGCTTGCATTCTTACGAAGGACAATGCTCCCTTCCCAAGACCAGCTACCTGACCCCATTTGACTTTTAGTTTTTGTCTATGTGCTACCTTTTCTTCTGTCAATTTAAATTTACTAGCAAAAGTATTTTTACTATTTATTACATAGAGACTTATTAGTTTACAATATGTTCATAACGTTGCTGCAAAAGTAATTTTATAATTCTACCACTCCTGTTGCGGGTCAGGATATAAATACCCTAATCGCTACAAAAGAAAATAATGAAACGAATGGAAAGAAGGAAACAAAACTCAATTACTGGATAAAATAAACATGTCGTTTATTTTATGTTGAAAAATGAATGTTTTAGGTGTAACACGTGTTTATGTCCGCGTGTGGAAAGAGGAGTGAGTAATGTAGTGGAACGAGAAATGGCAGTCCAGCGTGTAGAAAAAGAAAAAGATAGAAAGTTGATATCAGTAAAGCTGCACGCACATGTTGGTACTTGTCCACGTGGAAATGTCTTTAGGCCACTAGCTGTGGACGCGAACTTATCTGGTTGATGGACCAAAGAAAAAGGGGAAAAAGAGTGAGAAAGTCAATCCAGTTCATGGAGAGAGAAAGTGTATAAAGTGTACGTACTGTCTATTAGCTCTTGCCCAACATACAGTAGCAGGGGGCGTGACGTGCGTTCAAGTCGGAAGCTGGTTCAAAAAGAAAAAAGCAGCTTATTGCTCTTGCTTGTATAGTTGGGACCAGTGGACTTTTGCGCATGTGTGGATTTCCTTCAAAGGGGAAGTGACGTTGCCCATGTGTGCATACGTGTGCGTATATGTGAGTACATGTGTGTACGTTAGCGTGTGTGTATATGCACATGAATGTAAGTGTATGTACGCGAACGTGAATATATGTACGTGTGTGTACGGGCGCACATATGTTTGTGTGCACATATGTGTATGACAAGAAAAATGGCTTGAGATGTGAACGCGTGTTTTTGTGTGAGACTCGAAAAGGCTCGCACACTCCAGAAAGTACTTTACTCTGAATGCTCTACATATTTAATAGTCAGTTGAACCTGGTCAATACTATAATGAGTGACCATTTGGGAATATCAGGTGCTGTATGCACTTTCTGTTTATCTCAGCATTGTTTCCAGTTGTCCTGCACCTCTCCTTGCCACTGAAATCAAACAGTGCCGACTCAGGAGAAGAGTGGTTAGTCAATGTGCAACCCTTGCTTCACAATTCACCTTGTATTATCTATTATCTCTCCAGGATATTTAGATGATCACTGTTATTCCAACGGACGAACATCTGAAAGTCATTTTCTTTTTTCATCATATAGTCACCACACATCAAGGCTCGGAGGCCACTCAAGGATACTGTCATGGAAATTTGATCATTTATTTTAGAGGCTGGCTTGTCAAGAACCTGTTTATGTTGGACTTGAAAACGACTAAGTTATAGTCGGCTGGTAAGCACCTATGTAGTATTGTGTTCCACAGATGAGTAGCTCTAAAAAAAATGGAATACTGCTTTCACATCTAGGGAATTGTTGCTCAGTGCACTTTTTTCTTGATAGAATCAACTTGAAAATCTAGTATGAGATGACCTCCTCTCCTCTTGACAATTTCTTTCTTACAACAAAATAATTGCTGCAAGTGTTTCTCTAATTTATCGAGATTTCCACGGAAGGTTCGCAGCTTAACTTCAATGTCTGGTTCCTTCTTGAAACAAATTAACTGCAAGAACTCGTCCATATACTACAACTGCAAAGGACTTCTCTTTCTTCCTCAGTGTCAAACGGAATTTCTATATGAACAGAGTTTCTTTCCAAGATATTTTATCTGTGGAACCCAGTATCACAGGAGTATTTTTCTGCGAGCTACAACATTGTTGTCTTCAAATTAAATGTCAACAAACACTTGTCATAAAGCATCATCATCATCGTCAGCATTGTCATTATCATCATCATCATCGTCGTCGTCGTTATTGTCATCATCATGATGATCATCAGTTTGACGTCCGTTTTATATACCGGCATGTGTTGGAAAGTTTTAAGAAGTTGATTTTCAAATTAACCTATTTCTCTCGGGTTCATACTTATTCTTTTCCTTTCCTGCTTTCCTGTGAATTGAACTTGTTACCTCAACCCACTAATCTGCACAAACACCTTTTTTCCTTTCCTGTTTTAATAATGAAAAGTAGAAAAGATTTATGAAAAAATCAGTGGTTGCAAAGGTTTGCAACTTGGCCAAGCTGCACACGTTGGGTGTTTCATGTCACACGCGCTGAGCTGACTAGACAAAAATGTGCTAATCATGGCAAACAGGTGGGCGATACTATCTTCATAGGGGAAAAAAAGAAGCAAAACCTATTTAATGTATACGTGATAATTATGATTTTTGCTACCAACGTGACCTCGGCCACACTCACAACTATGTTCATTATAGGTTTCTCATTCCAAAATTATTTCCATTTTTATTAGAAGGCCACCATTTTGTAAGAATTTCACTCACTCGCTTAAATTATGGGTCATTATATTTTCAAATTTAGTTGCATTTTTATGTTATGAGGCATTTTTTCTTCTCATCATTAAAAGCAGTAGGTGGTTTGCTTAATCGACACTTGGTCTAAAAACAAACGAGATTGTTATTATCGTTGATGTAAATATACGTTCATTTACAATAGTAATAAAAAGAAGAAGAAAGAGATGGTATAAAAAGAAGTAGAGGAAGAAGGAGATCAAGACAAAGAATTAAGAGAAGGAGGAGAACATGAAGTAGACGAGGAGAGGGAAGAGGTGAAGAAGAAATAACAAAAGAATGAGGAGTGGGAGAAAGTAAATAAGAAGAAGAAGAAGAAGAAGAAGAAGAAGACGACGACGACTTTGCTTTTATAAATTATAGTTAAGATGACTTACCTTTTGGTGGACGTTAAAAATAACTATTTTGAATTGTTTTATTAAGCAATTTTCTGTTCTTTCTTGCCCCCCCCCCCCCAATTATTCTTATGCAATCCTATCTTTGTTCTAACAACTTTATTATTATTATCCATTAATTAACTTTATTATATTATATAATATTTATTATTATTATCCATTAAAAGAAATGTTTATAATGAACTATTTCAAGCGATAGGATTGTGGCTTCTAAGTCGGCACTCACCAATTCGTAGTCGGAATCCGTCGATATTAGAGATCATAGTTGCAGTTGCAGGGATAGCGAAAGTGGTAGAGTATCACTGGGACCGTTAAAGATAAATTTAGCGAGATGTCTGATTTACGGGTTAGGGTCCTACTAAGTCACATGCACATCAACATAAATTTAAAAGGCGTGAATAACTTGGGAAAAATAATGACATCCAACTAACAACTCGAGATCGCTGTACTGGGATAAAATAACATTTATTAACATGTTTAAAAAACAGTAATTCAAATTATTTCAACGTTAAGGTTTTTACAACAAGTGTTCATTAGATGGTCTTGCTAATATGTGTCTCAAAGAAAAGGTGAAAGTTCATGGTTACAGATTTTTATGTTGAGAGGGAACACGCATGGTTATTTTCTGGAGGGAAAATAAAATCGTTACGTGTTTAAGTGACATACGCGCGTGCGCGTGTTCAATACATATGTAAACATTTATTTTTCTACATAGTAACCACATTCTCAATGTACCTTTGTCAGGTAATCAATCATGCATATCTATTTCTGACTCACGTCTATGACTGAGGTTAATTTCTTAGAGTCTCAAACCATCAATATCTACAACAGAGAGATGAAACTTTCAGGTCATAGATGCATCAATTCATTAATCATAACAACGCAGTTTACAATCCTCTCTGATCGCTTTGAACGGGATAAAAATTAGGAGGCATTAATTTTGAAATACACCTCATATTTTCTCTGCATTTAAGTGCTCATCCATTGCCAGTCTTCCATTTCTTACATACAAGCTGGTTATTCCCTTTCAACCAACCAGTAATCCCACTGAATTTCTTGTTTAGCCAATGCTTACAGACACAACAAAAAAGCGAATTGCATCCTACTTCATAAACTGAGCAAGGGAACTTTCCAAACCTACAACCACAGATCATCATTTTAGTCTTTGTAACATTTGTAATAAGCAGAAGAAATGTACAATTATTTTACTATTTCTTCCTGAACATATGGTATTTTGCACAAGCCTTTTTCTGGATGGGGAAAGAGTATTTTTTTTTCTGTTCACGTTCTGATGAAAGACTTCTATGCAATTTTGTAAACAATCGAGATGGATCGCCATCATATTATTTGGATTCAAAGATTCTGTTGTTGACATTAGTTTCCCCGACATTTGTATAGTCAGAATTATTTCGAGAAAGACATCGGGGTTATGGGAGGAACCACATGAAGTTTGCCAATATCCTAAGTGAAAATGATTTTGTGAAATGAACTGGATTCAAACTTGGGACACCTAGGTCGTCAATGTGTGTTGTTAACCATTAGACCACTGTCACCTCCCATCGAGATGAATGAGATGGAGGAAATAGATTTTGGTCTGTATGGGTAGATACAACATAAGAGTCAAGCCGTCTAACGATATTCATTTTTTTTGAGAGAGAGAGAGAGAGATGTAGCGGCTGAAAGGATGAGTAGAAGCTGGTTGGGTCTTCTTAGGTGTGCATCTAAGTAGAAAAATGGTTGCAGCATAATCACATTGACACACCAGTTCCTGTTAGTCATCACTAAGTGCACTTTTACCAGCGATGGGGAGTACATTTGTATGGGCGTCTGGAGCACACTTTGTCACTCACATCTGTGTTGTCACTCTGAAATCGATGAACTTATCTCCAAACTCTGCTAACATCAACTACATCAGCTTCGTAAACATTTAATAGCCACCAGTTTTTTTTTTGTATTTTTTTACACGGTGGTCACCACTTATCAAGGCCCGGAAGCCACTCAGGGATAAGGGTTATTGCAAGTACAGTAAGTTAGTGTGGAGATTTAATGAAGTGTTTACTTAAGGGGGCGGTTTATTAGGAATTTGTTTACGTTGGACTTGAAGACATCCAGGTTGTAGTCAGGTGGGAAGCAGGCAGACGTAACAGAGTTCCACAGGCGTGCAGTTCTAAGAAAGAAGCTTTGTTCATGGAATCTACATTTTGATTTAGGCACAGATAAAGAGTAGGGAAGATTTTTGAACGTGGATTCAGCTAGACGGGTGTTTTTCGTGAAAGATTGGCGAGGGGGGACCAGAGATTGGAGCTCAGACGAGCACCTGCCATTGAAATAACGATAAAACAAGGATAGGCTCGCAACGTCTCTTCTGTGGGAGAGAGGTTGCAGGGAAGAGAAAAGGGCATCCCCCACTAAGCCACGAAATCTATTTTGTACTCTGTCAAGGCAGGATAGGCTGTTTTTAGCAGCTCTTGCTCAGATATGGCAGCAGTATTCCATCCTTGGACGTACTTGGCTTTTATATAGATAGAGAATTGCATCAGTAGTGAGATATCTTCTGGAGCGGTAGAAGGATCCTACCATCTTTCCAGCGACATTGGCAACAGACTTGATGTACGTGTTCCATTTCAGATCAGGAGTAAAGGACAAACCCAGAAGATTGTCAAAACATGGGGCTTCTCCTAGACGAGAGCCATCCATTTCAATTGATGCCAGATGGGGATCAGAGCGTTGATGATGTAAAGATAGGAGCTTGGTTTTAGATGCATTAAAGGTAACCAGCCACGTCTTCCCCCACCTAACCACGTGCTCGAGATCAGAGGAGAGAGAATTAGAGAGAACTTTGTCATTTACAGCCTTTGATGTGTTGCCATAGATGGTTGTGTCATCAGCATAGATGTCAACGAATGATTTAAGTATGTGTTTAGGGAGATCATTGATGTAGATCAGGAAAAGAGTTGGGCCCAGGATTGACCATTGAGGGAATCCAGCATTAATACTGCAGGCCTCTGATTTTTGTCCATCGACCACTACTCTTATGAGTCTATTGGAGAGAAATGATTTAACGATTGAGGAAACATTTCCAGTTATACCGTAGCTGGAAATCTTGTGAAGTAGGCCCTTATGCCATACCTTGTCGAAGGCCTTTGATATGTCAAGAGCAATTGCCCTAGAAAAGAAGCCTTTGTCAAGAGATTCACTAATCCTTTGAGATATAACCATTAGCACATCTGCGGTAGATCTTGCAGAACGAAACCATATTGTGCGTCACTAAGAAGGTTATTTCTGCTGAGGTGGTTGACTATTTCTCTATTTAATATGGATTCCAGCAACTTACTCATAACACACAGGAGACTTATTGGTCTGTACTGAGAGGGAGATGACTTATCACCTGAATTCTTAAATACAGGGCATACTGATGAGGTTTTTCAGGGAGTCAGAAAGCACTTCTCCTTAAGGCAACGCTTAAATAGTTTCGTAAGTATGGGAGCAATGTATGGTTTAAGCTTTTTTAACACTATAATTGGGATACCGTCAGGGCCAGTTGCTTTACTGGAATCAAGGTTCATGATTAGCTTGGCAACCTCATGCACAGATATTTGTATGTTACCTAGCCTGTTCTGTGTTATAGGAGGAAATATGGGGAGTTGATGACCTTTGTCGCAGAGGGTAGAATTAGCTGCAAAGTTCTTTGCAAATAGTTAGGCCTTGTCTGATGCTGACGAGATGACCTCTGGTCCATTGATAATGGTTGGGATAGAACGCACACTTCTGTTCAGGATCCTATTTGTTATTTGCCAAAACTGGTGAGAACCAAGGCGCTGATCAGCTACTTTGGATTTAACAGACAGGGCATATAGCTCTCTTGCATTTTTTATTATTCTTTTACAGTGGTTGCTGGCGTTCCTGAAAGCAGCTTTAGTCTCAGTGCATCTATTACGTTGGTAGTTATGGGAAAAGTGATTTCTGTGCGCGATAGCAGCAGCACATTCTGAGGAGAACCATGGCTGACTGTTAGGTTTTTGTTGGAATTTTTTAGATGGTATGAATCGGTCTATGCCTACAATTAACCATTCGCTCAGATCTGATAATATAGAGAACACATCCTTTTTAAACATGGAATGCAGAGGTAGATCAGATATGAATGTACGGAAGCTATCCTAGTCAGCCATAGAGTATCGGTATACAGTACGGTGGAGGGGTACGTCTGGGGACTTATTACATTTCGTTTTTATCTTAACTGATATGACAGAGTGGTCAGAGGATCCTAGAGGAGAATGAACAGAACATGAACATAGCTCAGGGGAAGTTGAGAGAAAAAGGTCTAGGAGGCTTGCATATTGACCGGTAGTATCGGGCACATGAGTAGGTTCACGAACAATCTGAGTGAGGTCATAGCTGCATAAGTTTAATCATTATAAAATGCAATTTGCAATCCTTTTTGATCCATTTGAATGAAATAAAAAAAATAGGAGGCATTACATTTTTTTACTTTAAGATATCCACATTCCTAGGCTTTAACTTCTCTCATTGAGAAAAGGTTAGTTTGTTGCTAAATGGTAATATTCTAACAGAACTGATCAAGCAATTTTGTAGGCCACAGTATTCGTCTTCTTTGGTGCTGGCTTTTCAAACTCCACCTTCCGATCTTGTGTCACATCTTCATGCAGTAGAAGGGAAGTAGATACTGGTGACATCAGATTAATCAATGTCTCTCTCATTACTTAATATGTGCGAAAGACAATAACGTACGTACGAACATAAAATGCATTAGCTTATCATTAGATCGATAATTCATGAAGCGATAAATATGAGACGTTTGAAATATATGATATTCTTTTCTTCTTCAGATAATCGTATTGACTCTGTGAAGTATCTCCGTTGCGGCCTCTTGAGCAAACTACACACCTTGGAAATAAGATCCAATAAAATCCAATCAATCGAAGAGCTCAACATACCCAGCTTGAAAAACCTTTACATTGTAAGTATCTCTCTTTTTTCCACTTAATTTCTTCCAGAATTTCTCATTTCACAAAGTAAGACTCATATAGACTTATTTATTTAACCTTATCAGCGCTTATTCAGTTTTTCGTCAATATTTAAAAGTATATATGACTATCATTTCAGCCCGGCGTTGCCCGGGTGTTTGGTGGTGTATGTTGAGCAAAAAAAAAAAAAAAGTGGTAGTAGGAACCCATACCTCAAAGGAGGAAAAGAACGGGGTAAAACCTAACGTTTATGCTGTTACAACCACCGCCAAACCGGAAGCGACATTTTTTTTTAATTAAGGCTAGACAATCGAAAGGAGAGGATAACTTTCAAAACTATCAGCGAAAAAAGTGACCCCCCCCTGTAGAAAAGTGCCTAGTTGAAGGGGAAGATATTAATGTTTTTAGCCAATTTTTCAATATTTGTCGTATGAAAGATCAAACTTTAAAACGATACTGATCTTGGTAAAATCCGTCGCCTCTATTGAAAGTTTAAGATAGACATGCAAACAGGCATACATACATACATTTATATATTGGTAACTAAAATTTTTCGACCCAAACTGATGAAAAAGCTTGCCCTATCTCTGAAGACCCTTTATGTAAAATTTCAAATATTTAGACCAGAAATTGTCTGAGTAATTTGGAAGAGACCGCAGAGGTAAATTTTTTTTAACTTTGACCCCTATTATGACCCCTAAAAATTTATTGTTTGGGTTCAAATCAAGTTATTAAGTTAGATTCATGTCCAAGGAACCTATATCTAAAATTTCAAGTGCATAGACCCAAAATTGTCGGAGGAGTTTGATAGAGTTCCCAAAGGTCAAATCGTTGAACTTTGACCCCTTAATCGCCAAATTTCTGGCCAAAAACCGATCACATCGATTTTGCCAAATCTCAGTACCCTGTATATCAAACTTCGAGTCTGTAGACTAAAAATTGACAGAGTTATTGCGTAGGGAAATGTACACAGACACACACACACAGACACGTTCACTTTTATAGATATACTAGCAGGGGTGCCCGGCGTTGCTCGGGTGTTTGGAGGTGTATGCTGTGCAAAAAAAGCAAAAAAACAAAAAAAAATGGTTAATTTTTTTAAACTTTGACCCCTATTATGACCCCTTAAAATTTATAGTTTCGGGCTCAAATCACTTTATTAAGTTAGATCCAGGTTCAAGGAACCTATATCTAAAATTTCAAGTGTCTAGACCCAAAATTGTCGGAGGAGTTTGGTAGAGTTCTTAAAGGTCAAATCGTTGAAATTTGACCCCTTAACAGCCAAATTTCTGGCTGACACCCGTCACATCGATTTTCCCAAATCTCAGTACCCGGTATTTCAAATTTCGAGTCTATAGACTAAAAATTGACAGATTTATTGCGTAGGGAAATGTACACAGACAGACAGACACACAGACACACAGACAGACACGTTCACTTTTATAGATATATAGATATAGATATATATATAGACTAACATTTCAGCCCGGCGTTGCCCGGGTATTTGGAGGTGTATGTTGAGAAAAAAAAAAGCGGTCAATTTTTTTTTTTAACTTTGTCCCCTATTATGATCCCTTAGCATTTATCGTTTGGGGCTCAAATTAAGTTATTAAGTTAGATCCATGTCAAAGGAACCTATATCTAAAATTTCAAGTGTTTAGACTCAAATTAGACTAAAAATTGACTTAGTTATTGCATAGGGAAATGTACACACACAGAAACGCACTCACAGACAGATAGACAGACACTTTCACTTTTATAGATATACTAGCGACGGGTACCCGGCGTTGCCCGGGTGTTTTTCGGGGTATGTGAAAAAACCCTGAAGCGTTGACAACGCGCAGTTGGAAAATAGTAAAGTGTTTTAAAAAAAACAGGTGCACATTTTTGATTGACGTGACGGCGATAGGTATTCAGCAGTTATTTTGTGCGGGACAGTTTTGAATAAATGGGTTTGTTTGTTTTTAAAACCCCGCTCCCTCGTCTCGAAATGAAAGCTACAGTCTGATATGACGAAGTCGACATTGACCAAACTGGCTCTGGGCCTGTGATTAGAGTCGAAGTTCACTTTTTTTATACCGAAAACCGAATGTAACGCGTGTCGATGCGGGAAATGTGGAATAATTAACGTTTGAAAGTCAATAAAATTAAATAGAGAGGCGAGCTCCGTGGATAATTCGTAGATATTACAATTTATAGATATAAAAAGTTTTAAAAAGTTGTGAAGCGAGCAAGCGCTTGTTTGAAAGAAGCCTTTTGTGGACATCGAGGAAAAGCGAACATACATACATACATTTTCGCTTTTATATTTATAGATATATATAGATAGATAGATAGATTAAACAAGAAAGATTAAACAAAAATATATACGTATACATAAATATATATGGAAACAATTTTATGCTTACTGTAAACGTTTTACGCAAATATTATGCAAGTATAAATCATGTAGAATATCTTCATGATTTTAATTACACGTAATAGTTAACTAAAGATGATCATCCCATAAGAAAACCGAAAAAACTAATAGGGAATTAATTAAAATGAATGTTCAAAAGAATATGCAAATTAGCTAGATCTTTTGCTAGTGAATGCAATCTCACAACCCATATATAAGAAAATTGTATTTTCTTTTTAAATAAGTAGAAAAAAGGGGTTTTAATATGAGTATCAATACACACAAAAGAAAAACGAATTTATAGGAGTATAGATATAGATAGAAGATAGATAGATAGATTGTGCAAAACATTTATTATGTATCCTGCGTAAATAATACAGTTTGGTGCTATTATAATTTTTGTATAGGTTAAAAAGGATGTTAGATTTGAAAAAAGTGTTGTGGTTCAGTAAGTGTTCAGAAAAGAGACGTAAGTCGGTATTTAGTAGAAACAAAATATATTGAAGAGAAAAAATAAATATAACAAATAGAGAAAATGGTTACACATCAATCTGTCAAGTGTGCATAACTTGTGCATAATGCCGAGAGACATATTTTTTGGTCTTCATTGTAGGAAGAAGAGTTCATTGTTATCCGTAAGGTGAGTACCACAACACAAAAATTTATTCAAATTCATCCAGTATTCTTGTTTTTATAAAATATTCTTGTTTTTAGAAAATAAAATTTGATCAATAAACAATTTCTAGCCGATATTATTATAGCGACTGTATTATATTTAAACTCTGAATTACATCACTTGACCATTGACCTTAATGTAAGAAGAAAATGGCCCACAACACATTTTGCCGTTAAAATGTGTTTTTCTTGTTAAAAAAATACTTGATGAATTTGCATAATTTTTTGGTGTATTGTCTTTTTTTTTAAACCTAACATGTAAATTCATGCAGTTTTTGCGCTTTTTGTTTATTTACTTTCTACGAGCAGTTTTTTAATTTTGAAGTAAAACTGGATAAGCACCTCATTTATTTTATATATAAAGTTGAACCACCAAAAGTTGTTTGTTATGTGTAAATAATTAATAACCTGTATATGTCTAATTCTGTTTTGCCAATTATATTTTAAATATCAGGCCATGTTATTAAAAAGAATCGTATTTCCAATCAGTTTTGTATCTAATTTTATCGATACTTTCATTTTTCTAATGATATTTCCAACAAGGAAAATTTTCTTAAAGGCAGAAATTTTTCTGCTGTTACTCATTAATAGCTATATTTTATTTAGAAAGAGACTATTTTTTTTTCGTATGCACCGCCGCACCGGTTTTTGCTCAGATTTTCAGTTAGACGTGTTTTGATTGGCCCATGATGATGATGTTTGTATTGGGAGTCACTGAAAATGACACAGGTATTTAAAAATACGAATAGTTCATCGTGTATTTGTTAAAGTGATGTTAACAATTGTAAGCAAATTAAAATGTGTTCGAACATTAAATCCTTCCGCGACTTATACAGTAAAGATATATGGATGAAAAAACGTTAAAATATTACGATGAGATCTTGTTATGTGTCGGCACTTTATTAAACGTCTGTATAAACCATTAAATGAAAACAAAAAACTGGATTAAAAGTGTTTCGATAAAAATTAGCTTTACAATAATAGAAGCTTTTTCAAACGCGATTTCAAATTTCAAATTATATAATTTTAATCTTATTTCCATGAAATAACTGTCTGAAATTTTTTGCTTGCCAGGAAGCGCTACCAATGGCAAGAACTTTATGAATTCTTTTTTTAGTCAGACATTTTATTATTAACTGACCTTTTACATCGCATTTCGAATCCTGCGATTTGCATTCTATCGCTTATAAATTAAATGACCACCTTATTTCTATTCTTCTCTCTTTGATGGTTTGTATTTTTGCTTTGACAAAAAATATTTTCTTCATATACTTTCAAATTTATACTAAGCAGTTATACAATTTTTACTGATTTTTATCTTCTGATGAAAAAAGCTTGTCTTTTAAAATCCATAGTTAAAAGATTAAGAATTTTATTCCTTATTTTGAACATTTGATTAGTAATTAAATCAATTTTTATTTTCATCATTTTTTGTCTCTCCCTCGTCTCTCTCTTTATATATATGTGTGGGGTGTATTTACAGTTTTTCTTACTCGGAGATAAGTTTATACATACCATCTCAGTGAAAAAAATAAGAAAGAAAATTTGCTTGCACAAACCTGATTTACGTGCTTCTGATTAAGAAAAGTCGACAGACCTTTATGTTGAGTTATTTTCCGCCTGATAGACAGTGAGATATCTATGAGGTTAAAGTCTCTATTTTGCATCCTGTCCAAGAGAGAGATACTAGTGGTTGGTACACCAGCCCAGATATGGCAACAATACTTCATGCATTGATGATTGCTTTGCAATAAAATTTTGTTTATTCTGTCCCGCTTAAATTTAAAATATCATATTTGGTAGGCCTTTACTTTTAAGAACTGAATAATTGTTGTGGGGTACAAATCACACCTATTTCAGAACTAAGTGGAATCAACTAGTCCTATGAATATTTCAGAGACTAAACGGAGACATTTTTATCATGTTTAACCGTATGCTACGAACACGTTCCTCTCATACCACTTTAGTGGCTCCTGTATTCTTTATGATAAATGCATATTATATTTAATACACTTTACACTACTTGTGGTTTCTTTCATTTGTAACCCCTAGCACGGGTCTATAACAACTGGCTGACGAGAACGATTCCAGAACTTCCCGGATCAATTGCTAACAACAACTGAATGACAAATAATCGGGCAATGAATTCACTCTAAAAAAAAAAAAATAACAGCCATTAGAAGACAGCATTTGACGACAAAAGGATTCAAGAAAAAATGAAGACACGCGAATATTCGAAATAATTTTTTCCTACACTCAGGGGAAATTCGAAACTTCAAGAGTATTTATTTTTCAAAAGTTCGGTGAAGAACGGGAAAAACTACTTGTCCATGTTGGGAAAAAAACCAACATTCGAACGTAAAAATCCACAAATACGGGATAAAGAACACTTCGAAAAAAGGACAACAATTCTTGCCGAAAAAGGGATTTTACAAAGATGTCATCAAAAAGCCTTATCTTGCTGTTAAAAAAGCTACTAAAATGTAAACTACGAGCTGGAACAAAACTCATGAGAAGAATTGCGTGGAGAATTATTATTACTGAATTGACAAGATCAAGTTTTCAGTAAATACAAAAAAAACTTTGTCATTCTAAAAAGCATGTCTTGCTAATACGTCTTATGGTTAAAAGGCATTAGCATTGGAAAAAGGAAAAAAAAAAACTCCTGCAAAAGTAAATGATATATTTTTTTTTATTGGCTAAAGCGAATATTTGCACAAATTAAAAAAGATGTCGGATTTTAATCCGATTAAAATAAACTTTTCACTGATTGACGGGGCTGCACCTTGAAGAAGAAAAAAGACCGATTTTGCTAAGCATGAAAAATAAAATGTTAACGAGAAAAGGACATTATTTTCTCAGACAAATTGCCACACGAGGAAATAAATATATGAAAGAAATATTCGTTAAATAACCAGGTACGAATTTTATAAAGGTTTTTTTCTATAGAGTTGGTACTATAGGAAAAGTAAATCAACGTTTTTGTCATATTAAGTAATTCCATACCATCGAAAAAAAAATCATTTTGCAAAACAAATTTTGGAAATGTTGAAATTCCAACAAAGTCAACAATTAAAACTTGAAAAAAGATTCCGAAAAAAGCAATTGGTAATATAGAAACAAAATGAAGAGAAACAATTGGTAATACAGGATTGTTGGATAGTGAGGGAATTGTTGACTGCCCATTATTTACTACACTGTTGCAGATTTTCCAGAAGTCACGGGTTCCTAATTTCTGTGCTTCAATGCGTTTTTTGGTGGTTTTAGTAAATTCTCTCTTAGCTGTCGCTATTTCTTTCTTACAGTTACTTCTGGCTTCTATATACTTCTGTCTGTTTGAACTGGATTTATGCCGGTGCGATGTCAGCTGCACATGTGGAAGTAAACCATTGGGGAGAGTGGAGCTTGCTATAAAATTTCCGCATGGGAACATGTGCTTCCATTGCTGTTTTGAACCATTCAGTGGTCTCATTTGCACACTGTTTGAGTTTTGTCCTGGTTTAACCATAATTTTAGATTGTACTGTCATTTTTTTTAAGAGTTTCAGTTTAGGTAAGGGGTGCTGAACAAGTGTTTATGCAGAATAACAGGCATAATAAAATAATAAATAAATAATAATAATAATAATAATAGATAAATAAATAATAATAATAAAAGGCATGCAACACAAGTAGACCATAAGCTGAACTTCCATCTACTAGGACTGTGGCCTCAGGAAAGCCCACCGGGGATGAGTGCAGGGTCCCTTTCCATGCGCAACATGGCACTACAAACATCCCAATATTATTCAACTGTTGATGGAGCAGCCACTCTAAGTGCTACCAAAGAGTTAGGGATCCTGTACTACCAGTCAGGAACAGCAACCAGGAACTGTCAATCCGGTACCCTCATCCCATCAGACGATGGTCAACTCAATCTATTTGTACTGACATTATGGCGTTCAAGCACTCCCACATGCCCAGTTTAGAGGGGGATGGGATGTGTCGGGAGAGAAGGAAAACGGCGTTCATTGCTCTAGTCAGGAAACAAGATCGACCACTGAGTGTTTCTGTCGAATCCCTGTGTTTCGACCTCTATGCCTGGCAAATAGACAAAGAAGGAGTATGGAAGCCCGGCGATAGACAGTGCCTATCTACTCCTTAAGCAGTTTAGGTTTTCAGACCAGTAATTTGTTTGAGTCACCAGCTCTAGGAAGGATGTCATCCAAGACTGGAGGGGCCTCCCTCCCCTTAGGTTTAGCTTCAGAGTTTTCCTTCTCTTAGACGAATGACCTGGGAAGATCTACGGGTTCATCAGCACTGAGAGGGTTTGCGCCGCGCCTGAGTCCTAATCCAGGTATTTCTGTGACCCAGCGTGGGTAGTTTTCTTTTTTTTTTTTTTACACGGAGGTCACCACTTATCAAGGCCCAGAAGCCACTCAGGGATAAGGGTTATTTTGTGTACAGTATTCATTAGTATTGGAAATTTGATAACGTGTCATTACTTAAGAGGGGAGGTTCATCAGGAATTTGTTTATGTTGGACTTGAAGACATCCATGTTGAAGTCAGGAGGGAAACAGGAAAGCGGTAGAGGGTTCCATAGGTGTGCAGTTCTAAGAAAGAAGCTTTGTTCATGGAGTCTACGTTTTGATTTAGGCACAGATAAAGAGTGGGGAAAATTATTGACAGCAGTTTCAGCTAGATGGGTGTTTATTGTGAAAGATTGCCAAGGGGGAACCAGAGATTGGAGCTCAGACGAGTACCTGCCATGGAAATAACGATAAAACAAGGATAGGCTTGCAATGTCTCTTCTGTGGGAGAGAGGTTGCAGGGAAGAGAAAAGGGCATCCCCCACTAAAGTAGTAGCTTGGTTTTAGATGCATTGAAGGTAACCAGCCTCCTCTTCCCCCACTGTACCACGTGCTCATGATCAGAGGAGAGAGAATCAGAGAGAACTTTGTCATTTACGGCCTTTGATGTGTTGCCATAGATGGCCGTGTCATCAGCATAGATGTCAACGAATGATTTAAGTTTGTGTTTTGGGAGATCATTGATGTAGATCAGGAAGAGAGTTGTGCCCAGTATGGACCCCTGAGGGACTCCATCATTAATACTGCAGGCCTCTGATTTTTGCCCATTAACCACTACTCTTATGAGCTTGTCAGAGAGAAATGATTTAATGATTGAGAAAACATTTCCAGTTATACCGTAGCTGGAAATCTTGTGAAGTAGGCCTTTATGCCATACCTTATCGAAGGCCTTTGATATGTCAAGAGTAATTGCCCTAGAAAGGAAGCCTTTGTTGTGAGATTCGCTGATCCTATGAAATATAACCATTAGCACATCTGCTGTAAATGAGTATGTAAATGCTATATGTCTACTTAAAAATCACACTCCTCAAAGTGATTAAGGGACATTGCTATTTCATTGTTACTGGAGGAGGGGGTGAGTAAAAGTTCATGCAGTGGAAGCAGCTATATTTGCAACAGGTTTGTTGGAAGGAGTTAAGATATGGTTTAATATTTTTCCTTGAAATTTAGAAATTTTCTTTTTTTTTATTTATATGTTGACTTAGGAATAGTATAACGCGTTACAGAATGGCTTGATGTTAAGATTTAGTTAAAAATGTGGTTGCCCATGCTCTGGGTATTTAAGATGGCATGAGGGTTAAGTGCTGTATCTATGCTGTCAGATACAAGTAACGTCATTTTTTATATGAAGTACAATACAGTACAGGTATAAATTTTAAGTAAAACTATAAGCTATGGCGTGTTCAGTATGTATAATAAAGTAAATATATATATGGGCAGATTTCCAGCAGATGCGAATATATGGAGCTTGTAAGTTTTAAGTATGTTTCCACTTCTAATGAAAATATCTTCTGCTTTCATTTAAAAATCATGAAGTTGTATTTTACATTACAGAGTATCGGTTCAGTTTTTGTATTTATCATTGCAAAACTAAGGAATAGACAGCTATTGCTATGTAATGTAGATAGCTGTAAATCTAAGTACAGACTATAGCTAATAAGTATCTACCTGGGTAAGAATAAAATAATGCATGCCATGACGGTAGAAATGTGTAGATGTTTAGTGATAGTGACCTCCAATCAGTCAGCGTGCAAAGGTTAAGGGCTGAAAGCTAAGGACCCTCTCCACGGCGTGTGTAATGTATGAGTGTTAGTAGCATCTTGCGGAGTAGAATAGACTGTTAGTTTTTAGGAGAGGATTAACTTACAGAATACAGTAGAATTAATTCTTAGAATTTATAGTCAAGTAACGTTTAGTTATGGAAAAAAAATTTGTTTTTTCAAATTTTTTTCTTTTTTATTTATTTAACATGCAAATCAGACAATGGCAGTCGTCTTGGAGGAAAAGAATACGTAGCATGCAAGAGGGGGGTGTTTGTACCATAATGAGAAACTATTAGTACATGGCGCATCGGAATTTGTAGTTAAAGATAGTAAATTAGGTCCGGAACAAAGCATTGTGTATCTATTCAAAAATAGTTTTAGTGACATATCTAAGATAACTGTATATTTCAGGTACAGATAGTAAGGTAAACTATATTTCATGGTTTGTAATAGATAGCAAGGAAGCCACATTTTCAATACAAGCGAGTTTATAGTAATTGTAGATATTAAGTATATTACTTAAATAAAGTCCTATCTTCTTCTAATGCAGGAAAAAATAAGTCCAGGTTTCTGAAACTTCTAGGATTTGCTTTGCATAGGCTTTTTTTTTTTTTCGCTAGTTAATAAGCACTGTGATGATTTCAAGTTGTTGTCATTAATGGTGGACAATTTCAAATGCTTAATATTCACACAAGGTTTGATAGTCACAAAAGACGCCGATATAAGACGTCGTGCTCTAAATAAATTGGAATTAGAACCTGATTTGACGCTTCAGAAACTGGCTGAAGATTGTCAGCGGTTTGTGGTAATGAAGCAAGATTCCTGAAACATAGAGGAAGCAGGTATCGCTCACATTAAAAAAATACACTTCAAAAATAAAGGACAACTTCCCACCAGCAATTACCAACCAAGAGGCAGAAAGAAACCTTCACAAAATTATCAGGATAGTCAAAATTCTAGGACCCCTTGTAGCAAATGTGGAGGACCTCATGGGTACAATGCATGTCAGTACCAAAGGAAAATAACATGTGACCTATGCAAACGAGAAGGGTACAAGTCCTTATATTGCAGAACAAAAGTAGCAAAAAGGAGTCACGTAAAAACTGCATAAATTGACCCTTCACCAACAGAGAACATAAGGAAATATGTTACGGTGAGAATCAGGAATAAATAAGTAAAACGGCAGCTCGATTCAGGGTTTATCAATTATAAATTTTCATACATGGAAAAGAATAGGAAAGTCCACGATGACAAAGACGAATAAAGTCGCAGGATCGGTAACTGGTAACTGGTAACTGGTGAAAAAATAAATTTTGAGGGTGAGCTAGTTATTAATGTGTCACTAAAAGAACAACAAAAAAGCTAAAAGATTTCGTTATAAGGAATGCAACAAACTTATTCAGGACCGATTGGATTCAGGAATTTGAATTATGGGACCTGCCAATGAGTGATTTTTGTCACAAAGTCGAAAACCTAACAGGCGAAGTCGACAAACTCAAAAAGGATCTCAAAACATCTTTCCCAAGTGTTTTCTCCGAAAAGCTTGGATGCTGCATAAAAATAAAGGTGAGATTCGAATTGCTAGACGAAGCAAAACCAATATTCAAAAAGCCACAGAGCGTACCGTTCGCTTTGAGGGAAAAAATTGAAAAAGAATTGAAAAGAATAGTTAACACTGGGATTTTAACCCCTATTAACTATAGTGAGTGGGGAGCCCCCACCGTATATGTGAAAAAAATTCTAAAGAGATTAGGGTACGCGCGGACTTTTCAACCGGATTGAATGCAATGCTCAAGGACCATCACTACCCGCTACCAAACCCAGACAAAATGTTCGCTAAGTTAAATGGCAGAAAATATTTTTCCAAAATAAACTTAAGCGAGGCATACCTACTGTAGAATAACCAAAAGAACTGTTAGTCAATAACACACAACAACAACAACAATAATAGCAGCAACACTTACCAAGGGTTCAGCTCATGCACAAGACAGACATCAGATTGAGCTGGACTGAGGGCTTGTATTTATGTACAAGCATATCCAATCAGGTAATTCAGCCAATCACAATCCAAGGAATAGACTGGCCCATGTGTGCACAATGGAATCTCCCATTGTGCCATAAATAGTTCTCCTCTTTCATGAGAAGTAACTTTAGTCTTTGTCAAGTTATCCACAACTTGAATGCTGACCGAAAGTCCACTACACAATTCAACATAGCGCTACGAACAGGATTCGAGACAGAAGATTGGGAAGACTATTTCCTCAAAGCAGGCATTGCTGCCGATTCCGCCAAGAGCTACGCTGCAACTTTTGTGAAGGAAAAACTGAGGAAAGAAAACCTTCAAGTAATGGATCGAGCCATGCTAAGAGAATTGGGAATCACAACAATGGGAGAAGCTCTGTCTATCCTTCGACAAGCCAAGGAACCCGCTACCCAGACCACCTATGCTAAGGCACCAGCTGCTAGGCCTCCCCAACTTCATCTCGAAATGACCCCTCAACAATTCAGAAAATTTCGGATTGACTGGGAAGTATTCACCAGAATAACGGACATGCCAACTTCTCAGGCCAATACCCAGTTATACAGTTGCGCTGATGAATCCGTTCAAAACGCAATCATAAATACGTACCCTAAGTTCTTCACCCCCAACCCAGACAAGCTGCTAGAGATGACAGAAGCATTGGTAACTCAGAAATCAAATCCCATGGTCCATCGGATGACATTTGCAGCTATATCACAGCATGAAGATGAACCCATCCAACAATACCTTGTTCGTCTTAGGATCACGGCCATAGACTGTAATTTTTCATGCCCCAACTGCGATCACGACCTGTCCGACATTTACATCAAGGACCAATTTATCAAAGGGATATCGAATGATACGCTTCAGACCGATCTACTGGCAAAAGCCGGGTTGCTAAAAACTCTCAACCAAAATATTTGTCATGCTGAGGCATTTGAGTCTGCACTACGGGACCAAACCGCAATGACTGATACCTCAGACATAACTACAGTCCGGATGTCAATGTATCGCAAAAAAAAAAACACAGTGCTGTACGGACTAGCAGAGGCGATATTCACACTAGCTCTACTGCTACTCACAACGATAACATTGCTGATAAAGAACCCCGTCAAACCTGCATAGGCTGCGGTAGTCACCAACACGGTACTCCAAGGACAAGTGCCCGCCATTTAACATGTCCGGCATGGAATCAAATGTGCAACACTTGTGGGAAACTTAATCATTTCTCAGCAGTGTGCCGGACAAAGAAATATCACCCGGCAGTGATAAAGAGTTTTGAAGACCAAGAAGCTCCCATGAATACACTCATGGCCCATATCACATTCGATCAAATGAGGGGCACCATTATGACTACAGAAGGTGATCTGTTAACTGAAATAAATGCATCAGTAATCCCATTCTCACCAAAACCAGATCCCAGACGAGCTGGCAATATCCCTAGGAGTTGTAGTACAACGCTAAAGGTTTTTCCCGACAGTGGTGCCGCCATTTGTCTTGGGGGACCAAAGCATTTAATCAAAATGGGCCTCACAGAGATTAGTCTTATCCAATCAAGAAAGATCATACGAACAGTTGGAGGTTTCACACTCATGTGTCAGGGTTGGCTACCAGTTGAGTTTGTGGTCAGAGAGAAAACAACTAAACAAGCCCTCTACATATGCAAGGGCATACAACGGCTTTATCTCAGCAGAGCAGCCTGCATCGATGTGGGAATATTGCACAAACATTTTCCAAACCCTTTAGCAGACGTACATGAAGAGGTAGACACCGAGTCTAAAAAGTGTGTAGATCAATTGCCAAATCGCCCCAAAAACCTCCCTTTTCCTGCAACAGAAGATAACATAGGCAAACTTAAGAGCTGGCTCCTAGAAAAGTTTGCCAAAACGACATTCAACAAAGATGGGATATTTCCAGCCATGTCCGGCCCAGCTGCCCACATTCACCTCAAAGAGGGAGCAATCCCTAAAGCCAGGCATAACCCAATTCCTGTACCCTTCCACTTCAAGGAACCAGTAAGACAAGCCCTTTGGAAGGATGTAGAAAAAGGTATCATAGCTCCAGTACCCGTGGGTATGCCTACTGATTGGTGCAGTACTATGGTAATAACTGCCAAAAAGAATGGTAATCCAAGGAGAACAATAGATTACCAACACCTTAACTCTCAATGCAAGCGAGAAACCCACCATACTGGGTCGCCATTCCAGTTGGCACTGCAAGTGCCACCTAGAACAAAGAAAACAGTCTTAGACGCTGTTGATGGATACCACTCGATTCTCTTAGACAAAGAATCTCAACCATTAACCACCTTCATAACTGAGTGGGGAAGATACATGTATCTTAGGATGCCTCAAGGATATGTCGCATCTGGGGATGCTTACACTCGCAGATACAATGAAATAATAAAAGATATCCCACGCAAGGTGAAGATAGTAGACGATACCCTGCTATATGACTCTAGCATTGAGGGAGCCTTTTATCATACCTTCGATTTTCTGCTCCAATGTGCTAAGAATGGAATTGAGCTCAACACCGACAAATTCCAATTCTGTCAGGATGTCGTACAATTTGGAGGCCTCCAGATAACTTCTTCAGGAGTTACCCCTTCTGAGTCCATGATACAAGCGATACAGGATTTTCCAGTCCCAAGGACAATTACTGATGCCAGATCATGGTTTGGGCTTGTCAACCAAGTAGCCTGGGCATATTCCCTGGGTCCAGTTATGGTGCCTTTTCGGGACCTCGTCAAACAAAACTCCAAATTTGCTTGGAATCAAAACCTTGAAGACGCATTCAAAGATTCCAAGCGAGTTATAATTCACCTAGTCCAGAAGGGGGTAGCAACATTTGACAAAGACAGAGCAACTTGCCTTGCTCCAGATTGGAGCAAAGAAGGAATGGGCTTCCTACTCCTACAAAAACATTGCCAATGTACCATGGAAAAAGCCCCAATCTGCTGTTCCGAAGGTTGGCATCTGATATATGCCGGCAGCAGATTTTGCATGGATGCTGAGCGCAGATACGCACCAATAGAGGGTGAGGCAGCAGCAATAGCATGGGCATTGGAGAAATGCCGTATGTTCGTCATGGGTTCTCCAAACATCATAGTGGTCACAGACCATGAACCGCTGAAGGGGATATTTGGCGATCGTGATCTGAGCAAGATCCAAAACCCCCGGCTCTTTAGACTAAAGGAAAAGACCCTGAGATACAGATTTACCATACAGCATTGCCCCGGGAAGTGGCACAGAGGCCCTGATGCAGTTTCCCGCCACCCAGTGGCGATGGTGCAAGCCCTCCTCGATGTATTTCCAACAAAACCCTCTCAAATGGATATACTGGAGTCGAACAACATAAGCAACATAACAGAGTCAACAGCCTTAATAGCAACATTTGCAGACAGCAGTAATATAGCCATGATATCACCAGACCTAATTCGTTCAGCAGGTCGTGGCGATCAACAATATAACAAATTAATAGACATAATACAGCAAGGCTTCCCAAAAACACGTAATCTCACTGCGCCCAAAATCCGTGAGTATTGGGAGGTGAGGCACCGCCTTAGCACTGACAATGGTCTAGTATTGTTGGATCGAAGGATCGTCATCCCCAAAACACAACGAAACTGCCTGCATTCTGCACACCAAGGAGTAGTCGGCATGAAAGCACGGTGTACTGGCCAGGGATGGATGCATCAATGCGCAGTATTAGAGCGAATTGCATGGTATGCTCAACCATCGCACCTAGTCAACCAAGGGAACCGATCATTCTAACACGATCCCCAGAGTGGCCATTCCAACAAATCGTCATGGATATTTTTTATATTGGAGATCACACATACCTTACCTGCGCAGATAGGCTAACTGGTTGGCTAATTTTATACCGCCTAGAATCAGGTCACACTACTACAACCAAATTGATGTCCATATGCCGACAACTGTTCCAAACATATGGTGCCCCAGAAGAACTCAGCACCGATGGCGGCCCACCTTTCACTTCCAGCACGTTCCAAGAATTCCTGAAAACATGGTGTGTTAGGCACAGATTATCTTCTGTTGCGTATCCCCAATCCAATGGCAGGGCAGAGCTCGCAGTAAAAACTGCAAAGAGGATTGTGAAAGGAAACACAGGCCCCCACGGTTCCTTGGACAATGACAGTGTTGCCCGGGCCATCTTGCAGTATCGGAATACCCCAATCCAAAGTATTGGCCTATCACCGGCCCAATTATTACTTCACCGTCGACTACGTGACTCCATCCCATCACAGCCAATCCTCTACAAGCCTCATCCTGAATGGGTGTCAGCGGCACAACATCGCGAGGAAATGCTCCACCACCGCAATGCAAAAATAGTGGAAAGATACAATAAATATACCCACAACCTTCCACGATTACAAGCTGGTGACACTGTAGCCATCCAAAATCCAGTCAATCGCAGATGGAACACAACGGGCAAAATCATCAGTTCCCTACCAGATCGACAATACCGAATCAGGGTTAACGGATCCGGAAGGATCACACTTAGGAACCGCCGTTTCCTCAGAAAATGCGAACTTAAGCCTACACCAACCCCAATACCAAGTGCAGCACTAGGACCAACAATTCCCTCAAGCGATACTACATTCTTGCATATCCCACTATCTCCCTGTAATAGCACATACACAGCAACCAAACCCCAACAACAAACCACACATATATCCCCACGCTTTCGATCAAGGATTCCCCAAGCTCTTTCTAGGTTACTACCACACAACAAACTAGGCCTAAAAGAGAGATACACCTCTCACACAACCCAGCCTACTCGTGGGGGGGGAGGGGGAGATGTAGAATAATCAAAAGAACTGTTAGTCAATAACACACAACAACAACAACAATAATAGCAGCAACACTTACCAAGGGTTCAGCTCATGCACAAGACAGACATCAGATTGAGCTGGACTGAGGGCTTGTATTTATGTACAAGCATATCCAATCAGGTGATTCAGCCAATCACAATCCAAGGAATAGACTGGCCCATGTGTGCACAATGGAATCTCCCATTGTGCCATAAATAGTTCTCCTCTTTCATGAGAAGTAACTTTAGTCTTTGTCAAGTTATCCACAACTTGAACGCTGACCGAAAGTCCACTACACAATTCAACACCTACAAATACCAGTAGAGGAAGATAGCTCGATACTGTTGTGTATCTCAACACACAAAAGACTTCATAAATTCAATAGATTAGCATTTGGTATAAAAGTAGCACCTGCAATTTTCCAACAGGTAATTGATACTTTGCTAAATGGTTTGGATTTCGCAATAGGCTATCTGGGCGATATTTTATGCGTAGTCAAAATGTTGAACAACATAAAGATCATGTATTTCAAGTGTTTGACAGAATAAAATAATATGGCTTCACATTGAAGGAAGCAAAATGTGAATTTTTTTTTGAACAAATTAAATACCTGGGTCATATCATAAATAAGGATGGGAGGAAACCCGATCCAGACAGGTCCACAACTATAAAAGACATGCCACAACCTCATAATGTAACTACATTGCAGAGTTTTTTAGGGCTCGTAAACTATTATCAAACATTCATTAAGAACATGCATGAATTGCGTGCACCATTGAATGTACTATAAAAAAAAGGACAAAAAATGGGACTGGACGCATTAGAGCCAGGCAGCGTTTAAGAAATTAAAAGATGTATTAGCGTCAGATTTATCAGTGACTCATTTCAATCCGCCACTTATAACCATCTTTGGCTCTAAAAAAGATCTGCCAACTTACACAGGCAACAGCCTGCAAAGATGGGGTACCATTCTACTGAATTACGATTTCAGTATGGAATTTCTTACATCTGCGACGTTAAATCATACAGACGGATTGTCACGATTAATCCCGAAATCAAGGGAACCACTGGAAGACACAGTAATAGTGTCACTACAAAGTGAAAAGGACTATACACAAATACTATGCAATACGATCAAGGAACGATAAGTCACTTTGGAAGATATAATAAGGAAGGCTGAAGAAGACAGTTTCATCAAAGAAATCAAACAAAAAACTAAATCGGATGAATTGTCGGCGGAAACTTATTCTATGTGCAATGAGGTACTGTTGTACCGAGAAAGAGTAGTAATCCCAGCTACACTACAAAAGAAAATTCTAAAGGATTTTTATAAAGGGCACCCTGGGGCTATGCAAATGAAGAGTCTTATGAGGCCCTATTTTACTGGAAGAATATGGACAATGATATAGAAAGCACGGTAAAGTAAGGGATGCGCATTGGCTGCAAAAGCCTAAAGCAGACCAACCATGGCAAAGAATGCACGTAGATTACGCAGACCCACTGGATAGAAACTATTATTTAATAGTGGTAGACAGATTTTCAAAATGGCCTGAGGAATTTCGATGTAAAAGTTCAACGACGGATTTCACAATCAGTGCTCTTTACAAATTGTTTGCTAGGTTTGGTGTGGTTGATTGTCTAGTGTCAGACAATGGCACACAATTCACTTCAGCAGATTTTAAAAGTTTCTTCGAGGATTTCCAGGTTAACCACATAACGACGCCAACCTATGATCTCTGGTCAGGCAGAGAGGTTTTTAGACACGTTGAAAAGAGCCCTAAAGAAGGCTAAAGAACGCCCCCAGAAAAAGCATTACAACAGTTTTTACAAGTTTACCAAATTATGCCAAATGAAAGGACTCCATCAAAGAATTAATGTTCGCAAGGAAAATTAGGCCGGTCTTTGAGAAACTTTTACCAAAACAGGTGAAACCACCAAATACTATAGTTCCTAAAAAGAGGTATTTACCTGGTGAAAAGGTATTTTTCCAGGTACACAAAAATAATAGCACGATGTGGGAACTAGGAAAGGTCCAGAAAAGGATCGGGCGGATGGTCTACAGTATCGAAGGTCCAAGATTTACGCACAAGAAGCATTTAAACCAAATTCAGAAACATATAACTGATGACAAAAGACAACCGCCTGCTGAACAAGAAGTAATGGACCAGATATATGACACGTTCGACTTGGTAACACCAAAAGCAGCCGGACAACGCCGATCCTCCAGGAAAAGGAAAATGACCAACCTGATAGAGATCAACCCCAGGAAAAAGATCTATACGATCATTCTAGGGGAATACAAAGCTCGGGAGGGTGTGTTGTAGGGTACAAATCACCCCTATTTCAGAACTAAGTGAAATCAACCAATCCTATGAATACCACTGGTTTCAGAGACTAAACGGAGACATTCATACCATGTTTGACCGCAAGCTACGAACACATTCCTCTCATACCACTTTAGTGACTCCTCTATTCTTTATGATAAATACATATTTTATTTAATACACTTTACACTACTTGTGGTTTCTTTCATTTGTAACCCCTAGCACGGATCTATAACAATAACTGAATCATAATTGGTTTATTTAGTGAGATGTAGCATAGCAAGCGTTCCCATATCAGCCAAAGAAAACTTTAAAAAACTCTTTAAAAGCATCATTGAAGGACTTCAACATCGACCCGCTATCATGGAAGAAGACATCTTCAGATAAAATCAAATAATAGGCTGTTGTTGACGACGGTGTCAACCAATATGAAAGTGACAGAAAAGCTGCTGCAGACAAGTGCAAGCGGGATAGAAAAAATAATGCTTTGAAGCCTTTGATACCTGCTACCATTCCCTATCTCCACTGCAGCAAAACTTTCTAACTATGGATTAGGCTTATCAGCCATTTCTGACTCATAGATGATGTCCTCTCCTACTCCTCTAGAATGATTGGATTGCCTTCATCGTTCTGATGAACGAACAACATATGTATAAAAAAGCATATATATAATATATATATATAAGCATGTTCGTTGGTTTGTCATGTCTCTTGATTTTGAAAAAAAATGCCTATATCCCTGTTTGGTTAGTCAGTATCCATACGCACCTATGATGTCTCTGTCTCTGCCTATCTCTCTGTCTCTGTCTGTTTGTCTGTCTGTTCCTCCCTCTCTCTCTCTGTCTTTCTCTCTCTCTCTCTCTCTCTCTTTCTCTCTCTCTCTCTCTATATATATATATATAGGTTAATCATTTATGTTACTCAGTTTGTATATGACAATCGTAACCGATAAAAAAAAAGATTTTTCTCATAATTAAAGTTTTTTATAATAAAACTTTGAAAATATTCAAGTTCAATTAATGCCTTTTTATTGGGTTCCAGAGTATATATATATATATATATATATATATATATATATATATATATATATATATATATATATATAGTGGAAATGGTAATTAATAAAAGCCTGAAGAAAGTGCTCAATACTTTCTGTAAAGTCTGAGTAGGGTATGTGACGGCCAAAAAACGGTTGCGTAGCTGAAACAATAATGTAACTAAACAGAAAAAAACGGTAATAAAAAATAAAATGCATGTATATATATATATATATATATATATATATATATATATATATATATATATATATATATATATATTATACAGTTTTAACTTTTCTTCTTTGTTTATTACCCATAACTTCCATCTTTATTACACCATATTATATATATATATATATATATATATATATATATATATATATATTCTTTTTTCTACTCATTATATATATATATATATATATATATATATTTCCGTCTCTTTTATCTACTCTTTCCCCTACCCTACATATCTTTGTTTTCTTCCACCCCCTTTTCTGCTCTTTTTCCCATTATTTTATCTCTTACTAATATATATATATATATATATATATATATATATATATATATATATATATATATGTTAGGAAAATATAAATGGATCCTGCAATATTGGGTGCTTATAAAGCATGCTGCAAGTAACGGCACCAAGCAGAATTATAAGTCTCGGCTCAATAAATTAAAAAGGCAGGCATTGAAGAGTACGCAAATTCCTTAGGATACCAAGGACTATAAGAGTCAGTACCACGGGCAAATCACATATAGCATTAAGAAGGGGAAAAAAGTAAAACATATTGTAAGTACATAGGAAGAAAAGATATAACCTTATATTTTTTTTTAGAGATGTATGAATGCGGGATATCTCTGCTGGAATCTTGGACGCTCTGATGAAAAGAAAAAGAAAATCACTGAAATCTGGACGATAGTTAGAATTCTGTGTGCAAATAGAAATTTTGGCGCAAGGATGGAGGTTATTTAGTGAAGGGTGTTGTTTTCTAAGTCTTTATCGAAGTTCCAAGAGTCCAAGCAAGGAAATCCGAGCAAATCAGTGTGATGAAAAGATATATCTTAATAATTAGAAGCCAACCACAAAGATTTAAGTAAATGAGCTTTAATGTATGTCCCCAAAAGAAATAAGATAGTTAGAAAATGAGACAAAGCTCTAATTAGTAGAACACCCAGGCGAAAGAAAGGATCAGGACACTTTTGGGTGAAGGAAGTCGTCGATTTCGAGAGGTAAAATGCGACCGCGGTTTACGGCATAAGGGTGGCTGGATGAAGTAGCTGATATGAAGCATAGGAGGTATACCCTACACCCAAATAAGTAAATGTCAGGAAAATCAGAGAGAGATTCTGATCTAAAGAAAATAATTATGAAATCTGTTGGAAAAGAACTGACTAAAAAAGTTTTTTGATGGGGTCTGATCTTTCTTAGCTCAGTGGTTGTATACATATCGAGAAAAAATGTACTATAATTTAAAAATGCATACATTTTTTGAAAAATGGGAAGGATAGGGATGTTACAGGAAAAAGGGCTGTCCCTTTCCATGTAAATAAGAACATTAGATAAGTGAAAATGAGATTAGGATAAGCCGGGACTCGAACCGTGTAAGCAAGGTTAAGGAATAGAATGTTAGAAATTGAAATGTTAAAAAGGCCTATTGTTAAATTCTATTATAAAATGTTAGATATTGTTTATATTGTAAAAAGAATTGATTGTCCATTCTTTTACAAAACTGAATATTAAAAATGTCAGCTAAAAAGAATGAACAATGCAAATTAAAAATGTATTGTTAAAAAATAGATTAGGTTAAAAAATAGGTTAGTTGAGAATTCTTTGTTGTCAAAAGTGTGTTTGGAAAACGTGTACGTAGCCACATGAATTGGTCACGTTTTGGAACCACACTTCTGACGTCATAAAAAAGGGGAGTCTCAATATAGGAGCTAGTGTTAGTCAGAATGCAATAGTTGAGGCAGAACAGTTGAGTCTACTAGTCAGTCAGGGAGAGAGTTGAGAGCCCTTTGGAAGCGAAAGGAAGAACAGTAAACTATGTAGATCCCGAATTTCAATTCCTGATGTAAACATCATTCGACCGGTCCAATGAATAAAGAATCATTTTTGTGTTTTTGTAAAACTGTTGTCATGTGTCATCTTTCAACACCAAAAGGCAATGTGTGAAACATCTTATTATGAACATTGCATAACTCTCCCAAGAATATGTATCTCTCCTCCTCTCTAATATGTTTTATAAGAAATATAAGAACTGCGCATCTATCACCCTATCACCCTCGCTATATATGTTAAGAAAAAACATCTCAGAACTGTATAAATGTCTCTCCCCCTCATCATTATTATATATATGTCCCCGCCGTCTCTCTTCAATATGAATGTCTCCATCATATCTCTTTTAATATGTACCCCTATGCAACATATATATATATATATATATATATATATATATATATATATATATATATATATATATATATATATATATAAAATAAAATTAACCACTTTAATTAAAAAACTTAACTCTAACAATACCCCCTTCTCAATCAAATGGACTATCATAAAAAAGTTATGTCTTATACTCCAGGCTCTAAATTATGTCGCCTCTGCACAACCGAAGCTATAACTATAATTACTTCCCCTCAAAGTAACAATATAATAAATTCTAAAAATGAACTGATCTCTTTCTGTAAACATAAGTCCAAATTTAATTATGGCAATTTTGAAATTACATAGTTATTACTTTTACCTTTTATATAGATATAAAAAATTTTTTCTTTAACTTTATCGTTTTTCTACATACTTCTAAATACTTTATAATTTAATAATCCTTTATTTTAATTCTTTATCTATTCGTTGCATGGCTGGTTTTTTATCTGCATTTTCTGCTTTATTCTTTAAACTTTCTTATCTATCTAATATATCAATCTACCCACACTTTCATATCTTGTATGTATATTTACTTATATTTTACTATATGCTTTTACTTACTTTTTTCTTGCCTTTTTCTGAATTTGCAGATACCGGCCATCCTCTCCCCTTAAATAATTTTTTTTTTTATATATTATATTTTATATTTTATTTTTCATTTTTCATTTTTTATTTATTTATTTATTGTTTATTTATTATTTATTTTCTATTTATTTATTTTCCATTTAGTGTCTTCTAACAACTCTTGCTGACCTTTTATTTAAGTGATGGCCTATACATTTCAGTTGACCTATATTATTTTGCCCTATATATTTTTTTTGCGCCTTTAACATTTCCTGTCTGGGTCATTTTGACATTTGTTTCTCTATTTTATATTTAACTCTATCACCATTTTTTTTCTTCCCTGATCTTTCTTATTTATATTAATATCTCGGCAGTAGAGTGAAAAGCATATCTTATTTTTCTTTTATTAATATTATTGGAATTTTTTCCTTTTTTCCTTGTACACATTTTTAAAATTTTTCCATGGATTTCTTCCTTTGGATTATTATGGACCATTTTCTTCCAATTACGGGATTTCCTTGGATTTTACTTGTGCAAATGGAAATTCAATTAACTTTCTTGAAGTTATATACTTGGATTTTACCGTCACTGGGTTATTTATCTTCCACCAGACTATCCATTCATGTGTAATCACCTTTTTCTTCACCATATTCCCTCTGCTTCACTTTTTTTGTTTTCAAGTAAGATCTTTGACTTGTTTCATCAAATACTTTTGCATGCAAAATCCGATCCCGCATATTGCTAATTCCTACCCTCTGATGAGAAGGAAAGTATTTCTTCGAAACTCCGCGAATTAAGGACTATCCACTTATCTAGTGTTTCCTTTTCAGATTAAATATGTTTTTAACTTATTTCAAAGTGTTTTTTTAACATGTTTTATTAACTGTTTGCTCGTGTATATATATATATATATATATATATATATATACTTATTTATTCCTTTTCATTGTTTATTTATTTTTCCTAATCACGCATGTATGTATTTAATTTCTAATCTAAATGTTCTTAAGCCAGTTTTCATTCCCATACACGGCAAAACAAAAAAGTTGTTGCCCTAAAGAAAACAACACTATAGCTGTATTTTAAAACTTTTATTGAAAACATCGATTCAGATAACTTGATTATGTAGTAGAGGTGACATCTCTTCAATGTAGCCGCCTTCAGCCTCAATCACCACCTTAATCGCCGCATGAAATGGGGGCATTCCTTTTCCACAAGCGTCGACAGGAGCTTGGTGAATACTGGGTGAATGACGGCGATCAGGCTGGCTTTGATGTTGTGGGAGGTCATATCGGTGATGTTCTCGATATATGATCAAACGAAGTAGCCCATCAGGTTCAGGTCGGGGCAGAAGGAGGGGCAGTAAGAGAAAGGTACAAAGTCATACCACTTCTTTTGAAGCTAAGCCTGGGTCTCTTTGGACATGGGCTCCTACCAAGTCCTGCTGTCACACCCAGGGTTTGCCAGTGGCCACCTGATTGCATCAGGGGATCACCACACTCTTCAGCATATTCAGGTACACTTTGATGTTGATATTTGGAGGACACTGGCAATGGTCCTGTTGTCATAACTTGGAACAGTAGAGAGCATTAGTTGTACAGCGGTGCATCTCCAATCTTGCTTGTTGAACATTGTGTCATTTTCAGATATGATAGAAGGCTCCTATCGCTCTTGGGATTTGTACACAACTGGCCAACTAGTAGATGGTCTTCAAAAAAAACAAAAAAAAAAACAGTTTTCATGAAACGGAAATGGAATCATGTCGTCTTTTGTAAGGTGACAGTTTTACTGTTTCATCCTGTATCTTCATATTTGTATAATGCTGGATTTTCTCCACTTCCCTTTTTATTTAATAAAGTTCTATGTAATTTTTTCCACACATGCGCGCGCGCACGCACACACACACACATACACACAAATATATATATATATGTATGTATGTATGTATGTATGTATGTATGTATGTATGTATTGGAAATTTTATTATTTTCCTTGATTAAACACCTGATGATTATAATAAACATATAACTTTATTTTTATCAGCATTTCAATATTTTATATCATGAATATTGAGCATCTCTCTCTCATGATAAAATCTAATATAAAAATGAGTTTGAGAAAATGACTTCCGTCAATTTCTGTGCCCTGGACCCTTCTCAATAATCCACACTCGTTCATCGCTACCAATAATAAACATATTATGGTTTTTATACATCGGTGCTTGTTGGCATTCTTTTAAGTACAACAGAAATACAATGCTTATATTTGCCACGTATTTTGTACATGCTGCATATAATATATATCGAGTTGTTGAATACGCATATGAACTGATTAAAATTAAAAATTGTCCGATCGTAAAATACGTTTAAATATGATATTTTAATTTGTTCAGATTTCGTATATATTATTATAAAGTCGTGATTTCAAAAGTAAATAAAATGTATTTGGGTGCTATCAGCTAGAATCGAAATGGAAAGCAAAGCTGTTGCATTCAAAGCTGGTGACGTTTCCACTGTACCAACGAGACATGCATAAAAAATTAAAAATAAACTAAGATGAATGTGCAACATGTATAAGGATTTTCTAAATTTTGACCACTTAAAAATTATTTTAAGCACTTAAAAATTATTTTAACCACTTAAAAATTATTTTAACCGGCTAAAGAAAAGAACAGTCCAGAAAAAAATTCAATTATTTGAGGCCGCTAGCACCGCTCTGTGACTTTTAGTTTCAGAAGAGATAGAATTTGAAAATATGGAGACAGACGGACAGACAGACAGACAAACATATAGCCGTTTATATATTAGATTAGGGATTTTTTTCAGACATAATTTTGAAAGTTAAATTTCATTAATGCGGTATCATTTGATTATTAAATTATTGGTTGCATCCAATTTTTAGTAAGCGATAAGTATTTGGCATTGTTGTGCAGAACCCACGATTTGAAATGGGATTTTAAGTTTCCAGTCTGAAGTTTTCAAATCGTACCTATTTCATTTATATATCATATAAAAGGAACCTTGTGTGTGTGTGTGTGTGTGTGTGTGTGTCTGTGTGTGTGTTCATTCCCTATCGATTCGAAACCAGCTGGGCCGATTTTTTTGAAATTTTACACAAAGGTACTTTGTGGTTAGCAGTGTTCTTAGATAAGTTTTGTATTGGAATGTCTTCGATAAGTATCGATAATCGAAAATAATCCAATGAAAGAAGGAACAGACAGTTTTGACTAAACTTAACTCCTTACACAGACTAACATCACAAGTGCATTTGAGAAGTTTTATTACCACATAAGCCGGAAGGCCAGACATATGAAATCAACAATAGATTCTTTTATATGACAGAGACGCGTTTGAAATGAATGTTACTGTTTAAAGCATAGTTGCACCATGATATTCGATTTTTTCATTTAAAATTTAAATTCAAGCCATTATCACCGCACAAGCAATATATAATCAAGACATATAGAATCAACAGTAGTTTTTTTTATAAGAGAGGGACGCTTACAAAGTGAAAGTTTCTTTTAGAGCACAATTGAACCATGATACTTGACTTTTACATTTCGAACTTTAATTCAAGCTATTATTTATAAAAATAATTTTATAAAATCAACAGTAGGTTCTCTACAGTCCTCAACTAGAGTAGTCAATCAATCGATTTGATTAAAAAATGAGCCATTTCACCGATTTCGATTACGATAAAAATATGGAAGTGTGAAACATTCGTTGATTATCATTCAATTCTGGGCAACGTCGGGTCTCCATACTAGTATATATATATATATATATATATATATATATATATATATTAGCCTGTCTGTTTGGTTCCTCTTTTTCTCAGCAATTACTTGGCCGATCTGATTGAAATTTTGCATCCACTTTTGTTATAACAAGGTTCAGTGAACTGAGTATTATGTTACCCATTAGATGCACAATTAGGGATTAATAGGGATTAGTCACTACAATACCACATTTACTCTAGAAATTTTGTAGGGAGTCATATGGATTAGTATTTTATACAAAAGTAGCCAAAATTTTACCATATTAAACTAATAATTTCGCATAAAGCACTCATTTTTAGTCAATGGCTATAACTTTTGCTCATTCTTCACGAGCAAGAAGAACCTGATTGTATTAAAACTATTTATACTCTCTTGAAGTTGATATATTTCTTCCTTTCTGACACTGGCGAATAGAAATGCTATCTCTTCTAAAATGATTGGACTTAATATAGAAATCGGTCAAATATTTTGTAAGTAAAAATTTCTATTTGAGAACATAGTTGAAAGGAGATGAGATTTTTTATCAAAATAAATTTCAATATTTAGTTTGTAGGAATAAACCTATTGATGGCCCAAATCAACAAATAGAATGACCTTACTTTATTGTATAGATTTATTTTGTACTTAGTAATAGAATTCAGTAAAATCTATTAATGATTGCTGTAAACAGCGAGTGTAATGGTAGTCAATGATCACATAACGACCTTTATCATCCAGCCATTAAATCATCACAGAGACTTAAAAAGTATCTATAATTTCGCTTCAAACCAATTTCATTTTCATCCGCAGGTAAATGTTGGGATAATTTAGAGGAATGTTTAAGTTAAAATGGATCATTTCTCCAATTTTGCCATTACATATAGATTCAGAGATTTTTAAATCGACAGATAAGAAAAGGAACAGATGTGTCAAAACGTTCACTTGATTTGCTATTAAATAGAAATTTTGGGTGAATTTTAAATTGAACAAAATGTTATGCTGAGATCGAGACAAATTCAAAAAATGTGTTTTGCTTAGGTTTGAAAAAGTGAGATGTTTGAATGATGTCAGGTACAGTGCCATGTCAAAGCCGTGTTTCAGAGATGAGCAGAAGTATGGTACTACACCAGGATGTTATATACAGTGTTATGAGAAATTGTATCAATGTGTGTTACTGAACATGCAACGATCGTCCATTCGTTGTCTTCATTTGATTTCGACACTGGTCATAGTGTCAATCACGTGATCTCCGTCAGCGTTGTAACGAACAGATTTTCTTTCTAAACAAAAATACGACACATTCTTATTTTTTTATTTCTCAGATTTTACATAAAATGTTACTTTTCTATGGATATAAAACAAAAATAGCATTGTTAAACTTTTCTATTGATATAAAACAAAAATAGCGTTGTTAAACTTTTCTATTGATATGAAACAAAAATAGCGTTGTTAAACTTTTCTATTGATATAAAACAAAAATAGCATTGTTAAACTTTTCTATTGATATAAAACAAAAATAGCGTTGTTAAACTTTTCTATTGATATAAAACAAAAATAGCGTTGTTAAACTTTTCTATGGAAATAAAACAAAAATAGCATTGTTAAACTTTTCTATTGACATAAAACAAAAATAGCATTGTTAAACTTTTCTATTGATATAAAACAAAAATAGCGTTGTTAAACTTTTCTATTGATATAAAAAAATAGCATTGTTAAACTTTTAGTATTGATATAAAACAAAAATAGTGTTGTTAAACTTTTCTATTGATATAAAACAAAAATAACAATGTTAAACTTTTCTATTGATATAAAAAAAATAGCAATGTTAAACTTTTCTATTGATATAAAACAAAAATAGCAATGTTAAACTTTTCTATTGATATAAAACAAAAATAGCAATGTTAAACTTTTAGTATTGATATAAAACAAAAATAGCATTGTTAGACTTTTCTATGGATATAAACAAAATAGCATTGTTAAACTTTTCTATGGATATAAAACAAAAATAGCGTTGTTTAACTTTTCTATTGATATAAAACAAAAATAGCGTTGTTAAACTTTTCTGTTGATATAAAACAAAAATAGCGTTGTTAAACTTTTCTATTGATATAAACCAAAATAGCATTGTTAAACTTTTCTATTGATATAAAACAAAAATAGCAATGTTAAACTTTTCTATTGATATAAAACAAAAATAGCATTGTTAAACTTTTCTATTGATATAAAACAAAAATAGCAATGTTAAACTTTTCTATGGATATATAAAAAAAATAGCATTGTTAAACTTTTCTATTGATATAAAACAAAAATAGCGTTGTTAAACTTTTCTATTGATATAAAACAAAAATAGCAATGTTAAACTTTTCTATTGATATAAAACAAAAATAGCGTTGTTAAACTTTTCTATTGATATAAAACAAAAATAGCGTTGTTAAACTTTTCTATTGATATAAAACAAAAATAGCATTGTTAAACTTTTCTATTGATATAAAACAAAAATAGCGTTGTTAAAGTTTTCTATTGATATAAAACAAAAATAGCATTGTTAAACTTTTCTATGGATATAAAACAACAATAGCATTGTTAAACTTTTAGTATTGATATAAAACAAAAATAGCGTTGTTAAACTTTTCTATAGATATAAAACAAAAATAGCGTTGTTAAACTTTTCTATTGATATAAAACAAAAATAGCGTTGTTTAACTTTTAGTATTGATATAAAACAAAAATAGCGTTGTTAAACTTTTCTATTGATATAAAACAAAAATAGCGTTGTTAAACTTTTAGTATTGATATAAAACAAAAATAGTGTTGTTAAACTTTTCTATTGATATAAAACAAAAATAGCGTTGTTAAACTTTTCTATTGATATAAAACAAAAATAGCATTGTTAAACTTTTCTATGGATATAAAACAAAAATAGCATTGTTAAACTTTTCTATTGATATAAAACAAAAATAGCGTTGTTAAACTTTTCTATTGATATAAAACAAAAATAGCGTTGTTAAACTTTTCTATTCATATAAAACAAAAATAGCAATGTTAAACTTTTCTATTGATATAAAACAAAAATAGCAATGTTAAACTTTTCTATTGATATAAAAAAATAGCAATGATAAACTTTTCTATTGATATAAAACAAAAATAGCAATGTTAAACTTTTCTATTGATATAAAACAAAAAAAAACAATGTTAAACTTTTCTATTGATATAAAACAAAAATAGCATTATTAGACTTTTCTATGGATATAAAAAAAATAGCATTGTTAAACTTTTCTATGGATATAAAACAAAAATAGCGTTGTTTAACTTTTCTATTGATATAAAACAAAATAGCATTGTTAAACTTTTTTATTGATATAAAACAAAAATAGCGTTGTTAAACTTTTCTATTGATATAAAGCAAAATAGCATTGTTAAACTTTTCTATTGATATAAAACAAAAATAGCAATGTTAAACTTTTCTATTGATATAAAACAAAAATAGAATTGTTAAACTTTTCTATTGATATAAAACAAAAAATAGCGTTGTTAAACTTTCCTATGGATATATAACAAAAATAGCATTGTTAAACTTTTCTATTGATATAAAACAAAAATAGCGTTGTTAAACTTTTCTATTGATATAAAACAAAAATAGCGTTGTTAAACTTTTCTATGGATATAAAACAAAAATAGCAATGTTAAACTTTTCTATTGATATAAAACAAAAATAGCGTTGTTAAACTTTTAGTATTGATATAAAACAAAAATAGCGTTGTTAAACTTTTCTATTGATATAAAACAAAAATAGCGTTGTGAAACTTTTCTATTGATATAAAACAAAAATAGCATTGTTAAACTTTTCTATTTATATAAAACAAAAATAGCGTTGTTAAACTTTTCCATTGATATAAAACAAAAAGTGCAATGTGAAACTTTTCTATTGATATAAAACAAAAATAGCATTGTTAAACTTTTCTATTGATATAAAACAAAAATAGCGTTGTTAAACTTTTCTATTGATATAAAACAAAAATAGCGTTGTTAAACTTTTCTATTGATATAAAACAAAAATAGCGTTGTTAAACTTTTAGTATTGATATAAAACAAAAATAGCGTTGTTAAACTTTTCTATTGATATAAAACAAAAAAAAAATTGTTAAACTTTCCTATGGATATATAACAAAAATAGCATTGTTAAACTTTTCTATTGATATAAAACAAAAATAGCGTTGTTAAACTTTTCTATTGATATAAAACAAAAATAGCGTTGTAAAACTTTTCTATTGATATAAAACAAAAATAGCATTGTTAAACTTTTAGTATTGATATAAAACAAAAATAGCGTTGTTAAACTTTTCTATTGATATAAAACAAAAATCGCAATGTTAAACTTTTCTATTGATATAAAACAAAAATAGCATTGTTAAACTTTTCTATGGATATAAAACAAAAATAGCATTGTTAAACTTTTCTATTGATATAAAACAAAAATTGCGTTGTTAAACTTTTCTATTGGTATAAAACAAAAATAGCGTTGTTAAACTTTTCTATTGATATAAAACAAAAATAGCGTTGTTAAACTTTTCTATTGATATAAAACAAAAATAGCGTTGTTAAACTTTTCTATTGATATAAAACAAAAATAGCAATGTTAAACTTTTCTATTGATATAAAACAAAAATAGCATTGTTAAACTTTCCTATGGATATAAAACAAAAATAGCATTGTTAAACTTTTCTATTGATATAAAACAAAAATAGCGTTGTTAAACTTTTAGTATTGATATAAAACAAAAATAGCGTTGTTAAACTTTTCTATTGATATAAAACAAAAATAGCGTTGTGAAACTTTTCTATTGATATAAAACAAAAATAGCATTGTTAAACTTTTCTATTGATATAAAACAAAAATAGCGTTGTTAAACTTTTCTATTGATATAAAACAAAAATAGCAATGTGAAACTTTTCTATTGATATAAAACAAAAATAGCATTGTTAAACTTTTCTATTGATATAAAACAAAAATAGCGTTGTTAAACTTTTCTATTGATATAAAACAAAAATAGCGTTGTTAAACTTTTCTATTGATATAAAACAAAAATAGCGTTGTTAAACTTTTAGTATTGATATAAAACAAAAATAGCGTTGTTAAACTTTTCTATTGATATAAAACAAAAATAGCATTGTTAAACTTTCCTATTGATATATAACAAAAATAGCATTGTTAAACTTTTCTATTGATATAAAACAAAAATAGCAATGTTAAACTTTTCTATTGATATAAAACAAAAATAGAATTGTTAAACTTTTCTATTGATATAAAACAAAAAATAGCGTTGTTAAACTTTCCTATGGATATATAACAAAAATAGCATTGTTAAACTTTTCTATTGATATAAAACAAAAATAGCGTTGTTAAACTTTTCTATTGATATAAAACAAAAAATAGCGTTGTTAAACTTTTCTATTGATATAAAACAAAAATAGCAATGTTAAACTTTTCTATTGATATAAAACAAAAATAGCGTTGTTAAACTTTTAGTATTGATATAAAACAAAAATAGCGTTGTTAAACTTTTCTATTGATATAAAACAAAAATAGCGTTGTGAAACTTTTCTATGGATATATAACAAAAATAGCATTGTTAAACTTTTCTATTAATATAAAACAAAAATAGCGTTGTTAAACTTTTCTATTGATATAAAACAAAAATAGCAATGTTAAACTTTTCTATTGATATAAAACAAAAATAGCATTGTTAAACTTTCCTATGGATATAAAACAAAAATAGCATTGTTAAACTTTTCTATTGATATAAAACAAAAATAGCGTTGTTAAACTTTTCTATTGATATAAAACAAAAATAGGGTTGTTAAACTTTTCTATTGATATAAAACAAAAATAGCGTTGTTAAACTTTTCTATTGATATAAAACAAAAATAGCGTTGTTAAACTTTTCTATGGATATAAAACAAAAATAGCAATGTTAAACTTTTCTATTGATATAAAACAAAAATAGCGTTGTTAAACTTTTAGTATTGATATAAAACAAAAATAGCGTTGTTAAACTTTTCTATTGATATAAAACAAAAATAGCGTTGTGAAACTTTTCTATTGATATAAAACAAAAATAGCATTGTTAAACTTTTCTATTGATATAAAACAAAAATAGCGTTGTTAAACTTTTCTATTGATATAAAACAAAAATAGCAATGTTAAACTTTTCTATTGATATAAAACAAAAATAGCGTTGTTAAACTTTTCTATTGATATAAAACAAAAATAGCATTGTTAAACTTTTCTATGGATATAAAACAACAATAGCATTGTTAAACTTTTAGTATTGATATAAAACAAAAATAGCGTTGTTAAACTTTTCTATAGATATAAAACAAAAATAGCGTTGTTAAACTTTTCTATTGATATAAAACAAAAATAGCGTTGTTAAACTTTTAGTATTGATATAAAACAAAAATAGCGTTGTTAAACTTTTCTATTGATATAAAACAAAAATAGCGTTGTTAAACTTTTAGTATTGATATAAAACAAAAATAGCAATGTTAAACTTTTCTATTGATATAAAACAAAAATAGCTTTGTTAAACTTTTAGTATTGATATAAAACAAAAATAGCGTTGTTAAAATTTTCTATTGATATAAAACAAAAATAGCGTTGTTAAACTTTTCTATTGATATAAAACAAAAATAGCAATGTTAAACTTTTCTATTGATATAAAACAAAAATAGCATTGTTAAACTTTTCTATGGATATAAAACAAAAATAGCATTGTTAAACTTTTCTATTGATATAAAACAAAAATAGCGTTGTTAAACTTTTCTATTGATATAAAACAAAAATAGCGTTGTTAAACTTTTGTATTCATATAAAACAAAAATAGCAATGTTAAACTTTTCTATTGATATAAAACCAAAATAGCAATGTTAAACTTTTCTATTGATATAAAAAAAATAGCAATGATAAACTTTTCTATTGATATAAAACAAAAATAGCAATGTTAAACTTTTCTATTGATATAAAACAAAAAAAAACAATGTTAAACTTTTCTATTGATATAAAACAAAAATAGTATTATTAGACTTTTCTATGGATATAAAAAAAATAGCATTGTTAAACTTTTCTATGGATATAAAACAAAAATAGCGTTGTTTAACTTTTCTATTGATATAAAACAAAATAGCATTGTTAAACTTTTTTATTGATATAAAACAAAAATAGCGTTGTTAAACTTTTCTATTGATATAAAGCAAAATAGCATTGTTAAACTTTTCCATTGATATAAAACAAAAATAGTAATGTTAAACTTTTCTATTGATATAAAACAAAAATAGAATTGTTAAACTTTTCTATTGATATAAAACAAAAAATAGCGTTGTTAAACTTTCCTATGGATATATAACAAAAATAGCATTGTTAAACTTTTCTATTGATATAAAACAAAAATAGCAATGTTACACTTTTCTATTGATATAAAACAAAAATAGCGTTGTTAAACTTTTCTATTGATATAAAACAAAAATAGCGTTGTAAAAATTTTTATTGATATAAAACAAAAATAGCGCTGTTAAACTTTTCTATTGATATAAAACAAAAATAGCAATGTTAAACTTTTCTATTGATATAAAACAAAAATAGCATTGTTAAACTTTCCTATGGATATATAACAAAAATAGCATTGTTAAACTTTTCTATTGATATAAAACAAAAATAGCGTTGTTAAACTTTTCTATTGATATGAAACAAAAATAGCGTTGTTAAACTTTTCTATTGATATAAAACAAAAATAGCGTTGTTAAACTTTTCTATTGATATAAAACAAAAATAGCGTTGTTAAACTTTTCTATTGATATAAAACAAAAATAGCATTGTTAAACTTTTAGTATTGATATAAAACAAAAATAGCGTTGTTAAACTTTTCTATTGATATAAAACAAAAATAGCAATGTTAAACTTTTCTATTGATATAAAACAAAAATAGCAATGTTAAACTTTTCTATTTATATAAAACAAAAATAGCATTGTTAAACTTTCCTATGGATATAAAACAAAAATAGCATTGTTAAACTTTTCTATTGATATAAAACAAAAATAGCGTTGTTAAACTTTTCTATTGATATAAAACAAAAATAGCGTTGTTAAACTTTTCTATTGATATAAAACAAAAATAGCGTTGTTAAACTTTTCTATTGATATAAAACAAAAATAGCGTTGTTAAACTTTTCTATGGATATAAAACAAAAATAGCAATGTTAAACTTTTCTATTGATATAAAACAAAAATAGCGTTGTTAAACTTTTAGTATTGATATAAAACAAAAATAGCGTTGTTAAACTTTTCTATTGATATAAAACAAAAATAGCGTTGTGAAACTTTTCTATTGATATAAAACAAAAATAGCATTGTTAAACTTTTCTATTGATATAAAACAAAAATAGCGTTGTTAAACTTTTCTATTGATATAAAACAAAAATAGCAATGTGAAACTTTTCTATTGATATAAAACAAAAATAGCATTGTTAAACTTTTCTATTGATATAAAACAAAAATAGCGTTGTTAAACTTTTCTATTGATATAAAACAAAAATAGCGTTGTTTAACTTTTCTATTGATATAAAACAAAAATAGCGTTGTTAAACTTTTCTATTGATATAAAACAAAAATAGCGTTGTTAAACTTTTAGTATTGATATAAAACAAAAATAGCGTTGTTAAACTTTTCTATTGATATAAAACAAAAATAGCATTGTTAAACTTTCCTATGGATATATAACAAAAATAGCATTGTTAAACTTTTCTATTGATATAAAACAAAAATAGCAATGTTAAACTTTTCTATTGATATAAAACAAAAATAGAATTGTTAAACTTTTCTATTGATATAAAACAAAAAATAGCGTTGTTAAACTTTCCTATGGATATATAACAAAAATAGCATTGTTAAACTTTTCTATTGATATAAAACAAAAATAGCGTTGTTAAACTTTTCTATTGATATAAAACAAAAATAGCGTTGTTAAACTTTTCTATGGATATAAAACAAAAATAGCAATGTTAAACTTTTCTATTGATATAAAACAAAAATAGCGTTGTTAAACTTTTAGTATTGATATAAAACAAAAATAGCGTTGTTAAACTTTTCTATTGATATAAAACAAAAATAGCGTTGTTAAACTTTTAGTATTGATATAAAACAAAAATAGCGTTGTTAAACTTTTCTATTGATATAAAACAAAAATAGCGTTGTTAAACTTTTAGTATTGATATAAAACAAAAATAGTGTTGTTAAACTTTTCTATTGATATAAAACAAAAATAGCGTTGTTAAACTTTTCTATTGATATAAAACAAAAATAGCATTGTTAAACTTTTCTATTGATATAAAACAAAAATAGCGTTGTTAAACTTTTCTATTGATATAAAACAAAAATAGCAATGTTAAACTTTTCTATTGATATAAAACAAAAATAGCTTTGTTAAACTTTTAGTATTGATATAAAACAAAAATAGCGTTGTTAAACTTTTCTATTGATATAAAACAAAAATAGCGTTGTTAAACTTTTCTATTGATATAAAACAAAAATAGCAATGTTAAACTTTTCTATTGATATAAAACAAAAATAGCATTGTTAAACTTTTCTATGGATATAAAACAAAAATAGCATTGTTAAACTTTTCTATTGATATAAAACAAAAATAGCGTTGTTAAACTTTTCTATTGATATAAAACAAAAATAGCGTTGTTAAACTTTTGTATTCATATAAAACAAAAATAGCAATGTTAAACTTTTCTATTGATATAAAACAAAAATAGCAATGTTAAACTTTTCTATTGATATAAAAAAAATAGCAATGATAAACTTTTCTATTGATATAAAACAAAAATAGCAATGTTAAACTTTTCTATTGATATAAAACAAAAAAAAACAATGTTAAACTTTTCTATTGATATAAAACAAAAATAGTATTATTAGACTTTTCTATGGATATAAAAAAAATAGCATTGTTAAACTTTTCTATGGATATAAAACAAAAATAGCGTTGTTTAACTTTTCTATTGATATAAAACAAAATAGCATTGTTAAACTTTTTTATTGATATAAAACAAAAATAGCGTTGTTAAACTTTTCTATTGATATAAAGCAAAATAGCATTGTTAAACTTTTCCATTGATATAAAACAAAAATAGCAATGTTAAACTTTTCTATTGATATAAAACAAAAATAGAATTGTTAAACTTTTCTATTGATATAAAACAAAAAATAGCGTTGTTAAACTTTCCTATGGATATATAACAAAAATAGCATTGTTAAACTTTTCTATTGATATAAAACAAAAATAGCAATGTTACACTTTTCTATTGATATAAAACAAAAATAGCGTTGTTAAACTTTTCTATTGATATAAAACAAAAATAGCGTTGTAAAAATTTTTATTGATATAAAACAAAAATAGCGCTGTTAAACTTTTCTATTGATATAAAACAAAAATAGCAATGTTAAACTTTTCTATTGATATAAAACAAAAATAGCATTGTTAAACTTTCCTATGGATATATAACAAAAATAGCATTGTTAAACTTTTCTATTGATATAAAACAAAAATAGCGTTGTTAAACTTTTCTATTGATATGAAACAAAAATAGCGTTGTTAAACTTTTCTATTGATATAAAACAAAAATAGCGTTGTTAAACTTTTCTATTGATATAAAACAAAAATAGCGTTGTTAAACTTTTCTATTGATATAAAACAAAAATAGCATTGTTAAACTTTTAGTATTGATATAAAACAAAAATAGCGTTGTTAAACTTTTCTATTGATATAAAACAAAAATAGCAATGTTAAACTTTTCTATTGATATAAAACAAAAATAGCAATGTTAAACTTTTCTATTTATATAAAACAAAAATAGCATTGTTAAACTTTCCTATGGATATAAAACAAAAATAGCATTGTTAAACTTTTCTATTGATATAAAACAAAAATAGCGTTGTTAAACTTTTCTATTGATATAAAACAAAAATAGCGTTGTTAAACTTTTCTATTGATATAAAACAAAAATAGCGTTGTTAAACTTTTCTATTGATATAAAACAAAAATAGCGTTGTTAAACTTTTCTATGGATATAAAACAAAAATAGCAATGTTAAACTTTTCTATTGATATAAAACAAAAATAGCGTTGTTAAACTTTTAGTATTGATATAAAACAAAAATAGCGTTGTTAAACTTTTCTATTGATATAAAACAAAAATAGCGTTGTGAAACTTTTCTATTGATATAAAACAAAAATAGCATTGTTAAACTTTTCTATTGATATAAAACAAAAATAGCGTTGTTAAACTTTTCTATTGATATAAAACAAAAATAGCAATGTGAAACTTTTCTATTGATATAAAACAAAAATAGCATTGTTAAACTTTTCTATTGATATAAAACAAAAATAGCGTTGTTAAACTTTTCTATTGATATAAAACAAAAATAGCGTTGTTAAACTTTTCTATTGATATAAAACAAAAATAGCGTTGTTAAACTTTTAGTATTGATATAAAACAAAATAGCGTTGTTAAACTTTTCTATTGATATAAAACAAAAATAGCATTGTTAAACTTTTCTATTGATATAAAACAAAAATAGCATTGTTAAACTTTTCTATTGATATAAAACAAAAATAGCATTGTTAAACTTTTCTATGAATATAAAACAAAAATAGCATTGTTAAACTTTTAGTATTGATATAAAACAAAAATAGCGTTGTTAAACTTTTCTATTGATATAAAACAAAAATAGCGTTGTTAAACTTTTAGTATTGATATAAAACAAAAATAGCGTTGTTAAACTTTTCTATTGATATAAAACAAAAATGGCGTTGTTAAACTTTTAGTATTGATATAAAACAAAAATAGCGTTGTTAAACTTTTAGTATTGATATAAAACAAAAATAGCATTGTTAAACTTTTAGTATTGATATAAAACAAAAATAGTGTTGTTAAACTTTTCTATTGATATAAAACAAAAATAGCAATGTTAAACTTTTCTATGGATATAAAACAAAAATAGCGTTGTTAAACTTTTCTATGGATATAAAACAAAAATGGCGTTGTTAAACTACCAACTACTACAAAATGAATACCAACATTGAATCTATTATAAAATTTTACTCCGATCAAGTTATATTTGATGTTTGTATAGCGTTCAAGTTATATTTTATCTTTGTATATATATATACTAGCAAAACTTTCCGTCGTTGACTGGGTACAAAGACAGCCTACAGAAAATGGACTCTGATTTATGAAAGTATGATAGGTTATGAAAAGGAATGGTTGTAAAGAGATAGCTTCGAATTTGGGGGTATCAAGACCAAAGCAAAATATGATGAAAGAAAAAATAAAATAGATAAACCCCATAATTTATTATACCATACCTGTTCACACTGAAACACTTATCACAATATTCAGTGGATCTATATTAAAAAAAAACCTTGTTAAACTTTGTGACATATTTCCATTCTATGGAGGTCAGGCGCGAACGAATACCCCATAATTTTATTATACCATATTTCTTCAAGCTGAAACATAATCATCAAAGTATACTTACGCAGATAGATATGAAAAGTCTTTATTAAAGTTTGTGCCTATTTCCATTCTATGGAGGCCAGACGCGAACGCAAACCCCACAAATTTATTATACCATCCCTATTTAAGTTAAAACATACTTATCAAAGTATTATTATGTACATCTATATCAAAAACACTTGTAAAGGTTTTGTTTTTTTAATTTTTTAATTTTTTATTTCCATACTTTGTGGACCAGACGCGAATGCAGACCCCACAATTTTAATGAACCACCATTCTGCCAGATCAAACATACCCATTTCTATGTCTCGATACATCTTCTATCATTGTATGTTATATGTAATCAGTTTTTTAAAATAGTCAACCATATAGGAGCCTATTCGTGACCACACACACACACACACACACACACACACACACACACATTCAGCTTTATAATATATATATATATATATATATATATATATATAGAGAGAGAGAGAGAGAGAGAGAGAGAGAGAGAGAAAGAAAGAGACAGAGAGAGAAAGAGAGAAAGAGTATCGATAAAATAAGTAAACAACAACACAAAAATATATACTAATATATAAAGATTAATTCGTTTATTTAATAAGCATGATACATCAATTAGGGTGTAGGATCACCGTTTAAACTGGATTGAGACTGAAATTCTCCCAGCGGAGATTCTGCTTATCAATAATTTAAAATAGTATTTTGACATTACTTTGCACTGAACAAGGACGTAAGAACTTTGGATAACATCTTTACTCCTTTGCTACTTAAAAAGTTTCTCTCACTGTAAATTTTCTCCTTATTGTATCTTTATTTCATTTCATTTTTTACTGGGCTTTTTTATACTTATTTTTTATATTTACTTTTTATTCTTTTATATTTAATAACTGCTTACTTCTTATGTATTTATTGTTATCTTATAATTGTATACTATTTTATACTTTTTTATCCCATATTTCTTTGTATTTTTATCCCCTTATTCTATCATTTGTTTATCCTCTATCTTATTCACTTATGATTTTTATTTTATCCTTTATAATTTATCCTCTTACCTTTATTCTTTTAGTATATTAATTACTAGCGTGGGTACCCGGCGTTGCCCAGGTGTAGTAAGTGTGTGTTGGGGGGGGGGGTTAAACCAAAACAATAATAAATGGGAAAAAAAAGAATAAGCGAACGAAAAAATGTTTAAAATGTTAAAACTTTTGAAAAAGTCAGAAAAAAAAACAGCGAAAATAATGGAAAAATAAAAAATGGAAAATGAAGAATAAGCGAACGACAAAACATGGCATAAATAACCCTGTTTAAATGTTTAAACTTCTTAAACCATCGGAAAAACAAAAACGAACATGATGGAAAAATAAAAAATGGAAAATTAGGAATAAGCGAACGAAAACAATGGCATAAATAACCCTGTTTTAATATTATAACTTAAACAAAAAAAAATGTTATTATGTCGACGCGAACGTGCAACCTTAACATAATGACACTATCACGTTAACCATTGCTTCACATTGGCGTCAGCGAAGTAACATGTTTTTTTTTTATCTATTTAAACAAATTCAAGAAAGAACGTTTTTCGTGCATGCGTGTTTGGCTAAATTGTCATGAAGGAACGATTTTTTGCGACCCTCTCTCATTGTAAACGTTTATTTCTATAGGAAATAACTGACTATTTTTTTTCTAATTTTCACATAGTATACGACCGAGATATCATCCTTTGAGATAGTACCGGTTTCGACCCGGTCCAATGCCGCTGGGAAAACTTTTAGGCAGACATACAAACATTCATACATATTTTATTTAATGCCATCTTGGAAACAGTAAATATGATAATAAGTTGGTTTTCGGGCCAAGGCTGTTCTGATGCTGCGCGTTCATGTGAACATAACGAATACATAAGTACAAAGAAAACACACACATACACATACTCAAAGCAAACACACACACATGCAAGAAAAACAAAAAGAAACGCATACACATACGCAAATGTATGTGTATAAACACCAACACACGTGTGTCTAAGTTTACGTGGCTTAATAGTTTTATCGCATGTACACACACACACACACGCACATATATACACACACATATACTCACCCGTGCACACACATGTACACAAACACAGACGCACTTAATAAAACAAAAATAAACACACACGTGCATGTATGTGTGTAAACAAAAGCACATTCATGCGGAGGCTTATGTGGCCTACGTGGCCTACTAGTTTAATGGCACACACACACACACATAGAGCAACTTTTTTGTGTGTAATGCATTGTCGGCGTGTTTAAGGCGATAAGTAATAATCTAGAAGGTTTCTTTTTCGTATGTATGTAATCAGAAGAGGCCATATGCAAGTGAGTGTTCGGTTTTGAGGCTGATACCATTAATCTAGAATGTAGGAATGTTTAGATGATATATATATATATATATAAATGAAAAGCCAGATATCACTTATTCTGTAGATGAAAAGTGGTAAGAGTATGTGATGTGTATGAATTCAGTAGCCAGTTAATGACGGCGTAGACACAGGAAACTAGAAAAAAGTATAAATTCACACGGTGAAGAATGGGGTCATGATAGGACTTATGGAATAGGGAGTAAAATTAGAACTACTTCCTTTCTAGGTTATGACGAGAAGCATTAGGCTTCAAAATACCATGGTATAAAGTTTTACTTATCCTACACCCCTAATTGATGTATCATCCTTATTAAATAAACTAATACATCTATATACATTAGCATATATTTTTGTATTGCTGTTTTCTTATTTTATTGATACTCTATATAAGCTCCTAAACACTTTATTGAGCTTTGCATTATCTTGATAAGTCTCCTCTTAAAGAATCAATCTTATTGTTATTCTTTTAACTCCTTTATATATATGTGTGTGTGTGTGGGTATATATATATATATATATATATATATATATATATATATATATATATATATATATAATGGTTGTATAGATCGATTTCTTAGAAGTAAATTCGATAAAACCTGTGTGATTATTAAAGAGTGCTCAATGGACGACAGAGCTCGTATATAGTCTGTTTATTATACAAACATTATTGGTTACATCTATGCATATATGTTTTAGTGGAATCCTAATTCAAGGATACCACCTCATCAGACCCCCCAAAATGGAGGGATATTGGAAAGCAAATCAAGATTACATTTGTTTTTTATAGGATAATCAGGTTTGGCTTCCACTTAAAAAAAAGCTGGGTGTATGTTTTGTGAATGTGAGCAGCAGGAAGGAAGCGTGTATTGGTGGGGGTGTGAGGGAAGAGGGGGAAGTACGATTTTATGTGGTCAAGCTATAGCAGCAGGGGAGTATTGGTATTATTTTAACTTGGCGGTTGTTTATTGGCCTAAGTTTTTGCTTTGATCTGAAGTAATATTATGCCCTCATCGCTATTAACTTCTCTATCTTCGGTTTTTATATTTGTTTTTTTTTTCTTTTCTGGTGGCGACTACCTTATATATCTATTTTAGTGTTAAGGTATTTTTATTTATTTATTTATTTTGTTCCTCGCTTTTTTTAATCCATTCATTTGCTTCTCGTTTTCAAATTATCTATTTATTTGTTTATTTATAAGATATATGTCTATATGGTTAAATTAACAGCTAGGGAATAGATATACAAGCCTATTCATATGATTTAAATAAAGGTGCTATACTGGTAGTTAGGGTTTTTGCTCTACTACGCTGTCTGAAGCAATTACAGTGATTTCGATGGTTGTCATTCTTTCATTTATATATTTATAGGAAAAATAGGTTTACTCAGTTATATTTTACCTTTTATTTATATCAATCCTTTAATTTATGAAGCTCGATGTAACTACAGAGCATATACAAGTAAATACAAAGAGTCTATATTCCAATTTTCAAGATGTTGTCCATCTTTTCGTTAGTTTCTTTCAGCATGTTAAAATGTCCAATGCTTGACAGCACCTATCTTTTAAAGTTGATGAGTTGCTATTCTTCTAATGAGTCAGGGCAGAATAGATTAAAAATTGACATAATAATCACATGAATGATTCTGCACGATCAAACATTATAATACTAAATATAAGTATTATTTTTAAATTGGAACTTATGAAAATAATAAAAAAGCTCAATATACTATAATAGAGCAATTAAAAAAATAAGAAAATTGATTATGAAAATATAATTGAAAAAATTACAAGATTTATTGATCCATCAAATCTAAATAAGGAATAATAATAATAATAATAATAATAATAATAATAATAATAATAATAATGAAAATTCTTAATCCATGGATGTTCAAAGATATGCACTTTTCATCAGGAGAAAAACGTTAGTTAAAAAAATTTATCATTGGTTAACATAAATTTGAAAAAAATATCCAAGAAATTTGTAAGAAACATTTTTGCAAAATTTCAATAGAATAACAAATTAAAATCAATCAATCAACCAAGTCAGTCAATCAATTCATTCATTCATTAAGTTAAAGGAAGAATCTGAAATCCAAGCTTAAACAATCGAAAAATTTCGTTAAAATTTGAAAATTCAAATAATTAATAAAGTTGTATTCAATAATATTCACAATGAAGAGTGTGCTATCCCCAGTGTGAATTAAAGATTTTTCTATTTGTTATAATTGTTTGAATTTGATGGATCAACAAATGTTGTAATTTATCCAATTTTATTTTAATACCTCCCCCTTTCTCTTTATATATATATATATATATATATATATATATATATATATATATATATCCTTTATATAATATTTTGATTGCAGAAATTCCCATCTGAACTAAAATACCTTAGATTTGCAACAACAGATGCCCCAAATAAATTCATTATGTCTAGTCTATTAGTCACTATCTTATGTAACTTTATAACGACATTATAATCACATTTAGGTGTTATAAGAAAATCCATAGATTAGATCCTGGGAGCTAGAGCAATACTGTCACAATCACCAACAAAGGAATAAATCCTGATATTTCCTCCTATTTTCAAACTTCTCCCACCATCACCAGTTTACACCGTCTTTTCCTCATTTGTGTTACTGGTGCGAGCATGCCTACCTACTATTTTTTGTATTTTTTATTTTTACTTTCTTTTTATCACCTCTCTCTCCACCCAGGCTGCCTACTGCTTCTAATTTTTTTTCTTTCTCCCCTCGCTACTATTTAAAAAAAAAAATTTTTTCGGCTGGGGGTTGTTCACTATCCTTACTACACCAACTCTCTCCACCCGTTCTTGTCATGGGGAGGTTGGGGGTATCCATTCCGGTAGTCGTTCCTAACATGAGGAGTTGGAGAAGTCTATTCCGAAAGCCATTCGTAACATGAGGAGGTTGGCGACAGTAACAACAACAACAACAACAACAACGATTTAATTTATTCGAGAGGGTGGGTATGCTTTCACCGGGCAATGCCAGTTAGCAGGTACTGGTAGTATATATATATATATATATGATGATGCTGATGATTGCTATTTCTTGACAGAATTTTGCTATATCTTCAGTTAAGTGTTGTGCATCAGTGTGGATGTAGGGGATTTTTTAATCCAGCTTTAGTCTTCCATGAAAGTACACATATATGACATAAAACTTCCATTCTTTAAAAGGTGATTGTATGATAATATTGTGAATCCTCGAATGTCGTGTCATCTTGTCAGGCCACTTTTAGATTTGAAAATCAGACCACAAATATGACAACTTAGCGTTGTAGGATGTACTGTAAAAGCCTCCTTATAAAAATGTCGTTCCTGTTTTGATTGTATGATTTCAGATGGTTAACAAAACTTTTGACAAAAAGTATCTGCCATATACAATACACTTCAGTTCCTTTTGTAATTTCCCTGACATTATATTTTCGTACTGCTTTCTTAAAATATGTTTTAAGACAACAAGGTCTACACGCTGCTCTTCAAAATCTTTCAACTATCTCCGATGGTTTTTCTCCACAATGATAAATCTTTCGCTTTGGTTCCCAGTTATGTACGTCCATCTCAAGTATTTTCAATTTGTTTGTCACAGAATCCTTAAACCTTTTTATTGGTTTATGCTTTGGTATTTTACCTCTATTTATCTCGTCATAAAACAGTTGTTTAGGAAGTTTTTTTTTTTTTTTTTACATGGGGGTCACCACTTATCAAGGCCCGAAGGCCACCCAGGGATAAGGGTTATTGCGTGTACAGTAATCAATGAGATAGTATTGTAGTAATCATTAGTATTGGGGGTTTTGATAGAGTGTCTTACTTAAGGGGGCGGTTTGTCAGAAGTTTGTTTATGTTGAACTTGAAGACGTCCAAGTTGTAGTCAGGTGGGAAACAGGCAAGCGGCAGAGAGTTCCACTGGCGTGCAGTTCTAAGAAAGAAGCTTTGCTCATGGAATCTACGTTTGGATTTAGGCACAGATAAAGAGTGGGGAAAATTATTGACAGTAGTTTCAGCCAGACGGGTGTTTCTCGTGAAAGATTGGCGAGGGGGGACGAGGGATTGGAGCTCAGACGAGCACCTGCCATGGAAAAAACGATAAAACAAAGACAGGCTCGCAACGTCTCTTATGTGGGTGAGAGGTTTCAGGGAAGAGAAAAGAGCATCCCCCACTAAACCACGAAGTCTATTTTGTACTCTGTCAAGGCAGAATAAGTTGTTTTTAGCAGCTCCTGTCCAGATGTGGAAGCAGTACTCCATCCTTGGACGTACTTGGCTTTTGTACAGATAGAGAATTGCATTAGTAGTGAGATATCTTCTGGAAGTATTTTGTGCTCTACCAAGTGTACAGTCCAGCGCACCGGATTTTGAATGATTTTCATTTCAATACTAGTGGGTTGAAAATAATATCAAAAAAATTAAAAATTCTTGAAGCGTCATATATTAGAACCCCTCAACTCACTATAAATGATATTGCATTCGTGAAAAGCAGTAACGTTCTAAAATGTATTGCGTAATTCGTAGTGGACGGACATTGTTATATATTTATTAACATTTTTTTTAAACCAAAATTTTAATATATAAAAATTCCGGTAATGATCATATACAAATAGAATCAGAGTCCAAATTGACTAAATTATTTAAGCTTTATAGTGGAACATATAAGTAGAAACTAGAAGTTAAAGGCGTTTGAGAAATAAAACAAACAAATAAATTGGAGAAGAAAAATAATTATTAAAATAAAAAAAACATACAGAAGAAAAAGTATAATTAAAATAATTGGTTGAAATATAATTTAAACACTTTCACGAGAAACACTCGTCTAGCTGAAAAATCTATCAATAATTTCACCCACTCGCCACTCTATATCAGTGCATAAACCTAAACGTAGATTCCATGAGCGAAGTTTCTTTCTTAGAACTGCACGCCTGTGTAATTGGCTTCTGTTTGCCTGCTTTCCAGCTGATTATAATATGGTTGTCTTCAAGTCCAACGTAAAAAGTTCTTGATGTGCCATTCCACAAATTTACGGAATTTCCATTATTTACGATTACTATATTGTCCAATTAACTACTTTACACTCTTTAACTCTTATGGGTCTTGATAAGTGGTGATGCCTATGTTTAAAAAAAAAGTAGAAGTACAAAAATGGGGCGATTACTAAATTCCAAGACCATAAAAAAACAAACAAAAAAAACAAAACAAACCAAACAAACAAAAAACAAACAAATAGAAAATATGAGAGTGGGGTGGACGTAGGTACAACTGCGCGTTCTTTGAAAATACACATTGGTTGTTATGGAAACCAGTCATAAAAAGCGCCGCTCACCTCATTACATATTTTTATGACTTTGAACACCAGAAAATTCATCATAACTTGTTTTACTGAACGAAAATTCAAAATGCTTTTCATAATATAGCTGAGAAGGTGACCCATAAACTGTAATGATTGTTTGAAATTTGGTCGAAAAATGAGTGAGCGGTGAAGCTTTAAAGCAGTTCTAAATGACTAAAACTGCCACTTTACCATATATTAAAGCACTACCGTGTTTGAATTATATATATATATAGTCTGTTTATTATACAAACATTATTGGTTACATATGTGCATACATGTTTCAGTGGAATCGCAATTTGGAGATACTAACTTCATGACACCTAAACGAAAATCAAGGTTGATCCATTTTGTATATAAAAAAGATATCTGGGTGTGACTTAAAATCTGAAAAAAAAATGGGGAGGTGTAGTTTGTGAATTCCTGGGGTTATGAGGTAGGTGTGGGAAAGAAAGGCAATAGAAAATGAGTTTGTTTATAATATATATATATATATATATATATATATATATATATATATATATATATATATATATATATATATATATATGTGTGTGTGTGTGTGTGCATTGAGTAAGATGGTTGATAATTTGTAATTAAAATTAAATATTAAAAATCGGTTTCACAAGGAAGAACAAACAAAATCAATAAATTGTACGATCGTTTCGGAAACGATGTTTTTATTGAGATAGACAATAAGTCTTGGGCAATAATTTTATCATTTAATTTTTGGAAACAACATCTCCTCATCAGCAAAAATTTGGGGTGTTTTTTTAAAGGCACCAAAAATAAAATTAGCATTTTTTTAAGTAAGGCAGATGTACCTGGAAAATATTTAAAATATAAAGGAAAATAATTACTTTTTTGATGTTGATAAAAAAAATAAGATAACATGAAAATAGTAATAAAAATAAAATAAAATAAAATCGGGTGGGATATTTTAAATATTTCTAATAAAAATGTGTATACCTTTAAATGGTTCGCTTTTTAAAGCTTGTAAGTATCATCGTCAATGCATTCATTGGGATGTTAAATGTAGTTTATGAATGCTTGAAAAAGTTGATATATACAAACTTCCAAAGGAACCCCCAATAGAATAATATTACTAGTTTAAAATCGTTAGTAACGCTATATTTGAATTCAATTTCAAATTTCAATTACAAAGGGAGATAATTATAGTCAAAGAGAAAAATAAAGAATATATATATATATATATATATATATATATATATATATATATATATATATATTTAACAAAAACCAAGATGGGTTGATAGCAACAAAAAGTGTATTTCATAGTTAGTTACAATTGTTTCAAGACCATTTGGACAAATTCAAACAATATGTCATTTGAAAATTTTCATAAGAACAGCCTTTCTTCAGACTTATTAAATAAAAAACACTTTAACAATAAAACATTAAGGAAAAGAAACATTTCCTTTATAAGGAAAAGAAAACAAGCGGGAACACTTTACTTCTGTCGCATGTTTGCAAAGTATTTTTTAAAAGATTTATATATCAACCTATTTTCGTATCTTTGTTTAAAAAAAACAAATTTCAAACTAAATATCTTTTTAAAGATTTATATATCTACCCATATTCGTGCCTTTATTAGAAAAAACAAAAACAAAAAAAAAAAAGAATTTTAAACTAAATATTTTAAGGGTTGGATTTTCCTCGGAAGCCTTTTTGATCATCTTGGTCTTCACAACTGGGGGTCTTTCTTTGCAGGGACGATCCTTGAGGGGTTCTCCATTGGCCATACGGCATGCGACTCTATGCACCGTCATATGACTCACATTAAAGAGCTTTGCAATGTCTGTTATTTTATGGGACGCATGCAGTAGAGCAGCAATTTCAATCCTTTTTGCTTCTATTTTGATTGCGGCATCAAATAATTGCACAGTAAATGCTAATATCACTTTATTAAAGCACGAACTTTAATCTGTAATGCAGAAACAAAAGTTAGATAAGAAAATGTATTAACTTAAACCCAAAATACAAAAGTGTAAGAGGACTTTTGCCAAAATAATGTCGTTTTTTATATTCAACTAAATATATATATATATATATATATATATATATATATATATATATATATATATATATATATATATTAAAACAGACTCAATGCGTATTATTCGATTAGAAATTAACACTTAAAATATAAACAACATCCTTCTAGAAAAAAAAAACTTGGAAAGATTATAATCAAAAGACAAAATTAAAAAAGGGTGCTTATTCAGATTGGCACTTATAACGATAAACAAAAATGAAGAAAAACTTTTATTTTGTACATAGTTGCCATGGAATGAAGATTTTATATTCCAAAAACCAAAAAAATTGGTAAAGTACTTTTTTTTTAATTTACCAAAAAACAAATTTACCGTTTTTTACCGATTTACCGAGGCCATATTTCTCAAGATAACATAATAAGAGGAGGTAATCAGGGTTATTTTGACAGTTTCCAGGTGCATATGGGTTGTCTGTCTGCCTTTGTCCACCGATTCGTTGGACGCTTTTTTCGCGCTTATCATAACAGAGTAAAATTTGATTTTCATGAGTAAAAAAAACAACAAAATACTTGATCTAAATACGTGATTTTTTGGAAATTTTCCCGTGACCGGTACGTACATCATACAGGCATTTCTGTATTTTCTTGAATTTTAAATGCCGCTACAAGTGCCAGTCTGAATAAGCATTAAAAAAATTAAGTTGTTTTGACTTTCAGAAACAAAAACTCAAAGATCCTGTTAAAAAAGGAGAAGAAGAAAAAAAGAAACAATGCTTGATATTTGAACCATTGTTTTTATGTGATCATTTTATGAACTTTTCTTTGTTATACTTTCAAATAAAGTTTGACATTTTCCTCCTCAGAAAATTCGTATCGGAAACGAAATAAAAATAGGACGACTTTTGAACAATCAAAAAATTTAATGCTCTCTTTTATTGCTAGAATAATAAAAAAAATGTAATTTTAAAATCATCCTCATTTTTTGCAGTGCATCATTTTTTTAGGGGGGGGGGGGCTTTGACAATTGTCCTGCCCATAAGTCTCAGATGAACGTATCAGATTTTGCACCGGGTCAGAATTAAGTGGAATTAGACAGAGGGGGAAAAGAAAGAAAAAAAGTCAAGCAACCTCCCTTTTTTATCTATTGTTGTCATGGCAACTTTCGTACGTTGTTTTCATTGTGTATGTGCGTAAGTCGTTGGCATCCAAGATTGTCCACAAATCTTAACGACTGCATATCTGGATTTTTTTTCTTTTTTTTTGTACGAAGTTGGATGGTTTCTGCTTCCCGTGTGTGGCGTTTATGGTGTAGAATCGTGATGGGAGCCAATTACCTTGGGTTTTCTCAAAGTTCGCAACACAGGATGAGAGCCTATTCAATAAGACCTAAAAGGTCAATTGGTATGTTCACTTATTGGGTAAGTATTTCCTGCTGTCTGTTATGATAGGCGTTGGGGAAGGCATAGGAAGAGGGGGAGATCACGGATTCTTCCAGATTACTGTGTCAAGGTTTTATTACTATTATTATTATATTTTATTTCTTTTATTATAGTTTCAACAAATGAGAAAATCCATGTTTTCTGCAAAGAAATATATTTCCCACTATAACACGAAAAAAAAAACCCCAGCAAAAACAAAAAAGTAAAGAAAACGCAGCATTTTGAAAATGAAACAAAAGTAAAAAGATAAAAGAATGGTTTTAAAAAATTCAGTGTGAGTCCAAAATTCAACCAACGCTTGTTCGAAATAACGAAAATCTTTTTTCAAATTTCAATTTTCGTTATTATTTCGAATAAGCATAATTCAACCAAATTATAAGCAAAAAAATAAAAATACAGAAAAATCTTTGATGTACGTACCCATCACGGAACGAAAATGTCACTTTCCAAAAATTACGTAAATTGATCAAGTTGTTTCTTTTTTTTTAACTTAGCAATTAAAATTTTATAACAAAGTGAGAGTTGTGTTTTGATCCTTCATATTTAATAAAAAGAGATAACTCAATTCGAACTACCAAGATTTTAAAATTAATCTTGTAATGACTGCAATATGCTATTAATCACTAAAAATCGTAAAGAAAGGATTTTCTTATTTAAAAAAGCACTTGATCAATTGTCATGACTTTTGGAATATCATATTTTCATTTCATGACGGTCACATACACATTTCATGACGGTAACATACACATTTCATGACGGTCACATACATCATAAAGATGCTTCTGTATTTTTGATATCTTTTTTTAAAATTAAGTTGAATTCTGGATGACAACCAGAAATTCTGTGTTGCCATTATGTTATCTTTATATTTATTTAGTTATGCTAAAACAAAGAAAACTTGAAATTGTTCCGAATATAGGCCTTTAATAAGGTATAGTATAAAGGTTTACTTCACAAAATCTCTAGCTATGCTGTAGCTGGAAATGTCTTCTCAATTATTAAATCATTTCTCTCTGATAGATTCACAAGAGTAGTGGCTGATGGACAGAAATCAGAAGCTCACAGTATTAATGCTGGAGTCCCTTAGGGGTTCATCCTGGGCCTAACTGTATTCCTGATCTACACCAATGATCTCCCAAATCACATCCTAAGATCATTTGTAGACATTTATGCTGACGACACTACCATCTATGGCAACACTTCAAAGGCCATAAACGACCAAGTTCTCTCTGATTCTCTCTCCTCTGATCTTGAACACGTGGTGCAATGAGGAAAGAGGTGGCTGGTTACTTCTAATGCATCTAAAACCAAGTTTTACATCATCAATGCTCTGATCCTCGTCTGGCATCAATTGAAATGAATGGCTCTCGTCTTAGGGAGGCTCCATATTTTGACAAGCTTCTGGGTCTGTCCATTACTCCTCATCTGAAATGTACATCAAATCCGTTGCCAAGGTTGCTGGAAAATGGTGGGATCTACCACTTCAGCAGATATCTCACTGCTGATGCAATTCTCTTCCTGTATAAGAGTCAAGTACATCCAAGGATGGAGTATTGTTGGCACATCTGGGTAGAAGCTGCTAGAAAGACTTTATCCTGCCTTGACAGAGTTCAAAATAGACTTCGTAGCCCAGTGGGGGAAGCCCTTTTCTTTTCCCTGCAACCTCTTTCCCACAGAATAGATGTTGCGAACCTGTCCTTGCTTTATCGTTATTTTAATGGCAAGTGCTTGTCTGAGCTCCAATCTATGGTCCATCCAGGTCTGACTTTCACGAAAAAACACTCATTTAACTGAAACCACTATCAATAATTTCCTCCACTCTTTATCTGTGCTTGAACCCAAAAGTAGATTCCATGAACAAAGCTTCTTCCTTAGAACTGCGTGCCTGTGGTACTCTGTTCCGTTTTTCTGCTTTCCAACTTACTACAATATGGTTGTCTTCAAGTCCAACGTGAACAAATTCTTGATGAGCCATCTCCTTAAGTAATCCAATTTACTAAATTTCCACTACTGACAATTACTACTATATTTTCCCATTGACTACTGTACACTCATTAACCCTTATCCTCGAGTGGTATCTGAGCCTTTATAAGTGGCGAAAATCGGAAAAATTCTTGAACGAATGAATATCATTAAAATATATTGCTCAAGATAAATAAGAGTTAAAAAAAATCTTCAGATGCATTTTCGCTTGAGTATTAGTGGCCTGGCAAAGCCACAGGGGAGACAACCGAAGACGCAAAACTGAAGCTGGCTTGCCAGGACACTATATATACAAATGTAGGCAAATTTGGGCATATTTTATTGGTTTTAAAATAGAGGTTCTTTTTTTTTACCAATTGTCATAAAATTTTAACCATATTATAATGTTCAAAAGGCCTGAAAATTTTCATGTAGTTTCGTCCCATAGAACCAAAGATATAAGCGTTTCAATATTCAATTTGTTTATCTATCTATCTATCTATCTATCTATCTATCTCTTTCTCTTTCTCTGTCTTTACATATATAAGTTCCAAATCTCAGCGACGAATGATCAGATTTTGACAAATGAAGGCTTGTTGGAAAGCTAATGACCTGGATTGTGTAGTGGGCTATGTGAAATTTGCCCTAAATATCGCACATTAAGGGGATCATCCATCATGTAGAGACTATTTTTGGCACTTTTTTACAACTATAAAATGTTTCAATCATGATCATTTGTTTTGCTAGTTTTGCATATGAATTACAAAATATTCGATATTTCCCCAAAACCTCCGACCTTGATGGAGAGGAGACTAAAACTTGTTGCTATGGTTTCAAATGATCTGAAATAACTGCAAATGATTCCAAATATTTCTCATATGTTATATCTCCTCTCTTTGTTTTTTTTTTTTTTTTTATTACATTTTCACCCCAAACAAGGCACATTGCCACTTTGGTGTAGGGGGCTACTATCAGGGGAAACATCTACTGGGGTACTATGTAGGGATTAGGGCAGCGAGATGTTGGTTCACGTTGCACTTGAACTTATGCATGTCAGTACAGTTGGGGAAGCAGTGACCTGGAATGGAATTCCAAAGTCTAGCAGTTCTGGGGAAGAAACTACTGGAGTAGAAAGATCTTTTACATCTAGGGATCTCTACAGTGTGGTGGTGGGATTTTGCAGCTTGTCGGGTCTGTCGAGGGTGTTCACGTCGTGGGGGCACAAGTGCTTGCAGTTCTTCAGAGCATTCACCATTACAATACTTGTAGAACAGGCAGAGGGATGCAACGTTTCGACGATGGGACAGAGGCTGAAGTTTAGATGCCAGTTTAGGGCCTATCAGATTTGCGACTCTCTTTTGAACCCTGTCAAGGAGCGAGAGACTAGTAGCCGATGCACCGGCCCAAATATGACAGCAATACTCCATACATGGGCGAATAGTGGCCTTATAGAGGTACAGGATACTTTCGGGTGTTAGAAGTTTTCTAGCACGGTAGAGAGAGCCCACCTTCCTTGCAGTGGCCCTGGCAATGCCCTCGATGTAATTGTTCCAACTCACGTTTCCTGTGAACGTTAGGCCAAGGAGCTTGAGAGACGTACTCTCAGATAAAGAGTCGTTGGCCATTGCTATAGGTGGTAGAGAAGGTTTCTTGTAATTATTGAATGAACCCAGTTTTGTCTTGGTGGCATTGAACATTACCATCCATTTTTGTCCCCATTCCACTACTGATTGGAGGTCATCCTCTAGTGTTTCTGCCATTACTTTAAATATATGTTCATTTGTTTTTCTGTTGTGCCTGCTATAGAGTGTGGTGTCATCAGCATATATACCCATCTCAGAGGCAATTTTGTCGGGGAGGTCATTTATGAATATCGGGAACAGCAGAGGTCCAAGGATAGATCCCTGGGGCACTCCCGCATTTATATTCATACATAAAATAAATTTCACAGCATATAAGGATTATTTGATACTGGAGATATTCATAATTATACCCTATTTCGAAATCCACCCTTGCTGTTATTTCAGATCATTTGAAACCATAGAAACAAGTTTTAGTCTCCTCTCCATCAAGGTTTTGGGGAAAGAGAGAGTGATGGGGGGAGTGGAGCGATAAATTTGTTGCCCTAAAGAAAACAACACTACAGCTTTATTTTCAAACTTTTATTGAAAAAATCAATTCAATGTAGCCGCCTTCAGCCTCAATCACCGCCTTGATACAGATCCGGAACTGGGAGCATGCCTTTTCTACAAGCGCCAGCAGGAACTTGATGAATACTTGGCAAATGGCAGCGATCAAGCTGGCTTTGGTGTTATAGGAGGAGGGGGCTAGTGGGAGAAGGGTACAAAGTCAGAGCACTCCTTCTGAAGCCAAACCTGGATCTTTTTGGACAGCGTTGAGTCCTGTTGCTAGACCCAGAGTCTGCTAGTGACCACCTGATTGCACCAAGGGATCACCACACTCTTCAAGGGAGTCATTGTTCATCAAGGCCTGAAGGCCACTTGAGACAACACTGTGATTATCAGTAATGATGGAACTTGAGTAGTTTTGTTTATTTAAGAGGACGGCTCACCAGGAACTTGTTACATGTTAGACCTAAAAACAACCATATTATAATTAGCTGGGAAGCAACCCCATGGTATTATGTTCCATAGCCGGTCAGTTCTATGAAAGAAACTTTGCTCATGGAATATACATTTTGTTTTAGGTGCATATAAATAAGAAGGGAATTTGTTAACAGTTGTTGTAGCTAGACGAGTGTCTGCTGCGAATGTTCTACAGAGGAAGAGTGGACTATAGATAGAAGCACAATTGAGCACCTGTTATGAAAATGATGACAGAGCAGAGATACACTAGCTATGTCTTTTCTGTGAAAAAGAAGAATTAAAGTGGAGAAGAGGGCTTTGCCCACTGGATTTCCAAGTCGGTTTGAACTGAAGAATACCCATCTCAGGATGGGTAAAATGAATTTCCTGAACAAAATAGTTTTGTACCACTTTCCACTGTTTTTCTCTCGCTGAGTATCATTTATGATGGTTTTGTTGGCATTCATTTCCTCAATATCTTTATATTAAGAATTCTTTCTTGAAGGATATTGGGTACTTACGGGAGGGACCATGGGAAGGTTGCCAACATCCTTAAGTAACAGTGTTTCTGTGGAACAAATTGGGTTTAAACTTGGCACACCCAGGTTGTCAGTCCGCATTGTTAATCACTGGGCTACCATCACATTCCTGTTGCTGTTGTTGAAGATCATACCTGAGGATGTTCTAATTTGCATGAAGTTTTTCTTGCTGGCTTTAATTATTATTTTAGATTTGTAAGATTACACATCTTTTACTCACAAACCACGAAAGGAGCAAGGCCACATATAAAGTCAGAAAAGGTTTTACCCAGAATACACAAAGAAATGGCAGTTGTTCATGTGCAGAAGAAATGGTGTTATTGATGTAAAGGGTGTGAATGCACCCCTATGTTCCTCCTCACAATAATATGATTGACTGGCGTAAGCCATTAATACTGATAGGTATAGCGACATGGGGAAGATGTTGAAAGATATGCCGAAATGTCCACCTCCAGTCACCCAAGGTAATTTTTCCCCAGTCTCATTTTATTTTACATTGATTTATACAAAACCAGCATCTCTTGCCAAAAAAGAGCCAAATTACATGCAGATCCTTTTTTGAAGCAGATGCAGGGGGGGGGGTATTATTCATCAACATTAGACAACATCATGTAGGTGTCAAGAAATTTTAAATTAAGGCACTATTTTGAAATTATTTGCTTTTCTTAGATTTGGTACAATAAAACTTAAGTTAAATTTTACAACATATATACATATATAACATATAAAATTATACTGTCAGGTTTTCAAAGTCAAACTTCGAAGACAAAATACAACCTGATAACATGCAACAACCCCACAAAACAATTGTTTTTTGTCTTCATGTATTTTGTATCAGTGATCAAACCGTTTTTAACCAGCAAGGTCATCTGCTAGTACCTCAGGATCATTCACATAAATAAAAGCTTTCATTCAGCTCTCCTTTGCTTCCTTTCTGGGTCAATTTTGACCATCATAGGTGGTTGGGTCACATGTGTAGATTAATCGCCATACATATTTTCATAACTTACTACAAAGCTCTAACCACATATTGAACATTATTGAAGCAAATACTAGAAATCTATCTATAAAATATTTATAAAATTTATATCGACTTTCAAAATTTTATGTGAATGCATGAAATAATAATAATAATAATAGCAATAATGATAATGATAATAATAATGATAATAATAATGATAATAATGATAATAATAATAATGATAATAATAATGAAATAATATTAATAATAATAATGATAATAATAATAATGATAATAATAATAATGATAATTATAATGATAATAATAATGATGATGATTACAATAATAATAATGATAATAATAATAATAATAATAGTAATAGTAATAATAATAATAATAATAATAATAATAATAATAATAATAAATAAGAATGTGTACATAAAAGTAAAAATTAGGTAAAAACTCCCAAAATTCACACTAGAAACTGTCCGTAAACGAGACTAATTAATCAACAATGTATGATAGATACTATTAATTCATGTATTTCTTGAATTAATACATGCATATTTATGTGGGTATGAATATGTACCCCTCTTCCTATCTGCCTGATTCTGCACATGCCTCTGGCATAACGGATAAAGTACTAAGAAATATTCAGTTCTAAGTGACACTCTTCTGGAGGTTGAAGATTCAATCCTCAGTGCAGGCGATACAAAGAATACAATAACGAATTACTTAAAACTTCTACCCAGCCATGGCTGACAGAACGAGAGCATGCTACCCCCATGAAATAAAGTAAAGGGTTTGTTGTGAATTTGTACAAATTCCTGAGTTCAGCAGAAAGATTCCCAAGTTCGATAGATACACCTGAAGAAGGTCGGAGGTTAGATCGGCCGAAATTTTGTATAACAGTCAAGGTAGTTGGGAAGAGCAAGGAAAACATGGGAGGACATGATAAGAAGTGATTTGATAGAAAGGGAAATAAATAAAGACCTGGCCGGAGATAGATTAATTTAAAAGTTAAGTTTTAAGAGCTGTCCAACACATATCAACAGACGTTCAACTGCTGCTGTTAGTGATGATGATGATGATGATGATGATGATGATGATGATGATGATGATGATGATGATGGCCAGTTATGCAAAACTAATACACATTCTAGTCGAGAGAAGAGGTTACCCTCTAAATGAGTTTTTAATTGTTTTTTTACTGTTTTGTTGTCATTACTTGAGCCTCCTTTCTTTTTCTTTTTTTCGTCAGGTAAATATTATGAGAAGGTGACACTAGTCGTGATTCGTGTGGCTTACTAACAAAATTATCTTTTTCTTTTTATTCCTCACAAAAAAGACGTCATTCTGTGTTGATCTGTCACTGATGATCTCATCCACTTACAAACACTTCACAAAGAAATGACCATCCATACTTGAAATGTTTAAGAGATTGTAAATCGACATGAAACAATATCATTGCAATCCACTTCATCCTATCTTCCCTTTTATTGACATTGTTAGATTTTTTTTTTTATTATTATTATTATTATTATTATTATTATTATTATTATTATTATTATTATTATTATTATTATTATTATTATTATTTAATATTTTTATTTATTATTATTATTAATATTATTATTCAATATTATTATTTTATTACTTTTATTATTAACTAGCAATCGGTGCCCGGCGTTGCCCAGGTGTTTTGAAGTGTATGCTGAGGAAAAAAAAACGGTCAATTTTTTAAAACTTTGACCCCTATTATGACCTCTTAACATTTATTGTTTAGGGATCAAGTAAAGTTAATAAGTTAGATCCATGTCCAAGGAATCTATATATAAAATATCACGTGTTTAGACCCTAAATTGTAGGAGGAGTTTGGTAGAGTTCTCAAAGGTCAAATTGTTGAATATTGACCACTTAATCGCCAAATTTCTGTCGAAAACCTATCACATCGATTTTCCCAAATCTCAGTACCCTGTATATCAAATTTCGAATCTGTAAGCTTAAAATTGACAGAGTTTTAGCGTAGGGAAATGCACACAGACGCACAGACACACACAGACACTATCACTTATATATATATATATATATAAACATAAACATCATATATATAAGGATAATAGTACGCCATATATATAATAAAAGACCATTATTTACTGAAGTGAAAGGAAAACCCGGGGGAACTTTACCCAAAAATAAATCTATATTTTTTTGTGTGTATTGATAGTCTTATCAACACCCCTTTTTTCTATTTATTTAAAAAGAAAATACAACTTTGTTATTTATGAGTCGTGGAATTGCATTCATCTACAAAAGATCTAGCTAATGTGCATATTTTTTATCGTTTTTAATTAATTCCCTATTAGTTTTTTTTTTCGGTTCTCTTATACGATGATCATCTTTATTTAACTATTACGTGTAATTATATTCATACAGATATTCTATATGATTTATATTTGCGTAATATTTGCGTAGAAATGAAGAAAATCAAATTTACTGTGTGTTTATCGTGTTGCCATAACAACGTGACGTAGCCAAGGACGGTAGTGGACGTGAGTGTGTGTGCGCGTGTGTGCGCGTGTTTTCGTGCTGTGTTTATATTATGCATATTGTTTCGTATCTTATCAACTTTTTCGAATCTATGTGTACAGTAATACAAACCCGTTTTTCGAGCTGAATAAATATGTTACATTGAATAAAAACACGAAAAATATATCCAGTTTGGTAGAAAAGTAACTTATCTTGCCTTTAATAACATTTATTTGTTATATATTTGTTTTTTGACAACTTTTTCGAATCTATGTGTACAGTAATACAAACCCGAAATGAAAAGACCACGAGTGAACGCGCGTTTTATATAAAAATAAGTATTTTAAAATTTTATCTTTCTAGCTTTAAAAAAAAGTTTTTAAATTTTATCAGCCGGCATAATTTATTTTTAAATATTGAAAAATTTCAGGAAATTAATTTTTGCTAGATTTTCAAAACATTGTTTTCGTGTTGTGTGTACGTGTCTGCGGCTAGCACCAGAATGGCGGCCGTGATGTCGTAGGTTTGATTGTTAGATTGTGTAAGTTTCGTATTTTTTTAATCTGTAAATAACGAGTTATGAAAAAATTAAACCCTTCCAAGATGGACAATAAATAAAGCCATAATATTTTATGGTAAAGGTAAGAGCGTAGGAACCATAGTTTTTTAGGAGATGTGATTATTGGATTAACCAATCAGAAATCGTCTGTGGCACACACATCTCTGTTTTTATAGATATATAGATAGATATGTATTATTATTTTATTATTATTACTATTTTTTATTTATTATTATTATAATTATTATTTTTGCTATTATTATTATTATTATTATTATTATTATTATTATTATTATTATTATTATTATTATTATTATTATTATTATTATTATTTACTCACTAGGAGCAGTCACACAGATCATCATCAAAAATTTCTCTTTGAAAAGAACTTGTGGTGTTCTCTGGAGTCTGAGTGACAACAAGTCTCCTCAGATTTCTACTACTCTCTACCTCTTTAGATAACCTTTGCAAATAAATTTGTATTACTGCAACAGCTGCTGACCATTGATTTCTCATCGGCAGCAACCATTGATCACTGGAATTTGGGTGGCAATAAGTCTCTCCAAGGTCTCAGTCCTCTTTGCACTAAGCCAGTGGATGTCTGGCTAGTGCTTTCTCTCCTGGGTCTTTCCATCCTCCTTTACCATCCTCATTATTTGATGTGGTGCCAATTTATGGTGACACATATGCACAAAAAAAAAAAAAAAAAAAAGGAAGTGCAAAAGGCAGGGGTGCAGAGGTGGTTAACATAAAATGATACTGTTTCAGTTATTATTATTATTATTATTATTATTATTATTATTATTATTATTATTATTATTATTATTACTTACTTACTTACTTACTTATTAGGAGCTTTTACACAGGTCATCTGAGAATTCTCTTTGAAAATAGCCTGTAGTGTTCTCTGGAGTTAGACTGACAACAAGTCTCCCTAAATTTCCAATACTCTCCACCTTTTCTGATAACATTTGCAAGTTAATTTGCGTTATTGCAACAACCGTCTACCATTGATTTCTCGTTGATAGCAGCCATTGGTTTTCACTGGAATTTGAGTGGCAATATGCCTCTCCAAGTTCCCTATCCTCTTTGCACTCATCCAGTGGAGGCCTGGTCAGTGCTTTTTCTCCTTGGTCTTTCCATCCTCCTTGACTCTTCAACTATTTGATGTGGTGCCAGTCGTGCTGATGCCAAGGAAAGGGAAGAGAGAAGAGGGGGGAGGGGAGAGGGAAAAGAGGAGACGGCAAGGGAGGAGGGAAGAAAGGATGGGAAAGTAGCAAATTTTCACTTTTGGTTGCACCTTTTTGTTTCATTTCTCTTGCAGTTTATATTACGTTGATGAGAAAGGTTTTGCACAATTTTAAATTTTGATTTCAAATAATTTATTTTCAGATAAGTTTTTGTTATAATACCTTTACGTTATTTATCATTTTAAATATCGTGTTTCACTTTATCTAATAATTTAAATTACAATCGTTTTAAAACAATTATGCCTTCTTTTCAGAATGTTAAATACAAGATGGAAAAAAAGCGAATTTGTACAATTTTCTTATTTCAATTCAAGCTAGGTTGAAAAGCTGCTGAAACAGCTCTCAATATGAATGAAACGTTTGGCCCAGAAACCACTACTGAATGCACAGCACAATGGTGGTTTAAGAAATTTCGTGGTGGTGACGAGTCTTGAAGATGATGAGCATAGTGGCTAGCCATTAAATGTTGACAATGATCATTTAAGAGCCTTAGTCGAAGTCAGTCCATGCACAACTGTTCGAGAACTTGCTTATTAATTAGATGTAATGTATACAACGATTTCTAATCACTTGAGAGAGATTGGAAAGACAAAAATACTTGATAAATGTGTGCCTAATGAATTGAATGACAACCAAAAAAACGGCATTATGAAGTGTCATCTTTCCTTCTTTTATGCAATAAGAATGACCTGTTTCTCAAATGGGTTGTGACTTGCAATGAAAAGTGGGTTCCTTGTGACAACCGGCGGTACTAAGCTCAGTGGTTAGATGCCGGCGAAGCAAAAGTTGCACCAAAAAAGGTTATGCTAACTGTTTGATGACCTGCGATCAGTTTTGTCCAATGCAGTTTTTTGAATGCAGGTGAAACGATTATAGTAGAAAAGTATGACCCATCCTGTTAATATGCCTTTTTGACCTATTTTAGGGACACATTTATACACTTCATGAGTTTTCATGTTTTTTATTTCTTTCTCCTTTACATCAATCACATCTTTTGATTGTTCAGATGTGAGGAAAACATGTTCTTCATGATCTTCTGTTACTTGAGGAAGTTTTCACCACTGATCAACCTTATCCCAATTGATACACACTGGATATTCATTTTCTGCAGCTCATTCTATATTCCACCAATGGCCATAATTTCCAGTTGATTTTGGTTGTTTACTCATAATCTTTCCGTTTTTACACTCATTATTTCCAATAATTTTATATTCCACTATTTCCCCTTTACAACATATATACATATATAACATATAAAATTATACTGTCAGATTTTACTCAGCCTTTATTGGAATTTTCATCATGTTGATCTTTAACTTGCTCTTCCAAAACTTCATCTCATTTAAGGGAATTCCATTTTCTTTGTTCCTTGGCCTTCCAAGGTCTGTGTTTATCTTCAAGTGACATGGATGCATCCTGTAGAATGCTCCTCCTTGTCGGATCAATACACATTGACCCTCTTTACCCAAAACTTTGTCAGAGCCACGCCATCCTTTATAGTTTTGTCTTCTATAGTAAACGTTGTCCTCTGTCACAAATTGTTAATCTGTATAATGCCTTATATTGTGCTCTCAAAAATTTTCTGGTTGATTCAGCTTCCATGAACCTTTTTCCCACAGAACGTAAGGCATTTACATATATTCTAATCATATCACTAGTTGTTGAAGCATCTAATGCAAGTAACTGATCTATGAAAACTGACGGCGTATTTATGTTGGATCCCAAAACAAGCTCATTTGGACGATGTCCAGAATGATTCTGAAGAACATTTTTGGCACAAAAAATCTAAAGCTATTTCTGGTTCACATTTCTCATCTTTAAATGTTTCTTCATTGCTTCGGCCAATATTAAATTGTCACGTTCCATAGTACCATTACTGAATGGACTTTCAACAGCTGTAGTGCAGGTTTCAATAATCATTTTTTCATTCATCTCTCTGTAACCATCGTTATTAAATTATCATTCAAAAAGCATTTAGAAACTCCAAAATATGCTATCCACATTAAAAATATGTTGTGAATAATTTCTTCACTATTCTTGGTTTTAATCAGCCTGGCAGCGGAGTACCTAGTGGATGCATCAATTAGGTGTAAAATCCAGCATTGATTATGTTTGAATTCTTTTAAGTCCATACATACAATGTTATTAAACCGGTTTCCAAGAGTCAATCCTACTACAGGACGAAGAGGGAGGGGTTTTTTAAGCCTTAAACAAACTGAACACGAATCACAGATATCCTTAATAAGAGCTAGAAACTCCTTATTCTTAAAGGCCCTACTGCCTCTTACCGATGATAGCAATTTCTCTTTTGATGCATGAGCAAACTGTTTATGTAATTTCTGAGCCTTTACTCTTTTCTCAATTCTAGAGCATTTTTTTAAAGCTTCACAATGTAACACAATGTTTGGCGACTTTTCAACCTACAAAAGCATATTTGTCAGTGGAAGACTTTAATGTCTGGAAGTTGTCTTTTGCAATTGTATAAATCTGCTTATAATCTTACAGCTGTTACTTTTAAAATTTAGTACCATGCCAGCAGTTTTCATTGATTTATGACTTTGTAACAAGGGTAAATCATTTTTGACAATAACAGCCTCTATGCATGCTCTGACACCTTTTATGCCTCCTGTAGTTGCTGGAAATTTAACTGCTTTAATTGCTTTACCTCCTCTCCATCACCAAAACAAAATGTTCTGTTAGATTTAAATGTTTTCACTAATCGCTTACCTCACTCATTTAATGTACCTGTTGTGAATACGGATTATCTCCTCTTTGATAATCCAAGCTATAAAAGTTGTACGTTTCTGCTTGTCAAGTAGATGAATAGTAAGATTCTTAATTGAATAAAAGATTACTAGATGGAATCTCTTGCCCTGTTTTTATTAAAATTTATTCAATTAAGAATGAAACAATTTATGCGACTGAAGCGATTTAAAACAGATCCAGAAAGCGATTCAACTGACAAGTGCTCGAAACATTGGCGGGAGACATTTACAAATTTCATTGAGGTTCTACATTCAGAAAGACTGGGACGTCCCATCAATAAGTGTACGCTCCTAAACAACTACCTGTCTTGCACAGTCAACAAAATTATCTTGGATTGCGTTACCTACAAAGAAGCAATCAATGTATTGAATGCTACATATATAAAGCCCAAAATATTTTGTAGACACCAACTTGTGACTCGCCAACAAGAATCAGGCGAAACATTGAACCTTAAGAGCCTTCAAACACTGGGCAAAGATTGCAACTTCTGCCCAATTAGAGGCCCAAAAGCAACACATTTTGGATGGCATCATTAACAGCTTACGTAATGCTGAGGTAAGGCAACATCTTCTTGAGAACAGCTTACGAACAAGGCTATACCTTTGAATGTCCTATACAGCAGTCTAGTTCTTATTTACAGCCAGACACCGTGGGCGCCATGCTAAACCTACCTGTTCCTATTGCCCCCTCCCCTCTCTTGGTGATAGTCAGACGAAGCTTCAAGACCAATTGATCACTGCCACTTGAAAAAGGGACACCTGCTATTTTTGTGGCGTATCTAAAGACCTACGAATTTCATGCCCTGCCAGAGATACTCGTTCTTATAAATGTGGAAAACTGGGTCATTTTTTAAAGGTAGGCAAGTCTTCTAAAACCCTATACAAAGTAACTCATCAAAATACATCTGCAACTTTTGCCGCCTCCTCTGACTAGCTTTCAAAAACTATTGTAAAAGTGAAAATTAACGAGAGATCTATAAATGCTTTGCTCGATACCGGGAGCTCAGAAATTTTATCAAAGAAAGCTTGGTAAAAACCAACAAATTGTATTTTGTCCCCTCCCCCAGCAGAATAACAATGGCAAACGTGTCATTGTCTGCACAAGTAAGTGGTTATTGTTTGGTGGACTTACTATTTAATGACGTCTCCTATAAAACCACTAAATTATCCGTAATGAAAAACCTTTGTTGCAAAATAATGATGGGACACAATGTTTTGCAGCAACACTCACAGATTACAATTCTGTTTGGCGGTTCAATACCTGCATTGAAAATTTGTGGATTGGCAACAGCAAAACTTCAGACTGTGCTATTGCTGCTTCTTTGAGACAAGCTGATCGTCCTGTAGCCTTTTTTTCAAGGACTCTCTCACAGGCTAAATGACAGCACCTCGCAATTGAAAAGGAAGCCTACGCTATAGTCAAGGCATTAAGAAAATGGCGGCACTACCTGATCGGATGCCACTTTAAACTTATTACTGACCAAAAATCAGTTGCTTTTATGTTTAACTCTAAAACTACAAGCAAAATAAAAAATGAGAAAATAGTGAAATGAAGAATTGAACTGTCAGTTACTGACCCGGCAAGGAGAACTTAAGATACATTGTCAAGAGTATGCTGTATGGCATCAAGCGGGGAGGAACTCTGAATGCTACATAGCAATCTCTATCATCCGGGCATTACTCAAATGGTTCATGCAGTGAGGTGTAGAAATTTGCATTTTTCAGTGGAGGAAGTTAAAAGAATTACAAATTCCTGCCAAACATGTGCTGCAATAAAATCTCGGCTTTATAAACCCAAAACTGGCGTTTAATAAAAGCAACACAACTGTTTGAAAGACTCAATCTTGATTTTAAAGATAACGAAGAGTAGATATAAGCTGGATAACTCTTTACAACTCTAAGGGTAATGGCCAATACGAAAGATATAACAGTATTATTTTGAAGGCTATTCAGTTGGCTGCATCAAATAACAGAACTGTTCGATTGATAATTGGAAAAATCTCCTTCCTGTCGCATAATAAGCCATTCAATCCCTATTGCGTACCACTATGAATGCCACACGAAAGGTTTTTACGTTTTCAGTGATGGAGTTTGGCGGGAGCTTTGCTTCCATCTTGACTCTCTTAATCTGGTACTGTGTTTCTAAGATGACATGCACATTACACCAAGAATGATCCCTTGGTGAACGATGTAGAACTCATAGAGGTGACCCTCCAGTACGCTCTAATACGACATGCAGATGGTAGCGAGTCTGATGTGTCTCTCAGAGATGTAGCACCTGCCAGAGATGTACCAAGACTATGGACAACCCCTGAGAACAGATCAACTTCCCCTAGCACTTAGGCTCTCTGGAGGATTATGGCAATGAAATTGCTCCTGACACATCGTCTAATGACACTGTCTCTGTTAAGGCTACATCACTTTGGATGGGCCAACACCTGAATTCCTCACAGATGAAGGACTAGCACCGAAAAACGTGTTCATCCAGAGACTGACTGATGCAGAATGGCCTGCTCCTCTGAGAAGGCAACATTTTGGAGCAAGGTATTTTAGAGCCCACAGACAGGCTTGCACTGAAGAGCCTTTCTGTTTGAGTACTCCAACCCCGAATCATGGACTGCTAAGCCAGCCACTGTTAGCACGTAGGGATCCTGGATATTTAAGGGACTTTCTCCCCTATCAGTGAGAAATTTGTTGCAGAAGAATGTTGTGAATATGGATTATCTCCTCTTTTGATAATCCAAGCTATAAAAGCTGTAAATTTCTGCTTATCAATTAGACGAGTAGTAAGATTCTTAATTGAATAAAAGATTACTAGATGGAATCTCTTGTCCTGTTTTCATTACAGTACCAAAAAATACAATTAACCAAAGTTCTCCAGTTACAGTTCTAGAATGGGCAGAATGCAACACTGCCATACCTAGTGTCTCTTTTACAAGATCGGACATTTTTATATTAGAATCATTTATCAATACTTGTGAAGTTGAAGTCCAATCTAAACAAATTCAAAGTCTAATGTGCAAGTCCAATGTAAACCAATTCAAAGTCCAATGTGCAAGTCCAATGTAAACCAATTCAAAGTCCAATGTGCAAGGGACAGGAAAGCGGTTCGATCAGTACACACACAGACACGGTGACACGCCACCAACACGATCCAGCGTACACAATTACCAACTGGCCGTTCTTTTCTCCCGCCTTGCCTTCCAAAACGACCTGAATTTATAGTTGTCGAAGACTAACTGATTTGCATATATGCACGAGATTTTGTGAGAGTTTCCGAGATCATACCATTACAAAACGCCGTCGGTGCCATCTTGGGATTCTTTTCTTATCCTAGCTTCACAGCGATGACAAAGCACACACGCACACCTAGGTCGTTTGAACGGTAAGCCCTCATTTTCACAGCTTTTGCCACAACTTGATAACAGGACTTGGAGAGGTGTACATGGCTTGAATCCACAAAAGTGTTAATATTTCTAGGACTAAAACCAGTACAGTGTCTGGCAAAATGCCTAATAGAACCACATTTGAAACAACGCATCGTCCTAATTTGTCTGTCCATTGGATTTGTTTTGTTTTCTCAATAGAATTTTTGTTCTTTTTTTACTTTTGTTCCATTTGAAATTTACATTTAAATTTCTTCCTTGATAGTGTAAAATGTTTTGCATTCCAATGAAGAAATACCAGAAAACACTTTTTTAAAAGTTTTATCCTTCATTGCTTCATAACTTAAACTTCCACATGTTGTTCCTGCTAATTTTTCGTTTTCTTCCGATACATTAGCTGCTTTTAAAACAAAAAATGCTTGCAGTCTTTCTGGCAAAGAAATTCCGTGTTTACGTAATTTCTGGTATTGCACCAAAAAGTCGTTTATGTTTATTCCAGCAGCTCTTTTGTAAGAGTAAAATTCCTTGAATGACATATATACCATTGTGTTTTCGTCACTTAAATATATCTCATCCAACTTGTTTGTAATTATTTTTAATCCCTCAGTTCAGCCGTGATGTCTACGTGTCAAACACATTCTTTTGGGCCAATGAAAAAATACTGCTGGGCCCTGTTTTTCCTCAGGTAAATCCGTGAAGATCTATCTAACGTCATATTGAATATCAATTCGAGACAAGAGACATAACTAAATATATAAAAGAAGGCCACCAAGTTCGATAACTCCAACTTTAATTCAAAGCAGCCCTCTTCCACCATCTGTCTTTTTCACATAGAGTCGGTCAGTATTATTCTTTGGGTGTAGTACATTGTGCATTGTCATAAGTTTCCTGGTTTTCTGGTCAATATTCCTCAGTTCTTCTTTGTTCCAGCTTATAAACAGTCCAGAGTATCTTACTAGTGACACTACCCACGTGTTTATTCCTTTAAGTTTCTACTATATAGTTTATTTTCAAGAAGTTTTCTTGTTCTTCTGAGGTATTTTTCTCCAATTTTTTCTTTCGTTTCTGTTGCGTTAAGGGTGTCTGCTTTTTTTTTTTATTACATTTTCACCCCAAACAAGGCACATTGCCACTTTGGTGTAGGGGACTACTATCAGGGACATGAGCTACTGGAATACTATGTAGGGAGTTGGCAGCAAGATGTCGGTTTACGTTACACTTGAACTTCTGCATGTCAGTACAGTTGGGGAAGCAGGGACCCGAAAGGGAATTCCAAAGTCTAGCGGTTCTGGGGAAGAAACTACTGGAGTAGAAAGCTCTCTTGCATCTAGGGATCTGTACTGTGTAGGGGTGTGATTTAGCTGCTTGTTGGGTTTGTTGGGGGTATTTACGTTGTAGGGGCACAAGTGCTTGCAGTTCATCAGAGCATTCACCATTAAAATACTTGTAGAACAGGCAGAGGGATGCAACATTTCGTTGGTGGGACAGAGGCTGAAGCTAAAATGATAGTTCAGGACCTATCAGGTTGGAGACTCTTTTGGACCTTGTCTAGGAGCGAGAGACTATTAGCAGATGCCCCAGCCCAAATATGACAACAATACTCCGTGCATGAACGAATGGTGGCCTTATAGAGGTACAGGATACATTTAGGCATTAGTAGTTTTCTAGCACAGTAGAGAGAGCCTACCTTCCTCGCCGCGGTTCTGGCAAAGCTCTCAATGTAATTGTTCCAACTCATGTTTCCTGTGAACATTAAGCTGAGGAGTTTAAAAGATGTGCTTTCAGATAAAGAGTCTTTGGCCATTGCTATTGGTGGTAGAGAAGGTTTCTTGTAGTTATTGAAGGAAACAAGTTTAGTCTTGGCAGTATTGAATGTGACCATCCATTTTTGCCCCCATTCCACTACAGATTGGGGGTCATCCTCTAGTGTTGCTGCCATTTCCTTAGATATGTATTCATTTGTTTTCCTGTCATGCCTGTTATAGAGCGTGGTGTCATCATCATAGATACCCATCTCAGAAGCAATTTTGTCGGGGGGAGGTCATTTATGAATATTAGGAATAATAAAGGTCCAAGGATAGACCTCTGAAGCACTCCGGCATTTATATCATATTGTTTAGATGTATGACCATCGAGGACAACCCGAATTTTTCTCTTATCTAAGAAGGAATTATGTTAAGTATTCGTCCAGTGATACCGCATGATCTGATTTTCCTGAGAAGACCTTCATGCCATACCCTGTCAAAAGCCTTAGATATATCTACAGCTACCGCTTTACCCTCCTCTGCTTTGTCCAGTGAATGATATATACATTCAGAGATTACAGTTAGGATGTCTGCTATGGAAACGGGCTTGCCTAAACCCATATTGTTGGTCGCTCAGAAGTTTAGCATCTGTAAGGTGATGGACTAGAGCTTGATTAATTATGGACTCAAATATTTTGACGAAAAGTGGGAAGAGGCTCTGGGACGATAATTTAATGGGCTACTTCTTTCGCCAGAATTCTTAAAAACTGGTACCACAGAAGCAGTTTTCCAGCAGTTTAGAAAGCAAAATTCATTAAGGCATTTGTTGTAAAGTTTAGAGAGAACTGGAGCTACTTTGGCAGAGCATTTTTTTCATAGCACAGTTGGGATGAGATCAGGTCCACATGCTTTTGAAGTGTCAAGGTTTTTTTATGATTGCATGCACCTGAGAAGGGGTGATTTTCAGATCGTCTAGCGTGGCGTCTGTTCACAAGGGAAAGTCAGGGAGGGGGTGATTAGTAAGGTCCAGTGTGGTGTTGGAGGCAAATCGACTGGCGAGCATGTTAGCCTTCTCGGTTGCTGAGGAAACAACTCTCAAGTATTTATAGCTATCATGTTCTGTTTGATTGAGTAATATTATACCTTCTGTTGCTTCCAGTTTTCCCTTTCTGTCAGCAGTGCACACTTTTCCATATCGAATTCCATTCGGATATTATTATTATTATTATTATTATTATTATTATTATTATTATTATTATTATTATTATTAACAGAACCAGTGGAAATTCCACAGCAGTTGAAAACAGTATCATATAAGCAAACAATAGAATGTTCTTCAATAGAATAATCAGTGCAATATAAGCTCTAATCAAACCGTGAATTAAAAAATATTTTTGTACACAAATATGAAGAACTGCTTGAGATGTATAACTACAAAAAATGGGACTATAGTGAGGTATCACTTTTTTCTAGACATTTTAATTTAATCAAAGTGATTTGTAAATTAGTTAGTAATAACTATGCCACTATCTTCTCTCAATAATCTGATAATTTGGTATGCAAGTAATATGATTTGACAGAAACATGTTACATGTAAACTTTTGCAATTTTTTCATAGTGGTGAGAAAATGGAACGAATCATTAAAGAGTGTGATTGGTGGGATTTGGTTAAATAAAAAATAAAAATGTAGGATGTTGTCAGATGATATGGCAACACTTGCAAAAATATATTTTTTTATAATATAAATGTTCTTAATTCATTATGAAATTGAGTGTCTAAATTTGTTAAATGAGTTTTCATTCTGAAAGTTATTTGAACTTTTAATCACATCCTTATTCGTTACATCATTATCTTTGGAATATATATTGATTGCTGGAATTTAGTATTCAGTATTCAAGATTGACATCAATTTTTAAAAGAGTTATATCAGCTCTAAATATTGTAAAGTGTCTGTTTGCAAAGATCTGATGCATTGATGCATTGATACATTGATGCATTGATACATTGATGTATTGATGCATTAATACATTGATGCATTAATACATTGATGCATTGATACATTGATGCATTGATGCATTAATACATTGATGCATTGATGCATTGATACATTGATGCATTGATACATTGATGTATTGATGCATTAATACATTGATGCATTGATACATTGATGCATTGATGCATTAATACATTGATGCATTGATGCATTGATACATTGATGCATTGATACATTGATGTATTGATGCATTAATACATTGATGCATTGATACATTGATGCATTGATGCATTAATACATTGATGCATTGATGCATTGATACATTGATGCATTGATACATTGATGTATTGATGCATTGATACATTGATGCATTGATACATTGATGTATTGATGCATTAATACATTGATGCATTAATACATTGATGCATTGATACATTGATACATTGATGCATTGATACATTGATGCATTGATGCATTGATGCATTGATACATTGATGCATTGATGCATTAATACATTGATGCATTGATACATTGATGCATTGATACATTGATGCATTGATGCATTAATACATTGATACATTAATACACTGATACATTGATGCATTGATACATTGATACATTGATGCATTTATACACTGATGCATTGATGCATTGATACATTGATGCATTGATGCATTGATACATTGATGCATTGATACATTGATGCATTAATACATTGATACATTAATACATTGATGCATTGATACATTGATGCATTGACGCATTGATTTATTGATGCATTGATGCATTGATGCATTGATACATTGATACACTGATGCATTGATACATTGATGCATTGATGGTGTGATACATTGATGCATTGATACATTGATACATTGATGCATTGATGGTGTGATACATTGATGCATTGATACATTGATGCATTAATACATTGATACATTAATACATTGATGCATTGATACATTGATGCATTGATGCATTGATTTATTGATGCATTGATGCATTGATACATTGATACATTGATACACCGATGCATTGATGCATTGATCAATTGATGCATTGATGGTGTGATACATTGATGCATTGATGCATTGATACATTGATGCATTGATACATTGATGCATTGATACATTGATGCATTGATGCATCGCCTCAACACAACCAATAATGAGTGGGAAATGAAAAGAAATTTATATTTCATTTCATTAATTGTACGAAAAAATATTGCTGAATTGTTTTATTTTTTCATAAATTACAATCATGCTATATCTAATATTTCTTAGTTTCTGAAAAACAGATTTTGATATCTGAAAAAGAATTTTTTCTTTAGATTTTAGTGAAACAAAATTTAATTAAGATTTTCAAATGAAAATAAAATATTTCCTTAATATTTAATTAATAAAAAAATTTACATGAGACAAAATTTTCATTCAATGATGCTATAATCAATGCATTGAACATTTCAAAAGACTGACAAAACCCTTTTTAAGTATTAAGAAACTAAAAAAACAGGTTTTGTATTCACAGAAAATAATATTTTCATAAAACTCCTATAAAACCCCATACAAAGAAAGGTCAAGATGAAGAAAAGTTTTTATTCAAATGCAAATCTGAATATATCCAATGAGTCTTTGAAAATCAGGAAAAAATGCTCTTTTTCAAATTTCAATAAAAACTTATCAACTAAGTTTTAGAAATATCAACAATTAATATTTTCTTTAAATTTTTTTGAGATACAATAAAAATCTTATTGTATTGGAATAAAGTAATATTCAAATTCAAATCCCTGAATATTTATATAAAAGTTTAAAATCTTTCTGTGCATATTAATCATAGTGCAAAACATTTATATTGAATAATGAAGAAAAAATACATAGAAATAGATTTCGATGGAATGAAAATGTATCTATATATCTATAAAAGTGAATGTGTCTTGTGTGTGTGTGTGTGTGTGTGTGTGTGTGTGTGTGTGCGTGCGCGCGTGTGTGTGTATGTACATTTCCTACACAATAAGTCTGTCAATTTTAAGTCTACAGACTCGAAATTTGATATACAGGGTACTGAGATTTGGGAAAATCTTTGTGATCGGTTCTCAGCCAGAAATTTGGCTATTAAGGGGTCAAAGTTCAACGATTTGACCTTTGAGAACTCTACCAAACTCCTCCGACAATTTTGGGTCTAAACACTTAAACTTTTAGATATAGGTTCCTTGGACATGGCTCTAACTTAATAACTTGATTTGAGCCCAAAACAATAAATGTTAAGGGGTCATAATAGGGGTCAAAGTTAAAAAAATTGACCGCTTTTTTTTTTTTTTTTTTTTTTGCTTAACATACAACTCCAAACACCCGGGCAACGCTGGGCTAAAATGCTAGTATATCTATAAAAGTGAAATTGTGTGTCTGTGTGTCTACATTTCCCTGCCAAACTACTCTATCAATTTTCAGTCTACAGACTTGAAATTTTACATAAGAGATATTGAGATATGGAAAAATCTTTTTAATCCATTTTTGGCCAGAAATTTGGCTGTCAAGGAGTTAAAGTTCAACGATTTGACCTTTGAAAACTATCAAACTCCTCCACCAATTTTGGGTCTAAACACTTGAAATTTTAGATGTAGATTACTTCGACATTGATCAAACTTTTTGATTTGATTTGAGCCTAAAACAATAAATGTTAAGGGGTACAAAATTGGGGCCAAAGTTTTAAAATATTTTACCTCTGCGGTTTCTACCAAAACTCAGCCAATTTTTGGTCTAAACATTTGAAATTTTACATAAAGTGTATTCAGACATAGAGCAAATTTTTTAATCGGTTTTTGGCTGAAAATTTGGCAAGGAGTCAAAGTTCAAAAGATTTTACCTTTGCGGTCTCTAGCAAACTAGTCAGCCAATTTGGGTCTAAACTAACGCCAATAGCTTATATGTGTTAGTCTCCACATTCAAGAGTTTTACTTAATATTTCAGCCGTTTTCAGTATTGTAACTTCTCAGTAATCCCTCTAATTCCAATCCCTTCCATTTTTTTTTCAAATTTTTTCTGGATTGTTCCTAGCACTTCTATTATTAGTGATGTTATCTCGATTTTCTTCATCTTCCATATCCCTTTGAGCTCTCTGCACAATTATGTGTATTTGCTCCGCTTTTCTGTTTCCTTGATCTTCATTCTGTGGTCTGCTGGAATGGGAAAATCTATGATCTGGCAGAATTTTTCTTTCCTGTTAATTATTATGACATCTGGTGTTCTTTCTTGGATGGGTTTATCTGTTTGTATATCTATGTCCCATAAGCTGTCATTTTCAGGGACTGCTGCCAGTTTGTGCTTGTACCATTTGTCTGGATGTTCAAGATGCAATTGTCTACATAATTGCCAATGTACTGCTTTCCCCACTTGATCATGTCTATTTTTATGTTCTTTTTGGGCTAGTTTGCTGCATTCGCTTATTATGTGGTTTATCGTTTCCTCTCTTTATCCACAAAGTTTGCATTTACTGTTTTCTTGTGTCTTATCGATCTCTGCTTTGATGTGGTTGATTCTAATCACGTTATCTTGTGCAGTTGTTATTAGAGATTCAGTTTCTCTGTTTAGTTTTTCTTTTTGTAGCTATGTCCACGTGTTTTCGATAGTCTCATCTTTTGTCATCCTTATGAATTGTCTGCACAGCTGTTTCTCTTCATATTTTCTCGTCTTATTCCTCTTTTTTCTGTTTTGTTCGTTTCCTTGTTGTAGTAATTATTATTTCAGTGTTCTGCATTATGTATTTTTAAAATTTTTTTTTTTGTGTGTCAATCACACAGTCTTTTATACAAACCAGTTTTCTTCCTCCGTCTTTCTTTTTCATGTAGAGTTGGTCAGCATCATCCTTTGGATGTAGTGCACTGTACATAGTCATGAGTTTCCTGGTTTCTTATCGAGTTGCTTCAGTTCTTCTTTGGTCCAACCTATAAATGGTCCAGATTATCTTACTAGTGACACTGCCCGTGTGTTTATATCTTTTATTAGGTTTCTACTATATAGTTTAGTTTTGAGAAGTTTTCTTGTTCTTCCGGGGTATTTCTTTACAATTTTCTCTTTCATTTCTGTTGATTAAATGCTGTCTGCTTTCAGAATTCACAAATATTTGTCACTATCATGTTCACCTCGTGCCCTCATCTTCATTTGCTTGGGTATTTCCATACCTTCCATTGCTTCCAGTTTTCTCATCTTCATGATCAGCAGTGTGCACTTTTCCATACCGAAGATGGCTGAAGATTCTGGTAGTGTTTATTAGTTCCTTTTAAGTTTTTGCAAACAGTTTTAGGTCATTTATGTACATTAGGTGGTTCATTCTTTCATCTGCATTAGTGAACTTGTATTCGATTTGGCATTTTCTTAGTGTATTATTAAGGAGCTATTTTTCATCAGCTGTCAGCTCAAGTCTCCATGTTCTCATTGCATTTTCAATCAAATTGATAATCTTGCCTGGTATTTTGTACATTCTTAGGCATTCTATTATGCATGCTTGAGAGATCCTGTCGTACACTTTCTTGTAGTTGATCCATGCCATGGCTACTTTTTTTTTCTACTTTTTATCTTCTATCAGGATCCTTTGGTCTATGTATAATAGGTCATGTGCTCTCCTTTTTCTTTTTCACATCCTTTCTGATCTTCAAGAAGTAGTCCATGATTATGAAGGGAATAATGTTAGTATTTTCCACATTGTATGCAAACATGTTATAGGCCTATAGTTACTGGGGATGGTTCCTATTTTCTGCATCTTTTTGCACCAGTGTACTTCTACTTTTGGATATCCATTCTGGAACGTCTAGTTCGTGGATACATCTTTTCAGGTTTTGAATTAGTCTTTCATATAGTGTTATGAATTTTTGGAACCAGTACATGTGTATTCTATCATAACCTGGTGTTTTCCAGTTTGTCATTTGTCATAGGTTTTTTTTTTGGGGGGGGGGGTCCTTGTTGATTTCAGTCTTTGTCCCTTCTTTGGTTAGCTGTGACTCTCTTTGCATGTCTTTTAGCCATTCGGCATTCATTTCTATTATACAGTAGAGTTTTGTTTCTGTCGGGTCTGGTTGTTCTGTTTTGGTTTTTCTTCCCTTCACATTTTGATAGAATTGGTTTTCATTGTTTTCAAAAGTCCTGTTTTGCTGACATTGTTCTGATTTGTGTCTGTATTGTCTTAATCTCTCTCCTTTGGCAGCTATTTTTTCTTTCAATTCTTCCTGTTTTTTTGTTAAGCCTCTCCCTACTAGCCACATTTCTACTTTTCCATCCTCTTCTAGTCGCTTTCATCTTGCTTATCGCTTTGAGTTCTTTTTTAAGTTTGTTGATCTGGGTTTCCAGCATCAATTACTATCCAGGTTTTGTCGGTCTATTTTCTTTCCCTGTATTTTTTTCTACTTTAAACGTCATACTTACTGTCTTGGCACCTGTATAAATTAAATTGTTGACTCTGTAAGGATGTAATGGAGGAACTTGTTTACCTTCTCTGTTTCTGCTTTTAATTTCTTCCACTGTTGGTTCCTTAAGAATGAGAGCTTTGTTTTTTCTTCGTTCATAAGTTGTATGATGATTTCTTCTTCAGTTGCTTCATTTTTGATAAGTTCTGTTGTTTCATAGATCCTGGTGTCCATGTTTCTTGTGCCTGAGTTTTGTAGACCTTGTACATCTGAAGGTTCTGTGTGTAAGGTTCCAGTAAGGAATGTTTCTTAGTCTCTTTCCTCATTTGTATTTTGTTGTATTTCCATTGGTTTTAAATTTGAAAGCCAACATCTCTTGAGAATAAGTTTAGCTTGGTCTGCAATTTTTGTTCTATTGTATGGTAGTCACTTGACATGTTCCACAACTCCTTTACCCATTTCGAATATCTTCAGCCTTTGAGGTGACTTGTGTAATAGCATTCCATTACTAGGCTATTCTTTTTTGTTGTTCATTTCTTTCTTTGGGTTTATGGTCTGTGTTGGTTAATTTGGTTCTTCTATGCTTGATCTGTATTATTTTGGTACCTGAAATTAGAGAGTATATCTTTGATTGAAAGCCATGTTTAATTTCAAGAGAGTTTCCGATGGGTAGCTAATCTGTACAAGTTTTAGAAATCAAAATTTTTCAGTGGGTAGCTGTTCTGTACAGGTCCTGGACTTCATGTGAAGAGCAAAAGATCCTGTGTTAACACAAACAAATTATGTGCTGTAATGCTTAAAGATTCAGTATTTTTTTGGAGCAATTCTGGTTTCTGATTGGTTGCAAGAAGTTTGATTCATCAGTTCCTATCGCCTGTGTCTATAGGTAGAACCTTCCAACTTTCAGTGATCATACACTTAAACATATGGAGTTATATTGTCACATTATTTCTATGTTTTTTGTTTTATATCTATTGCAAATTCAGTGTAACTGATCAGCTTTCATGGTTTATGTGGGTTCGTTTGCATATTTGGAGAATTTCATTCAGATTTCAGATATTTTCATCATTGCCCTCCATTGAATAGTCTTAGTTTTCCCTTTGATTCCAATTTCAACCAGTCTTTTTTTTTTCAAAGTGTTTTTCGGCACCTTCTAAGATTATTGGTATTATATTGAATTTTTCATGATCCATAAGTTCTCTGGCAAGTTCTGCGTATTTGTTTAATTTTTCTGTCTCTTTGATGTTCACCCTGTGGTGTGCTGGATGTGGAAACCTAAAATAGGCCAGGATTATTGATTCTTGTTCACTATTATGACATCCAGCCTTCTTGAATGAGTTTATCTGTTTCTATCGCCATTCTATCAAATTGTGATTTGTGATTTTCATTTTTCAATACTGTCTCTGGTTTGTGTTTGAACTATTTGTCTGGGTATTAAAATGCAATTGTTTGCATAATTCCCAGTGTACACACAGTCGTGTCTATTCTTGTATTCATTCTAAACAAGTTTGCTGCATTTACTTATTATGTGATTTATTGTTTTGTTCCTTTGTTCACAAAGTTTACATTTGCTGTTTTCCTGGGTTTTGTTTATCTTAGCTTTGTTATTGTTAGTTCTAAACACATTATTTTGTGTGGCTGCTAGTAGTGATTCTCTGTTTAGGTGCTCTTTTCATAGCTATGTCTAATTCTTTTTTTTTTTTTTTTTAGATTCTTCTCTTGCCATTATGCATCGCCGATGTCTCTCTTCCCACTGTTCTGTATTCTTTTTGCTCCTTATTTCTCTGTTTTCCATATTGTTCATTTTGATAATCTCTCTTGTTGTACTCATTAGCTATTCTGTATTTTTCTAATTCACAGTCTTCTTTACTTTACAGTCCCTTTCCACCATTTTTTTTTTTACATGTAAATAAATCAGCATCATCCTTTGGATGTAGGGTGTTGTGCAATACCGTTAGGTTCTTAGTTTTCTAGTCAAGATGCCCCAGATGCTTGTTTAGTCCAGTCTATGAATAGTCCAGAATTTAGTGATGCTGCTCTGGTGTTTATTTCTTTTACTAGATTCTTGCCATATAATTTAGTTTCTAGGAGTTTTCTTGCTCTTCACAGGTATTCTTTTTTCAATCTTTTGTTTTTAAATTTCTCTTGATAGTCTACTTCCGGAACTCTAAGATATTTGTAAGTATCACTTTCGCCTTGTGTCTTCATCTCCTCTTGGTTGGATAGTTTCATATTCTTCACTGCCTCCAAGTTTCTGCTTTCCATCTTTAGCAGTATGCACTTCTCCATTCTGAATTCCATTAGAATGTTTTGGCTAACGATTCTGGTTTTGTTTATCTGCATTTCCAGGTCCTTTTTTCTTTTCATAAAAAACATCAGTTCGTCCATATACATGAGGTAGCTTAATTTTTCTTTTTGCCTTTTCTTCTGACTTGTACCTGCACCACATTTTTCCTGAGTATGTTGTTAAGTAATATCATGAACATTAGCGATGATAGAGAATCTTGTTGGAAAATCCCTTTCTGTATATTTATTTCCGATATTGTCCTCATGGTGTTAATTCTAGTCTTTTTGTAATCAAATTGATAATCTTGTCTGGTATTTTGTACATCATAAAGCACTCAATTATCCATGCTTAGGTGATTGTGTTGTAAGCTTTCTTGTAGTCAATTCATACCATGGCTATATTCTTTTTCCTGTTTTTTTTCAGCGGTTTTAGAGCAGACATTTTTAGGATCTTTTGGTCTATGTATTATTAGTAAGATTATTTGTCCCCTCTTTTCCCTTTCCAATATCTTTTTATTCCTCGAGAGGTAGTCCATTATTAATGGAGTGATTGATCTGTTCTCTCTGTTATGCTATCAAGATTTTCTACATGGTTTGTAAATAGGTTAGTGGGTTGTAATTGTTTGGTGGTCTTCCTTTTTCGGTATTTCTTGTATTAATATGGTCCTCTCTGTGGTCATCCATTCTGCTACGTCTTGTTTTCATAAATACTTCTTCTAAGGTTTTGTATAAGCCATTCATGTAATGTCATGAATTTTTAAAACCCAGCATATATATATATATATATATATATATATATATATATATATGTATTCTATTATGATCTGGTGATTTCCGGTTTAATATTTTCCTGAAATCTGTCAAGGTTTCTTCACCAATTTCGCTCTCTGTTCCTTGTTCAGTTTTCTGAAAATTTTGTTTCTTGTTTTTCAACCATTCTGCATTTCTGTTGTGATCTTGCCCCAGAAGTGTTTTATTGTTGTGTTCTTATTCTTCCACCGTTTACATTTTGATAAAATTAGCTGTTTGGTTTGTACTTTCAGTTTCTATCCGTATCGTCTCAATCTTTACTTTTCCTTTTCAATTGTTTTCTCTTCTCTTTCATTTTATTTATAGCTTTACCTTCTTTTTGAAATTTGTTCATCTGAGTTTCCACTCTAATTTCCAATGCAAATTTTGTTGGTCCATTTTTTATGAGACTGTTTTTCTACTTTTAATTTCACACTGATTTATGAATAAAATAAATTGTTTATGTCTGTGTGTTAAATGTAAGGAGGTGGGTGAGTTTATTTACTTTTTCAATTTCTACTTTTAATTTCCCCCATTCTTGGTTCCTTAGGGATGGAAGTTATGCTTTGTCCTCATTCATAAATCGTTTGATATTTTCTACTTCTGCTGCTTCATTCTCAGTTCTGCTGTTTCATAGTCATCAGTCGCCACCACTCACTACAAGTTCTCACACACGTAATTATCATTGATTGCATACTAACAATAGCAAATAGTGTTATCTTGAGTCTGAATGACCACAAGTCTCTCCGGATTTTCATTAATCTCTTTTTTTCCTGTTAACTGTTGCAAATCATATTGTATTATCAGTTTCCATTTTTACATAAAACTATTCAAACCTCCATTTTAATTCCATCGACGGGACATATCAATATTACTACAATTTCCTCAAATTCTCTCTAAATTTTTTTGTTTGTCATTATTTCTGAATTCATTCAATTTCATCCTAAAATGTCCAACGCTATTTCATTTCATGATCTGATTTGGTAATTCATCTCAAACATGTATTATTCTATCAACCAAAAATCAATTGTTTAATTTTTTTGTTTTTCAACTTGAACAAGACATATTGCGACTTGGAACGTAAAAGGTTACTATTTGGGATTGTGTCTAACAGGGGACTTTTGAGCAGGGGACTTTTTATTCACATTACATTTAAACTTCTGCAGGCTAGTACTGTCCAGGAAGCAGGAAACAGGGAGAGAATTCTAGCAGTCCGAGGAAAGAAACTATTAGACATCTAGAGACCTCAATAGTGAAAGGGTCTGATTTTGCAGCTTGTCAGGCTAGTCATCTATCTTGTTAGAAATCTATGTTTAGAATAATTTGCAACATCACGGAGAAATATTATTTTTAAATGTCAACTATTGTTGGAAAGGCCATTAATTATTTTACAAGTTTCAATTAAAATCACCTTTCAAGTTTGTATTCTTATATTAGACATGTTTATAGAAATGTATTTAATTTTAAAAGTGTTTGAAAATTGTTTTTCTTATTAAAAAATGCATGTCAGTTATTTTTTTTGTTAGTTTCAAAAAGAAATTTCAAATCATATTAAACAGTGAGAATCTTTGAAGGTTGAAGTTTTAATCCTAACTTTTTGGCTAGGAACAAAAGTTCTTAGTCTATTCTGCCTTCGATCAGGAAAGAAGAAATCCTTCTAGACTGAGGCAATTTTTATTTGTGTTTCAATCTAAGAACTTACAATTGGTTGATGAATTTAATAAAAAAAAATTTAATCATAAGTTAGAAATAATAACCCCTAGGATTCCTTGATAATTTAATTATCTTTATAATTTGTGTAAACTTACTTTTAACTAGATCCAAAAATACGAAACCTTAGAATGCATAGCTAACCTCCCCCTTTTTCCTGCAAAAGAAAAAACAAAAAAAACATGACGACTTTTACACTTGAGGAAGGTCCAAGATTACATCGACCAAAGCGATGTGCAGATAATACTCAGGATGAGAAGAGTTGTCCGATTAACGAAAATTGATATATTTATGTATTTTGAATCATTATTTTTGAATTTGCCTAATTTTACACTAACACTTCTTTTTAGTTATGTCGGCATAAAAGCAGACAGCTGTCTCAAAATATTTCAGAAACATTCACGAGACAAAAATTTGATAAATAATTGTTTATTGTTTTATTTAAACTTGATTATTCCAATATATGTTGCTTGCTGTTTTCAGTTTTAGGCTTGCAGAGAAGTGATAACTTACAGATATACTACCAAAAAAATGTGAAATCTATATATTGATAAAATTGTTTGAACACTTCTACTGTGTTTGTGTGTCTGTGTATTTCTTGTGCCAACATAACTTTGCTAATTTCACTTTCAGTTATTATCTGTTAATTTACTTTTGGTCAAACATTTACTTGCAGTCAAAAATATAATACTGTGAAATAAAACGAAATGCAAAAGATCTTAAAAAATTATAATTACAAAATTAAATCCACCACAACGTATTGCGGTAAACAAGTCAGCCATTTTAGTGCTTTGTTAAAAGTGGAAAAGAAAAGAATGAATTATTTCGCAATCCTTTGAAATTTGAAAAGGTTTTAGAAGCACTTCAAGTGTCAAATAAAAATTGATTTTGGGCTTTCAATTTCATAACAATTCCTCATTTAATTAAAAGATTGAAAGTTTTGGAAGCTTTTTATTCTAGAGGTGTTTCAAATCTCTTATGCAAATGTTGTAATAGTATAAGTTTCGAGTCACTCGTCGCCAGTGTTATAGCTTGCAAGCTGATAATAATCAAGTCACATGTAATGGTATAATATAAAATTTGAATTCCTTGTTGCCAGTGTTGTACCTATTTACTATGCCTCCCCACGGGACAGAGTTAGACACCAGGGTCGTTTTTTAACGTGGAGAAAAGGTACAAAAATAAAAATTGTCTCAGTTGTGAAGGACCTCCCCTGTGTTGTAGCAGTGTGAGTTTCGAACATTTCATCGCCACTGTTGTAACGTTGTAAGTTTTAAATCCCTGATCGCTAATGTTGTAGTTTTACAGGCCAGTAATAATTAAGACAAACACAGTTGTATGATTAACAAAAATATGCATTAGCAAGAGTATATTACAAAAGTGCTCGTCATGATTCTGCGGTCATAACTGCCACAATTCGTTATCCAATAATATATTAGATGTAACTATATTTCTATAGTCTCTTAGTAAGTCTATTATTCCATAAATGGGCATATCAGCATACAGACGTTGCCTACCTCAGTTTTAGAATAATAATGGATTTTAAAAACAAAAAATTTAATATTTTTTTGTGAATTGAAACATGGTTGACGATTTTGATGAATTTACCGTCTGATGTTGTCGCATAATAGTAAATGAGACACATATAAATAATTGTTTAATAAACTTTACAATAAATTTTCCATTGTATTTTTAATCTGATGGAAAAAGTATATTGTGACTGTTATTCTTTCCCCTTCTCAGCCCATTCCTCTCTCTGGACATGAACACGCATAACTCGACTTGGAGTAAGTGAAATAACTCTGTGAAATTAAACAGTTACTTCCCTTTATATGATAACATTAAAAGATGTGTGTTTGTCTTGGTAACATTAAATGATATAAACGACCGTTTGACCTCCAGATAATACATTTTAATTTGATTAAAAAATTCTCAGGGAAAATGGTGTAACCTTATAGATTAGTAATAATCAAGACAAGCAGGACCCGTGGAAATTCCACGGTAGTTAAAATCTTTTAAAACACATCAGTAAGAAATTCCTTATAAAAATGAACGTATGGAAGCAAGTAGAACAAACAAAGAACTTTAGTTTAAACTTTTATTGAAGGTCAATGCGATCGTAACTGATGCTGTTGATATTGTCAGTAAGTGCTGGTGATGATTGAGGCAGTGACAGGGACGTCGATCAGCTGCTTGGAGTGAGAATAGTGGTCAGTCAGCAGGTTCTTGGGAGTCAGATTGTGAATTAAAAAAAACTGTGTGACATTGCTGACATCGATTTTGTGCAAGTTCTGATGACCCCCAAGTTATTTAATATTTCAGGACATTTTGGATTACATGTGTAAGTAATGAATAGGTCACAGGAAACTGCCATTGCATCTTGATAAAGCTGTTGTAGATTCCTAGGACTTCCTGTAAATGTAGATGGTAGAATAACTGGTACACCAGAATAACCATCTTCATTCCTTGCTAAATGATCCATTAAGTCAGAATATTGAGCAGCTCTTAGTTGAATTTGATGGCTTTTAATGAAGTTAAATAAGCAACCGTCAACTTTTACATATGCGATAGACTTTTCTATTCATTTTAAATTTTATTCAATGAAGATTTGGAAATTCACAAATATTTTTTAAGACGAATTATTGATATAGATTTCAATTAATGCATCTGGCTAATTGGCTATGAAGTAAGTTATTCCGAACTTTGATCTAACATTTTAATTAAAAAAAAAAGCTTAAAATTTTCTTATATCTTTTTTTTTTTTATATTAAGAAAAATGTAAGTATCATGCTGAAATAATAAAATGCCATTCTTAATAAGAGGAGAGGGTTTGACTATTCTAAACCTTCACCTAAATAACGATTTAACGAAAAAAATGTTTAAAATGTTCTTGTATCTTTTTTATAATTTTTGTTAAATAAGAAAAATCAATAAACTTTGATAGCACTATTGTAAGAATCATGCTGAAAGCCATTCTTAATATGGGGAGGGGGGTTAAATATCCTGAAACTTCACCTAACCATGTAAAAAAAAATAAGGGAAAAATATATGTATGAACAATAAATATTTCTTCAGTTAAATAAAATATACTGTAAATCTTTAAATAAGGAATAAATATTTATTTAAACCATAATTATTGAAACAAAGTATTTTACTGCATAATAAAACGGTTATGGGGAGAAGGGTTAACTATTTTGAACCTTCACCTAAATAGCGATTTAATGAAAAAAAATGTAATGGTCTTGTATCTTTTTTTTATAATTTGTTTTAAAATAAGAAAAAAAAAAACTTTGATACCGCTAGTGTAAGAATCATGCTGAAAGCCATTCTTAATATGGGGAGGGGGGTTAACTATTCTGAAACTTCACCTAACAATGTAATAAAAATAATGGAAAAATTCTTCAGTTAAATAAAATATACTGAAAATCTTTAAATAGGAAATAAATGTTTTTTTTAAATAAATTAAATAGTAAGTAATGAAACAAAGTGTTTTATTTCATATTAAAAAAAATGGTGTGTCCATTTTTTATAGTATTTAAATATGTATGCCCTGTCGGTGGGCATTAAAAGATGATGACTGCCTGTAAAAGAAGCAAAATAAAACGAACAAAACATAAGTAATAACTATGTAAACAACGTGAAGCTGTAAAATGTTACAAAATTACTCGATTCGGCATTAAATAACACGAAAAAAGATTGATATGCCGTAAAAAAAGCAACAAAACAGAACAAGACGTAAAATATGTTTTGACTCTGTGTTACTCAGTGTATTTGCGAATGGTGACTTTGGTGATTTATTTATTAAAGTCATTCTTGACTTTTGTAACATTTATTTCTAAACATATTTTTTGTTATGTAAGGCTCACTCAAAAGTAAATAATAAAAAAAGATAAAGTGGCACAGTAAAAAAAAAAACGAACTTGTAACGTTAAATGTAAACAATATATTTATTACTGAATAAAATAGAATAAGCGTTCCGTATTACAGAAGACATCGTTAAAAATGTAAGTAAAATACTATACTATTTAAACTGTGGAACGATACCTTCTATGCATAATTGTCTTTAAAATAATCCGGAACCATAAATAGACAGTTATTTCTTTTTTTTGTTTTTGTTCGAGAACTTTTGGGAAATAAAAGGGGTTTAATGATTTTTAACTGATAAAGCTTGAACAATAAAGGGAGATAATTCACATTAATTAATGTTTGCGATGATAATGACACGTTTCATTAATTAATGTTTGCGATGATGATGGCGTGACACCGTACGGACAAGCATATTAATATATAGCTAAACACAGTGCCATAGTTAATAAAAAGTGTATTAGTAAAAGTATGTTACAGAAGTATGCGTCATAATTCTGGGTCCATAACTACCATGAATCATTATTTAATAATCATTTCATAAATAAATACATTACTCCAACAAAATTATTTTTAGTTTTTTAACACTTTGGTTTAATTAATCACTTACCTTTGACCCTTATCGCCTCACTTGCTGGGTACATAGGATCTTTTTCCACCTGCTGTTAGGCTGTCCTGACATTTGCTAAATGAAACACTCTCGAAATTCATACTAGTTTTTTACGGAGGAGTCACCACTTATCAAGGCCTGGAGGTCACTCGAGGATAAGAGCTAATGAGTTTACAGTGGTCAAGAGGAACATGTCATAGTCATCGTTAGTAGTGGAAATTTTGTAAATTGGATTACTTAAGGGGATTGTTCATCAGAAATTTGTTCACGTTGGACTTGAAGACAACCATATTGTAGTCAGTTGGAAAGCAGGACAGCGGAACAGAGTTCAACAGGTGTACAGTTCTAAGAAAGAAGCTTTGTTCATGGAATCTACGTTTAGGTGTGAGAAATTATTCATAGTTGTTTCAGTTGGACAAGTGTTTTTCATGAAAGTCAGGACAGGGTGGGGGGACAATAGATTGGAGCTCAGACTTGCCATGCAAATAACGATAAACAGAGACAGGCTCACAACATCTCGTCTGTGGAAAGAGGTATAAGGAAATTGACATTAAATCAAGTGCATTTTGGTAAATATATTGTTTTTAACTGCCACGAGGCTCATCAATCAATAATTCCTACATACTTCTGCCTAAAGCCTTTACGATCTTATTACCATTAGCATACCTATTCTTATGTTTTTTAACTATTTTGATTTTAAAGTATGAAATATAATAAAATAAAACAAGGTATTTACTTCTTATGCATTACAAACAATACAGGTGATGATGAACATGAAATATACTTATCCATGTAATCTGGTTAATGTATTTGCAGAATATATATCTATCTACAAAACATATATCTATATATCTATAATATATCTATCTTCAAAACATATATCTATATATCTATATATCTATAATATAATATATCTATCTACAAAACATATCTATATATCTATATATCTATAATATAATATATCTATCTACAAAACATATATCTATATATCTATAATATAATATATCTATCTACAAAAATCATGAACAAAAATTACGAGACATTTTAGGGAAAAATCCGATTTTTAATAAATCCATATGGATCGATAAATGAGGTTTTAAATCATTAGTTAGAGAAAACTGAAATTCTCTTTCTCTCTTATTGCTGCTCTTGATGAGTAAATATAACATATAAAGTTATTTTGTCGTATTTTTAAAGTAAGACCCAAATACTTATCATCTGACAGATCGATATTTGATTCGAACTAGCATAGTTTTTGTTGTCTTCTTCCTTTATGTTATTAGCATAACTATATTTTATCTCATTTTTATAGCAATAGCTCTTCACATATTACTGTAAAGGCCTTTAATAGTGTTTGGCATAAAGATTTGCTTAACAAGTTTGCTAACTATGGAATATCTGGGAAGATCCTCTCAACCATCAAATCCTCTCTCTCAAACGATTATAAAAATAGTTACTAATATGCAGAAACATAATATCAATGCCTAAGGAATCCATTCTGAGTCCAACCCATTTCCTGATCTTCATTAATGAGCTCCCAGATCATATTCCAAGATCATTCTTCAACATTTATGCAAATGACAACCATCTATGGTAACACTTCGAACACCATTAATGATCAAAATGTTTCTGATTTTCTCTTTTTCAACATGGAGCACATGGTGCAATGAGAGTCTCTGGTTACATTTGATATATCTCAAACCAAGTCTTGAAGTCCCCATTTTCCACAATTAAAATGACTGACTCTCTACTTGAGGAAATTGTTTGCTTTGATAAACTTCTAGGACTGACCCTCAGTTCAGACTTGAAATGGAAAACTAACATGAAATCTCTTCCTAATATCACTGGGAAAATACTTGGGTCATTTACCAACACAGAAAGTATCTCACTCCTGATGCAATTCTCTACTTACATAAGTCAAATACATTATAGGTACAAAACCGGCTTCAAAATATAGTGGGAATGTCCTCTTCTCTTACCTGCAGCCTCTTTCTCACAGAAGAGACATTTCTAGTCTTTCTCTGCTTTCCCATTATTTTAATAGTAAGAACTCAACTGAGTACCAATCTATGCCCCCCCCAAACATCCCAAATAAAAAACTCATCTAGCTACAACCACTGTGTTTCTTTTTTTCTCTCTGTGTACCTAAAAACTAAACAAAAAATCCATGGACGAAGTTTCTTTCCTAGAACTGTTGAATGCAAACCACAGGGCCTTTTCCCAACTGACTACAACATGGTCGTTTTCAAATCCAATGTAAACAAATTCTTTTTGAGTCATTGTCTTACGACAAACTTGCAAAAATAACATCTTTAGTGACATGCAATATGGTTTCCGTTCTGCTAGATTAACAACAGATATGCTAACAGTTATATCTTATAGGATTAGTGACTCTCTCGGCAGAGGCTTCCTTTCTATGGCAATTGTTCTTGACATATCAAAGGCCTTTGATGGAGTGTGGCATAAATGTCCACTCCATAAGATCATCAGCTATAGTACAACTGGAAATGTCTTTTCAATTATTAAATCTCTCTGATAGGTTCGAAAGGGTAGTGTTAGGTGAGCAGAAATCAAAAGCTCACAGTATTAATACTGGAGTCCGTCAGGGGTTCATCCTTGGCCCAACTCTCTTCCTGATCTACATCAATGATTTACCATATCGCATCCTAAGATCATTCATACTGATGACACTACCATCTATGATAACACTTCAAAGACCGTAAATGATCAAGTTCTCTCTGATTCTCTCTCCTCTGATCTGGATCACGTGGTACAATGGGGAAAGAGATGGCTGGTTAATTTTAATGCATCAAAAATCAAGTTTCTATCTTTATATCATACACGCTCTGATCCGTGTCTGGCATTGATTAAAATGAATGGCTCTCGTCTTGGGGAGGCTCCATATTTTGACAAACTTCTGGGTCTGTCCAATTCTCCTCATCTGAAATAGAGCACGTACATCAAATCCGTTGCCAAGGCCACTCAAAAAATGTTGGGATTATTCAACTGCTCCAGTAGATATCTCACTGCCGATGCAGTTCTCTACCTCTATAAAAGGTAAGTACATCCAAGAATGGAGTATAGTTGTCACATCTGGCCAGACCTGCTACAAGCAGCTTATCCTGCTTTGACAGAGTTCAAAATAGACTTTGTAGTCTAGTGGGGGATGCCCTTTTTTCTTTCAACCTCTTTCCCACAGAAGAAACATTGCGAGCCTGTCTCTGCTTTATCTTTATTTTCATGGCAAGTGCTCGTCTGAGCTCCAATCTATGGTTCCCCCTCATCAAACTTTCATGAAGAACACTTGTCTAGTTGAAACCGCTATCAATAATTTCCCGCCACTCTTTATCTGTGCCTAAACCTAAAAGTAGATTCCATGAACAAAGCTTCGTTCTTAGAACTGTACACTTGTGAAACCCTCTTCCGTTTTCTCGCTTTCCATCTGACTACAATATGGTCGTCTTCAAGTTCAATGTAAACAAGTTCTTGATGCGCCGTTCCCTTAAATAATCTAATTTACAAAATTTCCACTACTAACGATTACTATGATATTGTCCCATTGATTACTGTACACTCATTAGCCCTTATCCTCAAGTGCCCCCCAGACCTTGATAAGTGGTGACTCCTTTATAAAAAAAAAAATCGTCTGTGTTAATTAAAATTAACAACTACGTGTATTTAGTTGAACAAAGTAATTGTCAGTTCATCCAGCCAAGAAGTCCAAACTTGTATTATTTGGATTATTCAAGCATCTTTAGTTGCTTTATTCAAAACGTTTTGGCCGATGTAACCTCTTGATATTTTAGTTTTGCATTTTTGTAGCAGCCGCGTTTTGTGTTCCTTTCCAAACATACGTTCAGATTGTGTTCTTCTGTACACACAAAGGGCAGAAATTAATAAGGGGAAAAGTGAATATTTCAGAAACAATTAGTTTTTCACACACACATACATACATATATATATAACTATAATATTTTAAAATAAATATTAATAATTTTTATACTTACAAGCACCAGTGTTTCATACTTACGCAATCATCAGTGCAGGGAACTATAATTACTGCTAGTCAGGAGATTCAAACCCAGTCAAGAAAGCCAATTTGTGCTTTATTAGCTTTCGTCTTTCCTCTCTGCCATTGGCCATTAACATTTCAATGAAAGGGAATTAAATACTTATGAAGCTATGTAAGCTGTCATAATCAGCTGTCAGACAGAGTATTCAACATCAGAAAGTTGGAATGATGCATATTTGTCAAATAATAAATTTTTTAATTTACTGAATTTAATTGCAAATTTTCATATGTATATAATTTTCTCACATAGACGACTTGTGAAAAAAAACTTAAGACAAACATGAAAAGCATAATAGATAGAAAAGGTTGAAAATCATGTAATCACAAACACAAAGCAACGCTTATTGTCGCAAACATAATCAAAATGCATGTGTTGTCAGGATAAACAAATAAACAGAGATACTAAGTCGATATATAAGTAACGTAGACTTTCCTGCCTCAATTTATATGAATGACTCCTGTATCAAAGAAGCACTTTGCTTTGACAAGCTTCTGGGACTGATGGCCTTCATTCATAACCTGAAATGGACGACATATCAAATCTGTTGCCAAGCTTACTGGAAAAATGCTTGTATCATTCTACCATTCCAAAAGGTTTCTCACTGTTGACACAATTTCCTACCTGTATAAGAGCCAAATCTATCCTAAAATAGAGTACTGTGTCACATTCAGGAAGGAATCATTTGAAGCACTCTATTCTGTATTGATAGAGTTCAAAACCAAGTTTGAAATCTAGTAGATGATCCCCTGTTCTCCTCTCCGCAACCTCTTTTCTACAGAGAAGACGTTGCAAGCCTGTCTCTACTCTATCATTATTTTCCTGGCAGGTGTTCATTTGAGCTTCAATCTGTATCCCCCCTGCCAAACATTTGCAAGAAGTACTCGTCTACCTACAACCTCTATCAACCATTTCCCCCACTTTCTATATGTGCCTAAATCTAAACACAAATTCCATGAACAAAATTTATTTCCTAGAACTGCTTGCCTGTGGGACTCTGTTCCGCTAGCCTGCTTTCCAGCTGACTACAACATGGTCATCTTCAAAGTCAATGTAAACAAGTTTTTGTTGAGCTGCCCCCTTAATCAAATTCTACCTGATTTCCTCCAAAAATAATCACTATGCTGTTGTCTCAGTGACCATCATACACTCATTAACCCTTATTCTCAAGTAACCTTTGGACCTTGATAAGTGGTGATTCCCTTATAAAAAGAAATGTTCTGGGAACGTATAGCTGTTACTAGTAAAGAAAGTCTGAGAACGACTGATCCCATATTGTGATGATATTGTTTATCAGATACTAAGGTATCTGATAAACAATGTCATCAGCTAATAAAAACTATGTTCAGATGGCAAGTTAAACAGAGTCTGACTGAAAGCAAATCAGGAAAGAGACTGAATCCAGTTTCTAAACTCCCCACATGTGGTGGAGTAATGATTTTATCTTCAGGAAGTTTTTTTTTTTTACTTGGGAGTCACCACTCGAGGATAAGGGTCATTGAATGTAAGATGGTAGTGTAGTTAATTGTGTAAATTGAGTAGAATTTTTATTATTTATAGGGACAGCTCAATGAGAAATTGTTTACATTGGATTTGAAGGCTACTATGTTCAGAAAGCAAGCTAGTGGAACAGTGGTTCAAAGGCAGGCAGTTCTAGGAAAGAAACTTTGTTCATGGAATCTATATTTAGATTTAAGCACAGATGTTTCAAGGGAGATAATTTGAATATTCTGCGTTTTTTTTTGTTTTTTTTAATGGAGACTAGATAATGCTGTGGATGTGTTATTGGCAGCTCCAGTAACTCGCGCTTCTCCTTTTTTGTCCCTCAGTCCTCATTGAAATGAGTGATATTTCTGACAAAGGGTGAAGAAAAAGCTGCTTCCAGGTCGGTAGTACTTTGTGAACAGTAGTATGAGATGTCGGAAATTTTTCTGTCTCTATATCTATCCTTGTGGCCATGTCACTAGTAAGGGTGCTGGAGGTAAACGCTTGTCTGGGCTGACGTTATCTGCCTGATAGTCAGGGACTCGAACCTTGGATTAACCACTAAGGAGGCTGTCCTATCAGCAGGTGCAAAGTACTGGGGCTGCTGTATTGCCATTTGGTGAATGGATTCTGGACCTTGCAGTAATCTCTGGTGGGGCCTCTCGATGCCATACTAGTGGGTAATTGTTACGGCTTTACCTTTTCATGTGCTACAAAAAAAATTCCTATGCTTTTCTCTCTGTCGTTCCCTCTCATTCTTGCTCAAACCAAGTATGCTGACCTGTTCCACAAACCCCAAAAGTTCAACATGAAACATCTCAAAAACAAAAACTCGAATAAACCTAGAACCCCCATCTTCCAACATAGACCCCTACTACCTTGTCTCCTTCTCCAACATCAGGGGTCTATGTTCCAACCTTCCAGAGGTTGAAACCCAATTACAGGAGACGAAACCGGACATATTCTTTCTAAGTGAAACTGGAATAGGGCCGACCACTTCCCTAGATGAATTCATAATTAACGGATACTCTAACTTTACATCGAAATCTGAACCCCAAGATCGTCATGGGCATGGAATATGTGCTACATTAAAGATGGCTTCCCGTGTGGCAGGGATATCTCCAGAGAAGACCCTAATTTACCTTATATGTGCTTCCAGGTTACACTAGCTTACACCACTGCATTTGTATTTGTCTTCTATCACCCCCACAACAGCAGAGTTACTATCTTTAAGAGTATATCTGAGAAAATAGACTACAACTTGTCTGCACATCCCTCGGCTAACATTCACATTTGTGGTGACTTCAATGTCCATAACGTGGAATGGCTGACCCACTCAAATAAGACAGATGAGAGGGGAGGTTCTGTCATGACTTTGCCATTGCCTATGACCTCACTCAGAATGTTCACGAGCCCAACCGAGTGCCAGATACTACCGGTCAGTTTGCAAGCCTTCTAGACCTTTTTCTCTCAACTTCCCCTGAGCTATGTTCATACACTGTTCATTCTCCTCTAGGATCCTCTGACCACTCCGTTGTATCAGTTAAGATAAAAATGAAATGTAATAAGTCCCCAGACGTACCCCTCCACCGTACTGTATACCAATACTCCATTGATGACTGGGATAGCTTCCGTACATTCAGATCTGATCTACCGCTGCATTCCATGTTTAAAAAGGATGTGTCCTCTATATTATCAGACCTAACCGAATGGTTAATTGTAGGCATAGACCGATTCATACCATCTAAAAAATTCCAACAAAAACCTAACAGCCAGCCATGGGTCTCCCCAGAATGTGCTGCTGCTATCGCGCACAGAAATCACTTTTCCCATAACTACCAACGTAATAGATGCACTGAGACAAAAGCTGCTTTCAGGAACGCCAGCAACCACTGTAAAAGAGTAATAAAAAATGCAAAAGAGCTATATGCTCAGTCTGTTAAATCCAAAGTAGCTGATCAGCGGCTTGGTTCCCACCAGTTTTGGCAAATAACAAATAGGATCCTGAACAGAAGTGTGCGTTCTATCCCAACCATTATCAATGGACCAGAGGTCATCTCGTCAGCATCAGACAAGGCCAAACTATTTGCAAAGAACTTTGCAGCTTATTCTACCCTCTGCGACGAAGGCCATCAACTCCCTATATCTCCTCCTATAACACAAAACACGCTAGGTAATATACAAATATCTGTGCGTGAGGTCGCCAAGCTAATCAAGAACCTTGATTCCAGTAAAGCAACTGGCCCTGACGGCATCCCAATTATAGTGTTAAAATAGCTTCAACCTGAACTTGCTCCCATACTTACAAAACTGTTTAAGCGTTGCCTTAAGGAGAAGTGCTTTCCAACACCCTGGAAAACCTCATCAGTATGCCCTGTATTTAAGAATTCAGGTGATACGTCCTCTCCCTCTCAATACAGACCTATAAGTCTCCTGTGTGTCATTAATGTTGCTGGAATCCATACTAAATAGCAGAAATAACCTCCTTAGTGACACGCAATATGGTTTCCATTCTGCAAGATCTACCGCAGATGTGCTAACGGTTATATCTCATAGGATTAGCAAATCTCTTGACAAAGGCTACCTTTCTAGGGCAAGTGCACTTGACATATCAAAGGTCTTTGACAAGGTATGGCATAAAGGCCTACGTCACAAGATTTCCAGCTATGGTATTATTGGAAATGTTTTCTCAATCATTAAATCATTTCTCTCTAATAGGCTCATAAGAGTAGTGGTCGATGGACAAAAATCAGAGGCCTGCAATATTAATGCTGGAGTCCCTCAGGGGTCCATCCTGGGCCCAACTCTTTTCCTGATCTACATCAATGATCTCCCTAAACACATACTTAAATCATTCGTTGACATCTATGCTGATGGCACAACCATCTATGGCAACACATCAAAGGCTGTAAATGACAAAGTTCTCTCTGATTCTCTCTCCTCTGATCTCAAGCGTGTAGTTCAGTGGGGGAAGACGTGGCTGGTTACCTTTAATGCATCTAAAACCAAGCTCCTATCTTTACACCATCAACGCTCTGATCCCCATCTGGCATCAATTGTAATGGATGGCTCTCGCCTAGGAGAAGCTCAATGTTTTGACAAGATTCTGGGCTTGACCTTTACTCCTGATATGAAATGGAACACATACATCAAGTCTGTTGCCAGGATCGTTGAAAAGATGGTGGGATCCTTCTACTGCTCCAGAAGATATCTCACTAATGATGCAATTCTCTATCTATATAAAAGCCAAGTACGTCCAAGGATGGAATACTGCTGCCATATCTGGGCAGGAGCTGCTAAAAATAGCCTATCCTGCCTTGACAGAGTACAAAATAGACTTCGTGGCTTAGTGGGGGATGCCCTTTTCTCTTCTTTGCAACCTCTCTCCCACAGAAGAAACGTTGTGTGCTGTCTTCATTTTACCATTATTTCCATGACAAGTGCTCGTCTGAGCTCCAATCTCTGGTCCCCCCTTGCCAATCTTTTATGAAAAACACCCGTCTAGCTGAAGCCACTGTCAAAAATTTTCCCCACTCTCTATCTGTGTCTAAATCAAAACGTGGATTCCATGAACACAGCTTCTTTCTTAGAACAGCACGCCAGTGGAACTCTGTTCCATCTTCCTGCTTCCCACCTGACTACAACTTGGATGTTTTCAAATCCAACGTAAACAAATTAGTGATGAACTGCTCCCTTAAGTAGACACTTTATGAAATCTCAACACTAACGTACAACATACTGTACATGCAATAACCCTTATCCCTGAGTGGCTTCCGGGCCTTGATAAGTGGTGACCTCCTTGTAAAAAAAACAAAAAAACAAAAAAACATATGTTTTAAGTTCTTATTATCTTCAAATATCTATAAATAGGCAGAAATTATTTCGAAAAAAAAATTCTGTGAATGATAGATTCTAGTTCACACAAGTATTGTTACATAGTATCAACCTAACTCCGTAGCAATTAAGTTAGCTTGTCTGAATTTTGGCAGGAGTCACATTTAGTGCACATCATTATCACCTAATCTGCAATCAGAATAATTTCCATAGCAAATTTAAGGCAGGGACAGAGGTCAAACTCTGTAAACAAAGGGTCGAACGCTGATGAATGACGTTGCGTTTTTGGATTCAAAGAAAACTAAAGCTTTCAAATCAATCTCTTGGTGGAAATCATTTTCATCTTCTTTGAAATAATCTTCACTCAGATCGCATTTATAGAGCCCTTTTTGTGATAAGGAAATGGATACTCTTTCGCAAATCTGTCAGCCTTAAACGGATAGTATCACGTAAGTGCTTATACAAATGCTGCTATGCTTAAACGGGCAGTATGTTGTCACATATACATGGACAGTATGTTGTCACATTTATATGGACAGTGTGTTGTCACATTTATATGGACAGTGTGTTTTCACATGTATATGGACAGTGTGTTGTCATATTTATATGGACAGTGTGTTGTCATATTTATATGGACAGTGTGTTGTCACATTTATATAGACTGTGTTTTCACATGTACAGTGATGATCATATTTATTGGCACGGTAAAATAAAAGTTAAATTTTGTCTAATAAATTCTAAAAAAGGGATTAAATTAAAGAAAATAACAAAGTATATTATGTATTTTTAACTGGCCTTTCCGATTCAGCAATCGGATTTTAGAAAAAATAAATAACAAAGGAACAACAAACATAATTGCAAAAAACCCTTGTTCAAAATGATTGGCACGATTTATTTAATAATCAATTGTATAGCCTTTGGCCTTGATTACCTTCCTCAGTCGCTTTTCATAGTTTACAACCAAGTTGTTGCACTCTTCAGTATGTCATAATTTCAATACATTTATCATAATTTCAAGACATTTATCATAATTTCAAGACATTTATCATAATTTCAAGGCATTTTTTATGTCATAATTTCAATACATTTATCATAATTTCAAGACATTTATCATAATTTTAAGACATTTTTTATATCATAATTTCAAGACATTTTTATATCATAATTTCAAGACATTTATCATAATTTCAAGACATTTATCATAATTTAAAGGCATTTTTATATCATAATTTCAAGACATTTATCATAATTTCAAGACATTTATCATAATTTCAAGGCATTTTTTATATCATAATTTCAAGACATTTTTATATCATAATTTCAAGACATTTTTTATATCATAATTTCAAGACATTTATCATAATTTCAAGACATTTTTTATATCATAATTGCAAGACATTTATCATAATTTCAAGACATTTTTATATCATAATTTCAAGGCATTTTTTATATCATAATTTCAAGACATTTTTATATCATAATTTCAAGACATTTATCATCATTTCAAGACATTTATCATAATTTCAAGGCATTTTTTATATCATAATTTCAAGACATTTATCATAATTTCACGACATTTTTATATCATACTTTCAAGGCATTTTTTATATCATAATTTCAAGACATTTTTATATCATAATTTCAAGGCATTTTTATATCATAATTTAAGACATTTATCATAATTTCCAGACATTTATCATAATTTCAAGGCATTTTTTATATCATAATTTCAAGACATTTTTTATATCATAATTTCAAGACATTTTTATATCATAATTTCAAGATATTTATCATAATTTCAAGACATTTTTATATCATAATTTCAAGACATTTTTTATATCATCATTTCAAGACATTTATCATAATTTCAAGACATTTTTATATCATAATTTCAAGACATTTATCATAATTTCAAGACACTTTTTATATCATAATTTCAAGATATTTATCATAATTTCAAGACATTAATCATAATTTCAAGACATTTTTTATATCATCATTTCAAGACATTTTTTATATCATAATTTCAAGACATTTATCATAATTTGAAGACATTTATCATAATTTCAAGACATTTTTATATCATAATTTCAAGACATTTTTTATATCATAATGTCAAGACATTTTTTATATCATAATTTCAAGGCATTTTTTATATCATAATTTCAAGACATTTTTTATATCACAATTTCAAGGCATTTTTTATATCATAATTTCAAGGCATTTTGTATATCATACTTTCAAGACATTTATCATAATTTCAAGACATTTTTTATATCATAATTTCAAGATATTTTTATATCATAATTTCCAGGCATTTTTTATATAATAATTTCAAGACATTTATCATAATTTAAAGACATTTTTTATATCATAATTTCAAGACATTTATCATAATTTCAAGACATTTTTATATCCTAATTTCAAGGCCTTGTTTATATCATAATTTCAAGGCATTTTTTATATCATAATTTTAAGACATTTATCATAATTTCAAGACATTTTTTATATCATAATTTCAAGACATTTTTATATCATAATTTCAAGACATTTATCGTAATTTCAAGACATTTTTTATATCAAAATTTCAAGACATTTTTTATATCATAGTTTCAAGACATTTATCATAATTTGAAGACATTTATCATAATTTAAAGGCATTATTCATATCATAATTTACAAGACATTTATCATAATTTCAAGACATTTTTTATATCATAATTTCAAGACATTTTTATATCATAATTTCAAGACATTTATCATAATTTCAAGACATTTATCATAATTTCAAGGCATTTTTTATGTCATAATTTCTATACATTTATCATAATTTCAAGACATTTATCATAATTTATAGATATTTTCTATATCATAATTTCAAGACATTTTTATATCAACATTTCAAGACATTTATCATAATTTCCAGACATTTATCATAATTTCAAGGCATTTTTTGTATCATAATTTCAAGAAATTTATCATAATTTCAAGACATTTATAATAATTTCAAGACATTTTTTATATCATAATTTCAAGACATTTTTATATCATAATTTCAAGACATTTATCATAATTTCAAGACATTTTTTATATCATAATTTCAAGACATTTTTATATCATAATTTCAAGACATTTATCATAATTTCAATACATTTATCATAATTTCAAGACATTTTTTATATAATAATTTCAAGACATGTTTATATCATAATTTCAAGACATTTATCATGATTTAAAGACATTTATCATAATTTCAAGGCATTTTTTATATCATAATTTCAAGACATTTATCATAATTTAAAGACATTTATTATAATTTCAAGACATTTTTTATATCATAATATCAAGACATTTTTATATCATAATTTATAGACATTTATCATAATTTCAAGACATTTATCATAATTTCAAGGCATTTTTTATATCATAATTTCAAGACATTTATCATAATTTCAAGACATTTATCATAATTTCAAGACATTTTTTATATCATAATTTCAAGACATTTTTATATCATAATTTCAAGACATTTATCATAATTTCAAGACATTTTTGATCATTTCAAGACATTTTTTATATCATAATTTCAAGACATTTTTATATCATAATTTCAAGACATTTATCATAATTTCAAGGCATTTTTTATATCATAATTTCAAGACATTTATAATAATTACAAGACATTTATCATAATTTCAAGACATTTTTTATATCATAATTTCAAGACATTTTTATATCATTATTTCAAGACATTTATCATAATTTCAAGACATTTATCATAATTTCAAGGCATTTTTATAGCATACTTTCAAGACATTTATCATAATTTCAAGACATTTATCATAATTTCAAGACATTTTTTATATCATAATTTCAAGACATTTTTATATCATAATTTAAAGACATTTATCATAATTTCAAGACATTTATCATAATTTCAAGACATTTATCATAATTTCAAAGCATTTATAATAATTTCAATACATTTTTTATATCATAAGTTCAAGACATTTTTATATCATAATTTCAAGACATTTATCATAATTTCAAGACATTTATCATAATTTCAAGGCATTTTTTATATCATAATTTACAGACATTTATCATAATTTCAAGACATTTATCATAATTTAAAGACATTTTTTATATCATAATATCAAGACATTTTTATATCATAATTTCAAGACATTTATCATAATTTCAAGACATTTACATAATTTCAAGGCATTTTTTATATCATAATTTCAAGACATTTATCATAATTTCAAGACATTTATCATAATTTCATGGCATTTTTTATATCATAATTTCAAGACATTTATCATAATTTCAAGACATGTATCATAATTTCAAGACATTTTTTATATCATAATTTCAAGACATTTTTATACCATAATTTCAAGACATTTATCATAATTTCAAGACATTTTTCATAATTTCAAGACATTTTTTATATCATAATTCCTAGACATTTTTATATCATAATTTCAAGACATTTATCATAATTCCAAGGCATTTTTTATATCATAATTTCAAGACATTTATCATAATTTCAAGACATTTATCATAATTTCAAGACATTTATCATAATTTCAAGACATTTTTTATATCATAATTTCAAGACATTTTTATATCATAATTTCAAGACATTTATCATAATTTCAAGACATTTATCATAATTTCAAGGCATTTTTTATAGTATACTTTCAAGACATTTATCATAATTTACAGACATTTATCATAATTTCAAGGCATTTTTAATATCATAATTTCAAGACATTTTTATATCATAATTTCAAGACATTTATCATAATTTCAAGACATTTATCATAATTTCAAAGCATGTATCATAATTTCAAGACATTTTTTCTTCCTAATTTCAAGACATTTTTATATCATAATTTCAAGACATTTATCATAATTTCAAGACATTTTTTATAATGAAAAGACATTTATCATAATTTCAAGACATTTTTATATCATAATTTCAAGACATTTATCATAATTTCAAGACATTTTTCATAATTTCAAGACATTTTTTATATCATAATTTCAAGACATTTTTATATCATAATTTCAAGACATTTATCATAATTTCCAGACATTTATCATAATTTCAAGGTATTTTTTATAGCATAATTTCAAGACATTTATCATAATTTCAAGACATTTATAATAATTTCAAGACATTTTTTATATCCTAATTTCAAGACATTTTTATATCATAATTTCAAGACATTTATCATAATTTCAAGACATTTTTATATATCATAATTTCAAGACATTTTTATATCATAATATCAAGACATTTATCATAATTTCAATACATTTATCATAATCTAAAGACATTTTTTATATAATAATTTCAAGACATTTTTATATCATAATTTCAATACATTTATCATAATTTCAAGGCATTTTTTTATCATAATTTCAAGACATTTATCATAATTTCAAGACATTTATAATAATTTCAAGACATTTTTTATATCATAATATCAAGACATTTTTATATCATAATTTATAGACATTTATCATAATTTCAAGACATTTATCCTAATTTCAAGGCATTTTTTATATCATAATTTCAAGACATTTATCATAATTTCAAGACATTTATCATAATTTCAAGACATTTTTTATATCATAATTTAAAGACATTTTTATATCATAATTTCAAGACATTTATCATAATTTCAAGACATTTTTCATAATTTCAAGACATTTTTTATATCATAATTTCAAGACATTTTTATATCATAATTTCAAGACATTTATCATAATTTCAAGGCATTTTTCATATCATAATTTCAAGACATTTATAATAATTACAAGACATTTATCATAATTTTAAGACATTTTTTATATCCTAATTTCAAGACATTTTATATCATAATTTCAAGACATTTATCATAATTTCAAGACATTTATCATAATATCAAGACATTTTTTATATCATAATTTCAAGACATTTTTATATCATAATTTCAAGACATTTATCATAATTTCAAGACATTTATCATAATTTCAAGACATTTATCATAATTTCAAAGCATTTATCATAATTTTCAGAAATTTTTTATATCATAATTTCCAGACATTTTTATATCATAATTTCAAGACATTTATCATAATTTCAAGACATTTATCATAATTTCAAGGCATTTTTTATATCATAATTTCAAGACACTTATCATAATTTCAAGACATTTATCATAATTTCAATACATTTTTTATATCATAATTACAAGACATTTTTACATCATATTTTCAAGATATTTATCATAATTTCAAGACATTTACATAATTTCAAGGCATTTTTTATATCATAATTTCAAGACATTTATCATAATTTCAATACATGTATCATAATTTCAAGACATTTTTTATATCATAATTTCAAGACATTTTTATACCATAATTTCAAGACATTTATCATAATTTCAAGACATTTTTCATAATTCCAAGACATTTTTTATATCATAATTTCAAGACATTTTTATATCATAATTTGAAGACATTTATCATAATTCCAAGGCATTTTTTATATCATAATTTCAAGACATTTATCATAATTTCAAGACATTTATCATAATTTCAAGACATTTTTTATATCATAATTTCAAGACATTTTTATATCATAATTTAAAGACATTTATCATAATTTCAAGACATTTATCATAATTTCAAGGCATTTTTTATAGCATACTTTCAAGACATTTATCATAATTTACAGACATTTATCATAATTTCAAGACATTTTTTATATCATAATTTCAAGACATTTTTATATCATAATTTCAAGACATTTATCATAATTTCAAGACATTTATCATAATTTCAAGACATTTTTTATAATTTTAAGACATTTTTTATATCATAATTTCAAGACATTTTTTATATCATTATTTCAAGAAATTTATCATAATTTCAAGACATTTTTCATAATTTCAAGCCATTTTTTTATCATAATTTCAAGACATTTTTATATCATAATTTCAAGACATTTATCATAATTTCCAGACATTTATCATAATTTCAAGGCATTTTTTATATCATAATTTACAGACATTTATAATAATTACAAGACATTTATCATAATTTAAAGACATTTTTTATATCATAATATCAAGACATTTTTATATCATAATTTCAAGACATTTATCATAATTTCAAGACATTTACATAATTTCAAGGCATTTTTTATATCATAATTTCAAGACATTTATCATAATTTCAAGACATTTATCATAATTTCAAGGCATTTTTTATATCATAATTTCAAGACATTTATCATAATTTCAAGACATGTATCATAATTTCAAGACATTTTTTATATCATAATTTCAAGACATTTTTATACCATAATTTCAAGACATTTATCATAATTTCAAGACATTTTTCATAATTTCAAGACATTTTTTATATCATAATTTCAAGACATTTTTATATCAAAATTTCAAGACATTTATCATAATTCCAAGGCATTTTTTATATCATAATTTCAAGACATTTATCATAATTTCAAGACATTTATCATAATTTCAAGACATTTATCATAATTTCAAGACATTTTTTATATCATAATTTCAAGACATTTTTATATCATAATTTCAAGACATTTATCATAATTTCAAGACATTTATCATAATTTCAAGGCATTTTTTATAGCATACTTTTAAGACATTTATCATAATTTACAGACATTTATCATAATTTCAAGGCATTTTTTATATCATAATTTCAAGACATTTTTATATCATAATTTCAAGACATTTATCATAATTTCAAGACATTTATCATAATTTCAAAGCATGTATCATAATTTCAAGACATTTTTTCTTCCTAATTTCAAGACATTTTTATATCATAATTTCAAGACATTTATCATAATTTCAAGACATTTATCATAATTTCAAGGCATTTTTTATATCATAATTTCAAGACACTTATCATAATTTCAAGACATTTATCATAATTTCAATACATTTTTTATATCATAATTACAAGACATTTTTACATCATATTTTCAAGATATTTATCATAATTTCAAGACATTTACATAATTTCAAGGCATTTTTTATATCATAATTTCAAGACATTTATCATAATTTCAATACATGTATCATAATTTCAAGACATTTTTTATATCATAATTTCAAGACATTTTTATACCATAATTTCAAGACATTTATCATAATTTCAAGACATTTTTCATAATTCCAAGACATTTTTTATATCATAATTTCAAGACATTTTTATATCATAATTTGAAGACATTTATCATAATTCCAAGGCATTTTTTATATCATAATTTCAAGACATTTATCATAATTTCAAGACATTTATCATAATTTCAAGACATTTTTTATATCATAATTTCAAGACATTTTTATATCATAATTTAAAGACATTTATCATAATTTCAAGACATTTATCATAATTTCAAGGCATTTTTTATAGCATACTTTCAAGACATTTATCATAATTTACAGACATTTATCATAATTTCAAGACATTTTTTATATCATAATTTCAAGACATTTTTATATCATAATTTCAAGACATTTATCATAATTTCAAGACATTTATCATAATTTCAAGACATTTTTTATAATTTTAAGACATTTTTTATATCATAATTTCAAGACATTTTTTATATCATTATTTCAAGAAATTTATCATAATTTCAAGACATTTTTCATAATTTCAAGCCATTTTTTTATCATAATTTCAAGACATTTTTATATCATAATTTCAAGACATTTATCATAATTTCCAGACATTTATCATAATTTCAAGGCATTTTTTATATCATAATTTACAGACATTTATAATAATTACAAGACATTTATCATAATTTAAAGACATTTTTTATATCATAATATCAAGACATTTTTATATCATAATTTCAAGACATTTATCATAATTTCAAGACATTTACATAATTTCAAGGCATTTTTTATATCATAATTTCAAGACATTTATCATAATTTCAAGACATTTATCATAATTTCAAGGCATTTTTTATATCATAATTTCAAGACATTTATCATAATTTCAAGACATGTATCATAATTTCAAGACATTTTTTATATCATAATTTCAAGACATTTTTATACCATAATTTCAAGACATTTATCATAATTTCAAGACATTTTTCATAATTTCAAGACATTTTTTATATCATAATTTCAAGACATTTTTATATCAAAATTTCAAGACATTTATCATAATTCCAAGGCATTTTTTATATCATAATTTCAAGACATTTATCATAATTTCAAGACATTTATCATAATTTCAAGACATTTATCATAATTTCAAGACATTTTTTATATCATAATTTCAAGACATTTTTATATCATAATTTCAAGACATTTATCATAATTTCAAGACATTTATCATAATTTCAAGGCATTTTTTATAGCATACTTTCAAGACATTTATCATAATTTACAGACATTTATCATAATTTCAAGGCATTTTTTATATCATAATTTCAAGACATTTTTATATCATAATTTCAAGACATTTATCATAATTTCAAGACATTTATCATAATTTCAAAGCATGTATCATAATTTCAAGACATTTTTTCTTCCTAATTTCAAGACATTTTTATATCATAATTTCAAGACATTTATCATAATTTCAAGGCATTTTTTTTGTCATAATTTCAAGACATTTATAATAATTTCAAGACATTTTTTATAATTTAAAGACATTTATAATAATTTCAAGACATTTTTATATCATAATTTCAAGACATTTATCATAATTTCAAGACATTTTTCATAATTTCAAGACATTTTTTATATCATAATTTCAAGACATTTTTTATATCATAATTTCAAGACATTTATCATAATTTCAAGACATTTATCATAATTTCAAGGTATTTTTTATAGCATAATTTCAAGACATTTATCATAATTTCAAGACATTTATAATAATTTCAAGACATTTTTTATATCCTAATTTCAAGATATTTTTATATCATAATTTCAAGACATTTATCATAATTTCAAGACATTTTTATATATCATAATTTCAAGACATTTTTATATCATAATATCAAGACATTTATCATAATTTCAATACATTTATCATAATTTAAAGACATTTTTTATATAATAATTTCAAGACATTTTTATATCATAATTTCAAGACATTTATCATAATTTCAAGGCATTTTTTATATCATAATTTCAAGACATTTATCATAATTTCAAGACATTTATAATAATTTCAAGACATTTTTTATATCATAATATCTGACATTTTTATATCATAATTTATAGACATTTATCATAATTTCAAGACATTTATCCTAATTTCAAGGCATTTTTTATATCATAATTTCAAGACATTTATCATAATTTCAAGACATTTATCATAATTTCAAGACATTTTTTATATCATAATTTCAAGACATTTTTATATCATAATTTCAAGACATTAATCATAATTTCAAGACATTTTTCATAATTTCAAGACATTTTTTATAGCATAATTTCAAGACATTTTTATATCATAATTTCAAGACATTTATCATAATTTCAAGGCATTTTTTATATCATAATTTCAAGACATTTATAATAATTACAAGACATTTATCATAATTTTAAGACATTTTTTATATCATAATTTCAAGACATTTTATATCATAATTTCAAGACATTTATCATAATTTCAAGACATTTATCATAATTTCAAGACATTTTTTATATCCTAATTTCAAGACATTTTTATATCATAATTTCAAGACATTTATCATAATTTCAAGACATTTATCATAATTTCAAGACATTTATAATAATTTCAAAGCATTTATCATAATTTTCAGAAATTTTTTATATCATAATTTCCAGACATTTTTATATCATAATTTCAAGACATTTATCATAATTTCAAGACATTTATCATAATTTCAAGGCATTTTTTATATCATAATTTCAAGACATTTATCATAATTTCAAGACATTTATCATAATTTCAATACATTTTTTATATCATAATTACCAGACATTTTTACATCATATTTTCAAGACATTTATCATAATTTCAAGACATTTACATAATTTCAAGGCATTTTTTATATCATAATTTCAAGACATTTATCATAATTTCAATACATGTATCATAATTTCAAGACATTTTTTATATCATAATATCAAGACATTTTTATACCATAATTTCAAGACATTTATCATAATTTCAAGACATTTTTCATAATTCCAAGACATTTTTTATATCATAATTTCAAGACATTTTTATATCATAATTTCAAGACATTTATCATAATTCCAAGGCATTTTTTATATCATAATTTCAAGACATTTATCATAATTTCAAGACATTTATCATAATTTCAAGACATTTTTTATATCATAATTTCAAGACATTTTTATATCATAATTTAAAGACATTTATCATAATTTCAAGACATTTATCATAATTTCAAGGCATTTTTTATAGCATACTTTCAAGACATTTATCATAATTTCAAAGCATTTCTCATAATTTCAAGACATTTTTTATATCATATTTCCAGACATTTTTATATCATAATTTCAAGACATTTATCATAATTTCCAGACATTTATCATAATTTCAAGACATTTTTTATAATTTTAAGACATTTTTTATATCATAATTTCAAGACATTTTTTATATCATTATTTCAAGAAATTTATCATAATTTCAAGACATTTTTCATAATTTTAAGCCATTTTTTATATCATAATTTCAAGACATTTTTATATCATAATTTCAAGACATTTATCATAATTTCCAGACATTTATCATAATTTCAAGGTATTTTTTATAGCATAATTTCAAGACATTTATCATAATTTCAAGACATTTATCATAATTTCAATACATTTTTTATATCATAATTTCAAGACATTTTTATATCATAATTTCATGACATTTATCATAATTTCAAGACATTTATCATAATTTCAAGACATTTATCATAATTTCAAAGCATTTATCGTAATTTGAAGACATTTTTTATATGATAATTTCAAGACAATTTTATATCATAATTTCAAGACATTTATCATAATTTCAAGACATTTATCATAATTTCAAGACATTTTTTATATCATAATTTCAAGACATTTTTATATCATAATTTTAAGAGATTTATCATAATTTCAAGACATTTATCATAATTTCAAGGCATTTTTTATATCATAATTTCAAGACATTTATAATAATTTCAAGACATTTATCATAATTTCAAGACATTTATCATAATTTCAAGACATTTTTTATATCATAATTTCAAGACATTTTTATATCATAATTTTAAGAGATTTATCATAATTTCAAGACATTTATCATAATTTCAAGGCATTTTTATATCATAATTTCAAGACATTTATCATAATTTCAAGACATTTATCATAATTTATAGACATTTTCTATATCATAATTTCAAGACATTTTTATATCAACATTTCAAGACATTTATCATAATTTCCAGACATTTATCATAATTTCAAGGCATTTTTTGTATCATAATTTCAAGAAATTTATCATAATTTCAAGACATTTATAATAATTTCAAGACATTTTTTATATCATAATTTCAAGACATTTTTATATCATAATTTCAAGACATTTATCATAATTTCAAGACATTTTTTATATCATAATTTCAAGACATTTTTATATAACAATTTCAAGACATTTATCATAATTTCAATACATTTATCATAATTTCAAGACATTTTTTATATGATAATTTCAAGACATTTTTATATCATAATTTCAAGACATTTATCATGATTTCAAGACATTTATCATAATTTCAAGGCATTTTTTATATCATAATTTCAGGACATTTATCATAATTTCAATACATTTATTATAATTTCAAGACATTTTTTATATCATAATATCAAGACATTTTTATATCATAATTTATAGACATTTATCATAATTTCAAGACATTTATCATAATTTCAAGGCATTTTTTATATCATAATTTCAAGACATTTATCATAATTTCAAGACATTTATCATAATTTCAAGACATTTTTTATATCATAATTTCAAGACATTTTTATATCATAATTTCAAGACATTTATCATAATTTCAAGACATTTTTCATAATTTCAAGACATTTTTTATATCATAATTTCAAGACATTTTTATATCATAATTTCAAGACATTTATCATAATTTCAAGGCATTTTTTATATCATAATTTCAAGACATTTATAATAATTACAAGACTTTTATCATAATTTCAAGACATTTTTTATATCATAATTTCAAGACATTTTTATATCATAATTTCAAGACATTTATCATAATTTCAAGACATTTATCATAATTTCAAGACATTTATCATAATTTCAAGGCATTTTTATAGCATACTTTCAAGACATTTATCATAATTTAAAGACATTTATCATAATTTCAAGACATTTTTTATATCATAATTTCAAGACATTTTTATATCATAATTTCAAGACATTTATCATAATTTCAAGACATTTATCATAATTTCAAGGCATTTTTTATATCATAATTTCAAGACATTTATCATAATTTCAAGACATTTATCATAATTTCAATACATTTTTTATATCATAATTACCAGACATTTTTACATCATATTTTCAAGACATTTATCATAGTTTCAAGACATTTACATAATTTCAAGGCATTTTTTATATCATAATTTCAAGACATTTATCATAATTTCAATACATGTATCATAATTTCAAGACATTTTTTATATCACAATATCAAGACATTTTTATACCATAATTTCAATACATTCATCATAATTTCAAGACATTTTTCATAATTCCAAGACATTTTTATATCATAATTTCAAGACATTTTTATATCATAATTTCAAGACATTTATCATAATTCCAAGGCATTTTTTATATCATAATTTCAAGACATTTATCATAATTTCAAGACATTTATCTTCATTTCAAGACATTTTTTATATCATAATTTCAAGACATTTTTATATCATAATTTAAAGACATTTATCATAATTTCAAGACATTTATCATAATTTCAAGGCATTTTTTATATCATACTTTCAAGACATTTATCATAATTTCAAAGCATTTCTCATAATTTCAAGACATTTTTTATATCATATTTCCAGACATTTTTATATCATAATTTCAAGACATTTATCATAATTTCAAGACATTTATCATAATTTCAAGACATTTTTTATAATTTTAAGACATTTTTTATATCATAATTTCAAGACATTTTTTATATCATTATTTCAAGAAATTTATCATAATTTCAAGACATTTTTCATAATTTCAAGCCATTTTTTATATCATAATTTCAAGACATTTTTATATCATTATTTCAAGACATTTATCATAATTTCCAGACATTTATCATAATTTCAAGGTATTTTTTATAGCATAATTTCAAGACATTTATCATAATTTCAAGACATTTATCATAATTTCAAGACATTTTTTATATCATAATTTACAAGACATTTTTATATAATAATTTCATGACATTTATCATAATTTCAAGACATTTATCATAATTTCAAGACATTTATCATAATTTCAAAGCATTTATCGTAATTTAAAGACAATTTTTATATGATAATTTCAAGACAATTCTATATCATAATTTCAAGACATTTATCATAATTTCAAGACATTTATCATAATTTCAAGACATTTTTTATATCATAATTTCAAGACATTTTTATATCATAATTTTAAGAGATTTATCATAATTTCAAGACATTTATCATAATTTCAAGGCATTTTTTATATCATAATTTCAAGACATTTATAATAATTTCAAGACATTTATCATAATTTCAAGACATTTATCATAATTTCAAGACATTTTTTATATCATAATTTCAAGACATTATTATATCATAATTTTAAGAGAGTTATCATAATTTCAAGACATTTATGATAATTTCAAGGCATTTTTATATCATAATTTCAAGACATTTATCATAATTTCAAGACATTTATCATAATTTATAGACATTTTCTATATCATAATTTCAAGACATTTTTATATCAACATTTCAAGACATTTATCATAATTTCCAGACATTTATCATAATTTCAAGGCATTTTTTGTATCATAATTTCAAGAAATTTATCATAATTTCAAGACATTTATAATAATTTCAAGACATTTTTTATATCATAATTTCAAGACATTTTTATATCATAATTTCAAGACATTTATCATAATTTCAAGACATTTTTTATATCATAATTTCAAGACATTTTTATATCATAATTTCAAGACATTTATCATAATTTCAATACATTTATCATAATTTCAAGACATTTTTTATATAATAATTTCAAGACATTTTTATATCATAATTTCAAGACATTTATCATGATTTCAAGACATTTATCATAATTTCAAGGCATTTTTTATATCATAATTTCAAGACATTTATCATAATTTCAAGACATTTATTATAATTTCAAGACATTTTTTATATCATAATATCAAGACATTTTTATATCATAATTTATAGACATTTATCATAATTTCAAGACATTTATCATAATTTCAAGGAATTTTTTATATCATAATTTAAAGACATTTATCATAATTTCAAGACATTTATCATAATTTCAAGACATTTTTTATATCATAATTTCAAGACATTTTTATATCATAATTTTAAGACATTTATCATAATTTCAAGACATTTTTCATAATTTCAAGACATTTTTTATACCATAATTTCAAGACAGTTTTATATCATAATTTCAAGACATTTATCATAATTTCAAGGCATTTTTTATATCATAATTTAAAGACATTTATAATAATTACAAGACATTTATCATAATTTCAAGACATTTTTTATATCATAATTTCAAGACATTTTTATATCATAATTTCAAGACATTTATCATAATTTCAAGACATTTATCATAATTTCAAGACATTTATCATAATTTCAAGGCATTTTTATAGCATACTTTCAAGACATTTATCATAATCTCAAGACATTTATCATAATTTCAAGACATTTTTTATATCATAATTTCAAGACATGTTTATATCATAATTTCAAGACATTTATCATAATTTCAAGACATTTATCATAATTTCAAGACATTTATCATAATTTCAAAGCATTTCTCATAATTTCAAGACATTTTTTATATCATATTTCCAGACATTTTTATATCATAATTTCAAGACATTTATCATAATTTCAAGACATTTATCATAATTTCAAGGCATTTTTTATATCATAATTTCAAGACATTTATCATAATTTCAAGACATTTTTTATATCATAATTTCAAGACATTTTTATATAATAATTTCATGACATTTATAATAATTTCAAGACATTTATCATAATTTCAAGACATTTATCATAATTTCAAAGCATTTATCGTAATTTGAAGACATTTTTTATATGATAATTTCAAGACAATTTTATATCATAATTTCAAGACATTTATAATAATTTCAAGACATTTATCATAATTTCAAGACATTTATCATAATTTCAAGACATTTTTTATATCATAATTTCAAGACATTTTTATATCATAATTTTAAGAGAGTTATCATAATTTCAAGACATTTATCATAATTTCAAGGCATTTTTATATCATAATTTCAAGACATTTATCATAATTTCAAGACATTTATCATAATTTATAGACATTTTCTATATCATAATTTCCAGACATTTTTATATCAACATTTCAAGACATTTATCATAATTTCCAGACATTTATCATAATTTCAAGGCATTTTTTGTATCATAATTTCAAGAAATTAATCATAATTTCAAGACATTTATAATAATTTCAAGACATTTTTTATATCATAATTTCAAGACATTTTTATATCATAATTTCAAGACATTTTTCATAATTTCAAGACATTTTTTATATCATAATTTCAAGACATTTTTATATCATAATTTCAAGACATTTATCATAATTTCAATACATTTATCATAATTTCAAGACATTTTTTATATAATAATTTCAAGACATTTTTATATCATAATTTCAAGACATTTATCATGATTTCAAGACATTTATCATAATTTCAAGGCATTTTTTATATCATAATTTCAAGACATTTATCATAATTTCAAGACATTTATTATAATTTCAAGACATTTTTTATATCATAATATCAAGACATTTTTATATCATAATTTATAGACATTTATCATAATTTCAAGACATTTATCATAATTTCAAGGCATTTTTTATATCATAATTTAAAGACATTTATCATAATTTCAAGACATTTATCATAATTTCAAGACATTTTTTATATCATAATTTCAAGACATTTTTATATCATAATTTCAAGACATTTATCATAATTTCAAGACATTTTTCATAATTTCAAGACATTTTTTATATCATAATTTCAAGACATTTTTATATCATAATTTCAAGACATTTATCATAATTTCAAGGCATTTTTTATATCATAATTTCAAGACATTTATAATAATTACAAGACATTTATCATAATTTCAAGACATTTTTTATATCATAATTTCAAGACATTTTTATATCATAATTTCAAGACATTTATCATAATTTCAAGACATTTATCATAATTTCAAGACATTTATCATAATTTCAAGACATTTATCATAATTTCAAGACATTTTTTATATCATAATTTCAAGACATTTTTATATCATAATTTCAAGACATTTATCATAATTTCAAGACATTTATCATAATTTCAAGACATTTATCATAATTTCAAAGCATTTCTCATAATTTCAAGACATTTTTTATATCATATTTCCAGACATTTTTATATCATAATTTCAAGACATTTATCATAATTTCAAGACATTTATCATAATTTCAAGGCATTTTTTATATCATAATTTGAAGACATTTATCATAATTTCAAGACATTTATCATAATTTCAATACATTTTTTATATAATAATATCAAGACATTTTTATATCATAATTTCAAGACATTTATCATAATTTCAAGACATTTACATAATTTCAAGGCATTTTTTATATCATAATTTCAAGACATTTATCATAATTTCAAGACATTTATCATAATTTTAAGGCATTTTTTATATCATAATTTCAAGACATTTATCATAATTTCAAGACATGTATCATAATTTCAAGACATTTTTTATATCATAATTTCAAGACATTTTTATACCATAATTTCAAGACATTTATCATAATTTCAAGACATTTTTCATAATTTCAAGACATTTTTTATATCATAATTTCAAGACATTTTTATATCATAATTTCAAGACATTTATCATAATTCCAAGGCATTTTTTATATCATAATTTCAAGAAATTTATCATAATTTCAAGACATTTATCATAATTTCAAGACATTTATCATAATTTGAAGACATTTTTTATATCAACATTTCAAGACATTTTTATATCATATTTTCAAGACATTTATCATAATTTCAAGACATTTATCATAATTTCAAGGCCTTTTTTATAGCATACTTTCAAGACATTTATCATAATTTACAGACATTTATCATAATTTCAAGACATTTTTTATATCATAATTTCAAGACATTTTTATATCATAATTTCAAGACATTTATCATAAGTTCAAGACATTTATCATAATTTCAAAGCATGTATCAGAATTTCAAGACATTTTTTCTTCATAATTTCAAGACATTTTTATATCATAATTTCAAGACATTTATCATAATTTCAAGACATTTATCATAATTTCAAGGCATTTTTTTTGTCATAATTTCAAGACATTTATCATAATTTCAAGACATTTTTTATAATTTCAAGACATTTTTTATATCATAATTTCAAGACATTTTTATATCATTATTTCAAGACATTTATCATAATTTCAAGACATTTTTCATAATTTCAAGACATTTTTTATATCATAATTTCAAGACATTTTTATATCATAATTTCAAGACATTTATCATAATTTCCAGACATTTATCATAATTTCAAGGTATTTTTTATAGAATAATTTCAAGACATTTATCATAATTTCAAGACATTTATAATAATTTCAAGACATTTTTTATATCATAATTTCAAGACATTTTTATATCATAATTTCAAGACATTTATAATAATTTCAAGACATTTTTATATATCATCATTTCAAGACATTTTTATATCATAATTTCTAGACATTTATCATAATTTCAATACATTTATCATAATTTAAAGACATTTTTTATATAATAATTTCAAGACATTTTTATATCATAATTTCAAGACATTTATCATAATTTCAAGGCATTTTTTATATCATAATTTCAAGACATTTATCATAATTTCAAGACATTTATTATAATTTCAAGACATTTTTTATATCATAATATCAAACATTTTTATATCATAATTTATAGACATTTATCATAATTTCAAGACATTTATCATAATTTCAAGACATTTTTTATATCATAATTTCAAGACATTTTTATATCATAATTTCAAGACATTTATCATAATTTCAAGACATTTTTCATAATTTCAAGACATTTTTTATATCATAATTTCAAGACATTTTTATATCATAATTTCAAGACATTTATCATAATTTCAAGGCATTTTTTATATCATAATTTCAAGACATTTATCATAATTTTAAGACATTTTTTATATCATAATTTCAAGATATTTTTATATCATAATTTCAAGACATTTATCATAATTTCAAGACATTTATCATAATTTCAAGGCATTTTTATAGCATACTTTCAAGACATTTATCATAATTTCAAGACATTTTTTATATCATAATTTCAAGACATTTATCATAATTTCAAGACATTTATCATAATTTCAAGACATTTATCATAATTTCAAGGCATTTTTATATCATAATTTACAGACATTTATCATAATTTCAAGATATTTGTCATAATTTCAATACATTTTTTATATTATAATTACAAGACATTTTTATATCATAATTTCAAGACATTTATCATAATTTCAAGACATTTACATAATTTCAAGGCATTTTTTATATCATAATTTCAAGACATTTATCATAATTTCAAGACATGTATCATAATTTCAAGACATTTTTTATATCATAATTTCAAGACATTTTTATATCATAATTTCAAGACATTTATAATAATTCCAAGGCATTTTTTATATCATAATTTCAAGACATTTATCATAATTTCAAGACATTTTTCATAATTTCAAGACATTTTTTATATCATAATTTCAAGACATTTTTATATCATAATTTCAAGACATTTATCATAATTTCAAGACATTTATCATAATTTCAAGGCATTTTTTATAGCATACTTTCAAGACATTTATCATAATTTACAGACATTTATCATAATTTCAAGACATTTTTTATATCATAATTTCAAGACATTTTTATATCATAATTTCAAGACATCATAATTTCAAGACATTTATCATAATTTCAAATCATGTATCATAATTTCAAGATATTTTCTTCATAATTTCAAGACATTTTTTATATCATAATTTCAAGACATTTATCATAATTTCAAGACATTTATCATAATTTCAAGACATTTTTTATAATTTCAAGACATTTTTTATATCATAATTTCAAGACATTTATCATAATTTCAAGACATTTACATAATTTCAAGGCATTTTTTATATCATAATTTCAAGACATTTATCATAATTTCAAGACATTTATCATAATTTCAAGGCATTTTTTATATCATAATTTCAAGACATTTATCATAATTTCAAGACATTTATCATAATTTCAAGACATTTTTTATATCATAATTTCAAGACATTTTTATACCATAATTTCAAGACATTTATCATAATTTCAAGACATTTTTCATAATTTCAAGACATTTTTTATATCATAATTTCTAGACATTTTTATATCATAATTTCAAGACATTTATCATAATTCCAAGGCATTTTTTATATCATAATTTCAAGACATTTATCATAATTTCAAGACATTTATCATAAATTCAAGACATTTATCATAATTTCAAGACATTTTTTATATCATAATTTCAAGACATTTTTATATCATAATTTCAAGACATTTATCATAATTTCAAGACATTTATCATAATTTCAAGGCATTTTTTATAGAATACTTTCAAGACATTTATCATAATTTACAGACATTTATCATAATTTCAAGGCATTTTTTATATCATAATTTCAAGACATTTTTATATCATAATTTCAAGACATTTATCATAATTTCAAGACATTTATCATAATTTCAAAGCATGTATCATAATTTCAAGACATTTTTTCTTCCTAATTTCAAGACATTTTTATATCATAATTTCAAGACATTTATCATATTTTCAAGGCATTTTTTTTGTCATAATTTCAAGACATTTATAATAATTTCAAGACATTTTTTATAATTTAAAGACATTTATCATAATTTCAAGACATTTTTATATCATAATTTCAAGACATTTATCATAATTTCAAGACATTTTTCATAATTTCAAGACATTTTTTATATCATAATTTCAAGACATTTTTATATAATAATTTCAAGACATTTATCATAATTTCCAGACATTTATCATAATTTCAAGGTATTTTTTATAGCATAATTTCAAGACATTTATCATAATTTCAAGACATTTATAATAATTTCAAGACATTTTTTATATCCTAATTTCAAGACTTTTTTATATCATAATTTCAAGACATTTATCATAATTTCAAGACATTTTTATATATCATAATTTCAAGACATTTTTATATCATAATATCAAGACATTTATCATAATTTCAATATATTTATCATAATTTAAAGACATTTTTTATATAATAATTTCAAGACATTTTTATATCATAATTTCAAGGCATTTTTTATATCATAATTTCAAGACATTTATCATAATTTCAAGACATTAATAATAATTTCAAGACATTTTTTATATCATAATATCAAGACATTTTTATATCATAATTTATAGACATTTATCATAATTTCAAGACATTTATCCTAATTTCAAGGCATTTTTTATATCATAATTTCAAGACATTTATCATAATTTCAAGACATTTATCATAATTTCAAGACATTTTTTATATCATAATTTCAAGACATTTTTGTATCATAATTTCAAGACATTTATCATAATTTCAAGACATTTTTCATAATTTCAAGACATTTTTTATATCATAATTTCAAGACATTTTTATATCATAATTTCAAGACATTTATCATAATTTCAAGGCATTTTTTATATCATAATTTCAAGACATTTATAATAATTACAAGACATTTATCATAATTTTAAGACATTTTTTATATCATAATTTCAAGACATTTTATATCATAATTTCAAGACATTTATCATAATTTCAAGACATTTATCATAATTTCAAGACATTTATCATAATTTCAAAGCATTTATCATAATTTTCAGAAATTTTTTATATCATAATTTCCAGACATTTTTATATCATAATTTCAAGACATTTATCATAATTTCAAGACATTTATCATAATTTCAAGGCATTTTTTATATCATAATTTCAAGACATTTATCATAATTTCAAGACATTTATCATAATTTCAATACATTTTTTATATCATAATTACCAGACATTTTTACATAATATTTTCAAGACATTTATCATAATTTCAAGACATTTACATAATTTCAAGGCATTTTTTATATCATAATTTCAAGACATTTATCATAATTTCAATACATGTATCATAATTTCAAAACATTTTTTATATCATAATTTCAAGACATTTTTATACCATAATTTCAAGACATTTATCATAATTTCAAGACATTTTTCATAATTCCAAGACATTTTTTATATCATAATTTCAAGACATTTTTATATCATAATTTCAAGACATTTATCATAATTCCAAGGCATTTTTTATATCATAATTTCAAGACATTTATCATAATTTCAAGACATTTATCATAATTTCAAGACATTTTTTATATCATAATTTCAAGACATTTTTATATCATAATTTCAAGACATTTATCATAATTTCAAGACATTTATAATAATTTCAAGGCATTTTTTATAGCATACTTTCAAGACATTTATCATAATTTACAGACATTTATCATAATTTCAAGACATTTTTTTTATCATAATTTAAAGACATTTTTATATCATAATTTCAAGACATTTATCATAATTTCAAGACATTTATCATAATTTCAAGACATTTTTTATAATTTTAAGACATTATTTATATCATAATTTCAAGACATTTTTTATATCATTATTTCAAGAAATTTATCATAATTTCAAGACATTTTTCATAATTTCAAGCCATTTTTTATATCATAATTTCAAGACATTTTTATATCATAATTTCAAGACATTTATCATAATTTCCAGACATTTATCATAATTTCAAGGTATTTTTTATAGCATAATTTCAAGACATTTATCATAATTTCAAGACATTTATCATAATTTCAAGACATTTTTTATATCATAATTTCAAGACATTTTTATATCATAATTTCATGACATTTATAATAATTTCAAGACATTTATCATAATTTCAAGACATTTATCATAATTTCAAAGCATTTATCGTAATTTGAAGACATTTTTTATATGATAATTTCAAGACAATTTTATATCATAATTTCAAGACATTTATCATAATTTCAAGACATTTATCATAATTTCAAGACATTTTTTATATCATAATTTCAAGACATTTTTATATCATAATTTTAAGAGATTTATCATAATTTCAAGACATTTATCATAATTTCAAGGCATTTTTTATATCATAATTTCAAGACATTTATAATAATTTCAAGACATTTATCATAATTTCAAGACATTTATCATAATTTCAAGACATTTTTTATATCATAATTTCAAGACATTTTTATATCATAATTTTAAGAGATTTATCATAATTTCAAGACATTTATCATAATTTCAAGGCATTTTTATATCATAATTTCAAGACGTTTATCATAATTTCAAGACATTTATCATAATTTATAGACATTTTCTATATCATAATTTCAAGACATTTTTATATCAACATTTCAAGACATTTATCATAATTTCCAGACATTTATCATAATTTCAAGGCATTTTTTGTATCATAATTTCAAGAAATTTATCATAATTTCAAGACATTTATAATAATTTCAAGACATTTTTATATCATAATTTCAAGACATTTTTATATCATAATTTCAAGACATTTTTCATAATTTCAAGACATTTTTTATATCATAATTTCAAGACATTTTTATATCATAATTTCAAGACATTTATCATAATTTCAATACATTTATCATAATTTCAAGACATTTTTTATATAATAATTTCAAGACATTTTTATATCATAATTTCAAGACATTTATCATGATTTCAAGACATTTATCATAATTTCAAGACATTTTTATATCATAATTTCAAGACATTTATCATAATTTCAAGACATTTATTATAATTTCAAGACATTTTTTATATCATAATATCAAGACATTTTTATATCATAATTTATAGACATTTATCATAATTTCAAGACATTTATCATAATTTCAAGGCATTTTTTATATCATAATTTCAAGACATTTATCATAATTTCAAGACATTTATCATAATTTCAAGACATTTTTTATATCATAATTTCAAGACATTTTTATATCATAATTTCAAGACATTTATCATAATTTCAAGACATTTTTCATAATTTCAAGACATTTTTATATCATAATTTCAAGACATTTTTATATCATAATTTCAAGACATTTATCATAATTTCAAGGCATTTTTTATATCATAATTTCAAGACATTTATAATAATTACAACACATTTATCATAATTTCAAGACATTTTTTATATCATAATTTCAAGACATTTTTATATCATAATTTCAAGACATTTATCATAATTTCAAGACATTTATCATAATTTCAAGACATTTATCATAATTTCAAGGCATTTTTATAGCATACTTTCAAGACATTTATCATAATTTCAAGACATTTATCATAATTTCAAGACATTTTTTATATCATAATTTCAAGACATTTTTATATCATAATTTCAAGACATTTATCATAATTTCAAGAAATTTATCATAATTTCAAGACATTTATCATAATTTCAAAGCATTTCTCATAATTTCAAGACATTTTTTATATCATAATTTCCAGACATTTTTATATCATAATTTCAAGACATTTATCATAATTTATAGACATTTATCATAACTTCAAGGCATTTTTTATATCATAATTTAAAGACATTTATCATAATTTCAAGACATTTATCATAATTTCAATACATTTTTCATATCATAATATCAAGACATTTTTATATCATAATTTCAAGACATTTATCATAATTTCAAGACATTTACATAATTTCAAGGCATTTTTTATATCATAATTTCAAGACATTTATCATAATTTCAAGACATTTATCACAATTTTAAGGCATTTTTTATATCATAATTTCAAGACATGTATCATAATTTCAAGACATTTTTTATATCATAATTTCAAGACATTTTTATACCATAATTTCAAGACATTTATCATAATTTCAAGACATTTTTCATAATTTCAAGACATTTTTTATATCATAATTTCAAGACATTTTTATATCATAATTTCAAGACATTTATCATAATTCCAAGGCATTTTTTATATCATAATTTCAAGAAATTTATCATAATTTCAAGACATTTATCATAATTTCAAGACATTTATAATAATTTCAAGACATTTTTTATATCATAATTTCAAGACATTTTTATATCATATTTTCAAGACATTTATCATAATTTCAAGACATTTATCATAATTTCAAGGCCTTTTTTATAGCATACTTTAAAGACATTTATCATAATTTACAGACATTTATCATAATTTCAAGACATTTTTTATATCATAATTTCAAGACATTTTTATATCATAATTTCAAGACATTTATCATAATTTCAAGACATTTATCATAATTTCAAAGCATGTATCAGAATTTCAAGACATTTTTTCTTCATAATTTCAAGACATTTTTATATCATAATTTCAAGACATTTATCATCATTTCAAGACATTTATCATAATTTCAAGGCATTTTTTTTGTCATAATTTCAAGACATTTATAATAATTTCAAGACATTTTTTATAATTTCAAGACATTTTTCATAATTTCAAGACATTTTTATATCATAATTTCAAGACATTTATCATAATTTCAAGACATTTTTCATAATTTCAAGACATTTTTTATATCATAATTTCAAGACATTTTTATATCATAATTTATAGACATTTATCATAATTTCAAGACATTTATCATAATTTCAAGGCATTTTTTGTATCATAATTTCAAGACATTTATAATAATTTCAAGACATTTATCATAATTTCAAGACATTTATTATAATTTCAAGACATTTTTTATATCATAATATCAAGACATTTTTATATCATAATTTATAGACATTTATCATAATTTCAAGACATTTATCATAATTTCAAGGCATTTTTTATATCATAATTTCAAGACATTTATCATAATTTCAAGACATTTATCATAATTTCAAGACATTTTTTATATAATAATTTCAAGACATTTTTATATCATAATTTCAAGACATTTATCATAATTTCAAGACATTTTTTATATCATAATATCAAGACATTTTTATATCATAATTTATAGACATTTATCATAATTTCAAGACATTTATCCTAATTTCAAGGCATTTTTTATATCATAATTTCAAGACATTTATCATAATTTCAAGACATTTATCATAATTTCAAGACATTTTTTATATCATAATTTCAAGACATTTTTGTATCATAATTTCAAGACATTTATCATAATTTCAAGATATTTTTCATAATTTCAAGACATTTTTTATATCATAATTTCAAGACATTTTTATATCATAATTTCAAGACATTTATCATAATTTCAAGGCATTTTTTATATCATAATTTCAAGACATTTATAATAATTACAAGACATTTATCATAATTTTAAGACATTTTTTATATCATAATTTCAAGACATTTTATATCATAATTTCAAGACATTTATCATAATTTCAAGACATTTATCATAATTTCAAGACATTTTTTATATCATAATTCCAAGATATTTTTATATCATAATTTCAAGACATTTATCATAATTTCAAGACATTTATCATAATTTAAAGACATTTATCATAATTTCAAAGCATTTATCATAATTTTCAGAAATTTTTTATATCATAATTTCCAGACATTTTTATATCATAATTTCAAGACATTTATCATAATTTCAAGACATTTATCATAATTTCAAGGCATTTTTTATATCATAATTTCAAGACATTTATCATAATTTCTAGACATTTATCATAATTTCAATACATTTTTTATATCATAATTACCAGACATTTTTACATCATATTTTCAAGACATTTATCATAATTTCAAGACATTTACATAATTTCAAGGCATTTTTTATATCATAATTTCAAGACATTTATCATAATTTCAATACATGTATCATAATTTCAAGACATTTTTTATATCATAATTTCAAGACATTTTTATACCATAATTTCAAGACATTTATCATAATTAAAAGACATTTTTCATAATTCCAAGACATTTTTTATATCATAATTTCAAGACATTTTTATATCATAATTTCAAGACATTTATCATAATTCCGAGGCATTTTTTATATCATAATTTCAAGACATTTATCATAATTTCAAGACATTTATCATAATTTCAAGACATTTTTTATATCATAATTTCAAGACATTTTTATATCATAATTTAAAGACATTTATCATAATTTCAAGACATTTATCATAATTTCAAGGCATTTTTTATAGCATACTTTCAAGACATTTATCATAATTTACAGACATTTATAATAATTTCAAGACATTTTTTTTATCATAATTTAAAGACATTTTTATATCATAATTTCAAGACATTTATCATAATTTCAAGACATTTATCATAATTTCAAGACATTTTTTATAATTTTAAGACATTTTTTATATCATAATTTCAAGACATTTTTTATATCATTATTTCAAGAAATTTATCATAATTTCAAGACATTTTTCATAATTTCAAGCCATTTTTTATATCATAATTTCAAGACATTTTTATATCATAATTTCAAGACATTTATCATAATTTCCAGACATTTATCATAATTTCAAGGTATTTTTTATAGCATAATTTCAAGACATTTATCATAATTTCAAGACATTTATCATAATTTCAAGACATTTTTTATATCATAATTTCAAGACATTTTTATATCATAATTTCATGACATTTATCATAATTTCAAGACATTTATCATAATTTCAAGACATTTATCATAATTTCAAAGCATTTATCGTAATTTGAAGACATTTTTTATATGATAATTTCAAGACAATTTTATATCATAATTTCAAGACATTTATCATAATTTCAAGACATTTATCATAATTTCAAGACATTTTTTATATCATAATTTCAAGACATTTTTATATCATAATTTATAGACATTTATCATAATTTCAAGACATTTATCATAATTTCAAGGCATTTTTTGTATCATAATTTCAAGACATTTATAATAATTTCAAGACATTTATCATAATTTCAAGACATTTATTATAATTTCAAGACATTTTTTATATCATAATATCAAGACATTTTTATATCATAATTTATAGACATTTATCATAATTTCAAGACATTTATCCTAATTTCAAGGCATTTTTTATATCATAATTTCAAGACATTTATCATAATTTCAAGACATTTATCATAATTTCAAGACATTTTTTATATCATAATTTCAAGACATTTTTATATCATAATTTCAAGACATTTATCATAATTTCAAGACATTTTTCATAATTTAAAGACATTTTTTATATCATAATTTCAAGACATTTTTATATCATAATTTCAAGACATTTATAATAATTTCAAGACATTTTTTATATCATAATTTCAAGACATTTTTATATCATAATTTCAAGACATTTATCATAATTTCAAGACATTTTTTATGTCATAATTTCAAGACATTTTTATATCATAATTCTAAGACATTTATCATAATTTCAATACATTTATCATAATTTCAAGACATTTTTTATATAATAATTTCAAGACATTTTTATATCATAATTTCAAGACATTTATCATGATTTCAAGACATTTATCATAATTTCAAGGCATTTTTTATATCATAATTTCAAGACATTTATCATAATTTCAAGACATTTATCATAATTTCAAGACATTTTTTATAATTTCAAGACATTTTTTATATCATAATTTCAAGACATTTTTTATATCATTATTTCAAGAAATTTATCATAATTTTAAGACATTTTTCATAATTTCAAGCCATTTTTTATATCATAATTTCAAGACATTTTTATATCATAATTTCAAGACATTTATCATAATTTCCAGACATTTATCATAATTTCAAGGTATTTTTTATAGCATAATTTCAAGACATTTATCATAATTTCCAGACATTTATCATAATTTCAAGACATTTTTTATATCATAATTTCAAGACATTTTTATATCATAATTTCATGACATTTATCATAATTTCAAGACATTTATCATAATTTCAAGACATTTATCATAATTTCAAAGCATTTATCGTAATTTGAAGACATTTTTTATATGATAATTTCAAGACAATTTTATATCATAATTTCAAGACATTTATCATAATTTCAAGACATTTATCATAATTTCAAGACATTTTTTATATCATAATTTCAAGACATTTTTATATCATAATTTTAAGAGATTTATCATAATTTCAAGACATTTATCATAATTTGAAGGCATTTTTTATATCATAATTTCAAGACATTTATAATAATTTCAAGACATTTATCATAATTTCAAGACATTTATTATAATTTCAAGACATTTTTTATATCATAATATCAAGACATTTTTATATCATAATTTATAGACATTTATCATAATTTCAAGACATTTATCCTAATTTCAAGGCATTTTTTATATCATAATTTCAAGACATTTATCATAATTTCAAGACATTTATCATAATTTCAAGACATTTTTTATATCATAATTTCAAGACATTTTTATATCATAATTTCAAGACATTTATCATAATTTCAAGACATTTTTCATAATTTCAAGACATTTTTTATATCATAATTTCAAGACATTTTTATATCATAATTTCAAGACATTTATAATAATTTCAAGACATTTTTTATATCATAATTTCAAGACATTTTTATATCATAATTTCAAGACATTTATCATAATTTCCAGACATTTATCATAATTTCAAGGTATTTTTTATAGCATAATTTCAAGACATTTATCATAATTTCCAGACATTTATCATAATTTCAAGACATTTTTTATATCATAATTTCAAGACATTTTTATATCATAATTTCATGACATTTATCATAATTTCAAGACATTTATCATAATTTCAAGACATTTATCATAATTTCAAAGCATTTATCGTAATTTGAAGACATTTTTTATATGATAATTTCAAGACAATTTTATATCATAATTTCAAGACATTTATCATAATTTCAAGACATTTATCATAATTTCAAGACATTTTTTATATCATAATTTCAAGACATTTTTATATCATAATTTTAAGAGATTTATCATAATTTCAAGACATTTATCATAATTTGAAGGCATTTTTTATATCATAATTTCAAGACATTTATAATAATTTCAAGACATTTATCATAATTTCAAGACATTTATCATAATTTAAAGACATTTTTTATATCATAATTTCAAGACATTTTTATATCATAATTTTAAGAGATTTATCATAATTTCAAGACATTTATCATAATTTCAAGGCATTTTTATATCATAATTTCAAGACATTTATCATAATTTCAAGACATTTATCATAATTTATAGACATTTTCTATATCATTATTTCAAGACATTTTTATATCAACATTTCAAGACATTTATCATAATTTCCAGACATTTATCATAATTTCAAGGCATTTTTTGTATCATAATTTCAAGAAATTTATCATAATTTCAAGACATTTATAATAATTTCAAGACATTTTTATATCATAATTTCAAGACATTTTTATATCATAATTTCAAGACATTTATCATAATTTCAAGACATTTTTTATATCATAATTTCAAGACATTTTTATATCATAATTTCAAGACATTTATCATAATTTAAATACATTTATCATAATTTCAAGACATTTTTTATATAATAATTTCAAGACATTTTTATATCATAATTTCAAGACATTTATCATGATTTCAAGACATTTATCATAATTTCAAGGCATTTTTTATATCATAATTTCAAGACATTTATCATAATTTCAAGACATTTATTATAATTTCAAGACATTTTTTATATCATAATATCAAGACATTTTTATATCATAATTTATAGACATTTATCATAATTTCAAGACATTTATCATAATTTCAAGGCATTTTTTATATCATAACTTCAAGACATTTATCATAATTTCAAGACATTTATCATAATTTCAAGACATTTTTTATATCATAATTTCAAGACATTTTTATATCATAATTTCAAGACATTTATCATAATTTCAAGACATTTTTCATAATTTCAAGACATTTTTTATATCATAATTTCAAGACATTTTTATATCATAATTTCAAGACATTTATCATAATTTCAAGGCATTTTTTATATCATAATTTCAAGACATTTATAATAATTACAACACATTTATCATAATTTCAAGACATTTTTTATATCATAATTTCAAGACATTTTTATATCATAATTTCAAGACATTTATCATAATTTCAAGACATTTATCATAATTTCAAGACATTTATCATAATTTCAAGGCATTTTTATAGCATACTTTCAAGACATTTATCATAATTTCAAGACATTTATCATAATTTCAAGACATTTTTTATATTATAATTTCAAGACATTTTTATATCATAATGTCAAGACATTTATCATAATTTCAAGAAATTTATAATAATTTCAAGACATTTATCATAATTTCAAAGCATTTCTAATAATTTCAAGACATTTTTTATATCATAATTTCCAGACATTTTTATATCATAATTTCAAGACATTTATCATAATTTCAAGACATTTATCATAATTTCAAGGCATTTTTTATATCATAATTTAAAGACATTTATCATAATTTCAAGACATTTATCATAATTTCAATAAATTTTTTATATCATAATATCAAGACATTTTTATATCATAATTTCAAGACATTTATCATAATTTCAAGACATTTACATAATTTCAAGGCATTTTTTATATCATAATTTCAAGACATTTATCATAATTTCAAGACATTTATCATAATTTCAAGACATTTATCATAATTTCTAGACATTTATCATAATTTCAAGACATTTTTCATAATTTCAAGACATTTTTTATATCATAATTTCAAGACATTTTTATATCATAATTTCAAGACATTTATCATAATTTCAAGGCATTTTTTATATCATAATTTCAAGACATTTATAATAATTAAAAGACATTTATCATAATTTTAAGACATTTTTTATATCATAATTTCAAGATATTTTTATATCATAATTTCAAGACATTTATCATAATTTCAAGACATTTATCATAATTTCAAGGCATTTTTATAGCATACTTTCAAGACATTTATCATAATTTCAAGACATTTTTTATATCATAATTTCAAGACATTTATCATAATTTCAAGACATTTATCATAATTTCAAGACATTTATCATAATTTCAAGGCATTTTTATATCATAATTTACAGACATTTATCATAATTTCAAGACATTTGTCATAATTTCAATACATTTTTTATATCATAATTACAAGACATTTTTATATCATAATTTCAAGACATTTATCATAATTTCAAGACATTTACATAATTTAAAGGCATTTTTTATATCATAATTTCAAGACATTTATCATAATTTCAAGACATGTATCATAATTTCAAGACATTTTTTATATCATAATTTCAAGACATTTTTATACCATAATTTCAAGACATTTATCATAATTTCAAGACATTTTTCATAATTCCAAGACATTTTTTATATCATAATTTCAAGACATTTTTATATCATAATTTCAAGACATTTATAATAATTCCAAGGCATTTTTTATATCATAATTTCAAGACATTTATCATAATTTCAAGACATTTATCATAATTTCAAGACATTTTTTATATCATAATTTCAAGACATTTTTATATCATAATTTCCAGACATTTATCATAATTTCAAGACATTTATCATAATTTCAAGGCATTTTATATAGCATACTTTCAAGATATTTATCATAATTTACAGACATTTATCATAATTTCAAGACATTTTTTATATCATAATTTCAAGACATTTTTATATCATAATTTCAAGACATCATAATTTCAAGACATTTATCATAATTTCAAAGCATGTATAATAATTTCAAGATATTTTCTTCATAATTTCAAGACATTTTTATATCATAATTTCAAGACATTTATCATAATTTCAAGACATTTATCATAATTTCAAGACATTTTTTATAATTTCAAGACATTTTTTATATCATAATTTCAAGACATTTTTTATATAATTATTTCAAGAAATTTATCATAATTTCAAGACATTTTTCATAATTTCAAGACATTTTTTATATCATAATTTCAAGACATTTTTATATCATAATTTCAAGACATTTATCATAATTTCCAGACATTTATCATAATTTCAAGGCATTTTTTATATAATAATTTCAAGACATTTATCATAATTTCAAGACATTTATCATAATTTCAAGACATTTTTTATATCATAATTTCAAGACATTTTTATATCATAATTTCAAGACATTTATCATAATTTCAAGACATTTTTCATAATTTCAAGACATTTTTTATATCATAATTTCAAGACATTTTTATATCATAATTTCAAGACATTTATCATAATTTCAAGGCATTTTTTATATCATAATTTCAAGACATTTATAATAATTACAACACATTTATCATAATTTACAGACATTTTTTATATCATAATTTCAAGACATTTTTATATCATAATTTCAAGACATTTATCATAATTTCAAGACATTTATCATAATTTCAAGACATTTATCATAATTTCAAGGCATTTTTATAGCATACTTTCAAGACATTTATCATAATTTCAAGACATTTATCATAATTTCAAGACATTTTTTATATCATAATTTCAAGACATTTTTATATCATAATTTCAAGACATTTATCATAATTTCAAGAAATTTATAATAATTTCAAGACATTTATCATAATTTCAAATCATTTCTCATAATTTCAAGACATTTTTTATATCATAATTTCCAGACATTTGTATATCATAATTTCAAGACATTTATCATAATTTCAAGACATTTATCATAATTTCAAGGCATTTTTTATATCATAATTTAAAGACATTTATCATAATTTCAAGACATTTATCATAATTTCAATACATTTTTTATATCATAATATCAAGACATTTTTATATCATAATTTCAAGACATTTATCATAATTTCAAGACATTTACATAATTTCAAGGCATTTTTTATATCATAATTTCAAGACATTTATCATAATTTCAAGACATTTATCATAATTTTAAGGCATTTTTTATATCATAATTTCAAGACATTTATCATAATTTCAAGACATGTATCATAATTTCAAGACATTTTTTATATCATAATTTCAAGACATTTTTATACCATAATTTCAAGACATTTATCATAATTTCAAGACATTTTTCATAATTCCAAGACATTTTTTATATCATAATTTCAAGATATTTTTATATCATAATTTCAAGACATTTATAATAATTCCAAGGCATTTTTTATATCATAATTTCAAGACATTTATCATAATTTCAAGACATTTATCATAATTTCAAGACATTTTTTATATCATAATTTCAAGACATTTTTATATCATAATTTCCAGACATTTATCATAATTTCAAGACATTTATCATAATTTCAAGGCATTTTATATAGCATACTTTCAAGATATTTATCATAATTTACAGACATTTATCATAATTTCAAGACATTTTTTATATCATAATTTCAAGACATTTTTATATCATAATTTCAAGACATCATAATTTCAAGACATTTATCATAATTTCAAAGCATGTATAATAATTTCAAGATATTTTCTTCATAATTTCAAGACATTTTTATATCATAATTTCAAGACATTTATCATAATTTCAAGACATTTATCATAATTTCAAGACATTTTTTATAATTTCAAGACATTTTTTATATCATAATTTCAAGACATTTTTTATATAATTATTTCAAGAAATTTATCATAATTTCAAGACATTTTTCATAATTTCAAGACATTTTTTATATCATAATTTCAAGACATTTTTATATCATAATTTCAAGACATTTATCATAATTTCCAGACATTTATCATAATTTCAAGGCATTTTTTATATAATAATTTCAAGACATTTATCATAATTTCAAGACATTTATCATAATTTCAAGACATTTTTTATATCATAATTTCAAGACATTTTTATATCATAATTTCAAGACATTTATCATAATTTCAAGACATTTTTCATAATTTCAAGACATTTTTTATATCATAATTTCAAGACATTTTTATATCATAATTTCAAGACATTTATCATAATTTCAAGGCATTTTTTATATCATAATTTCAAGACATTTATAATAATTACAACACATTTATCATAATTTACAGACATTTTTTATATCATAATTTCAAGACATTTTTATATCATAATTTCAAGACATTTATCATAATTTCAAGACATTTATCATAATTTCAAGACATTTATCATAATTTCAAGGCATTTTTATAGCATACTTTCAAGACATTTATCATAATTTCAAGACATTTATCATAATTTCAAGACATTTTTTATATCATAATTTCAAGACATTTTTATATCATAATTTCAAGACATTTATCATAATTTCAAGAAATTTATAATAATTTCAAGACATTTATCATAATTTCAAATCATTTCTCATAATTTCAAGACATTTTTTATATCATAATTTCCAGACATTTGTATATCATAATTTCAAGACATTTATCATAATTTCAAGACATTTATCATAATTTCAAGGCATTTTTTATATCATAATTTAAAGACATTTATCATAATTTCAAGACATTTATCATAATTTCAATACATTTTTTATATCATAATATCAAGACATTTTTATATCATAATTTCAAGACATTTATCATAATTTCAAGACATTTACATAATTTCAAGGCATTTTTTATATCATAATTTCAAGACATTTATCATAATTTCAAGACATTTATCATAATTTTAAGGCATTTTTTATATCATAATTTCAAGACATTTATCATAATTTCAAGACATGTATCATAATTTCAAGACATTTTTTATATGATAATTTCAAGACATTTTTATACCATAATTTCAAGACATTTATCATAATTTCAAGACATTTTTCATAATTTCAAGACATTTTTTATATCATAATTTCAAGACATTTTTATATCATAATTTCAAGACATTTATCATAATTCCAAGGCATTTTTTATATCATAATTTCAAGAAATTTATCATAATTTCAAGACATTTATCATAATTTCAAGACATTTATCATAATTTCAAGACATTTTTTATATCATAATTTCAAGACATGTTTATATCATAATTTCAAGACATTTATCATAATTTCAAGACATTTATCATAATTTCAAGGCCTTTTTTATAGCATACTTTCAAGACATTTATCATAATTTACAGACATTTATCATAATTTCAAGACATTTTTTATATCATAATTTCAAGACATTTTTATATCATAATTTCAAGACATTTATCATAATTTCAAGACATTTATCATAATTTCAAAGCATGTATCAGAATTTCCAGACATTTTTTCTTCATAATTTCAAGACATTTTTATATCATAATTTCAAGACATTTATCATAATTTCAAGACATTTATCATAATTTCAAGGCATTTTTTTGTCATAATTTCAAGACATTTATCATAATTTCAAGACATTTTTTATAATTTCAAGACATTTTTTATATCATAATTTCAAGACATTTTTATATCATTATTTCAAGACATTTATCATAATTTCAAGACATTTTTCATAATTTCAAGACATTTTTTATATCATAATTTCAAGACATTTTTATATAATAATTTCAAGACATTTATCATAATTTCCAGACATTTATCATAAGTTCAAGGTATTTTTTATAGAATAATTTCAAGACATTTATAATAATTTCAAGACATTTTTTATATCATAATTTCAAGACATTTTTATATCATAATTTCAAGACATTTATCATAATTTCAAGACATTTTTATATATCATCATTTCAAGACATTTTTATATCATAATTTCAAGACATTTATCATAATTTCAATACATTTATCATAATTTAAAGACATTTTTTATATAATAATTTCAAGACATTTTTATATCATAATTTCAAGACATTTATCATAATTTCAAGGCATTTTTTATATCATAATTTCAAGACATTTATCATAATTTCAAGACATTTATTATAATTTCAAGACATTTTTTATATCATAATATCAAACATTTTTATATCATAATTTATAGACATTTATCATAATTTCAAGACATTTATCATAATTTCAAGACATTTTTTATATCATAATTTCAAGACATTTTTATATCATAATTTCAAGACATTTATCATAATTTCAAGACATTTTTCATAATTTCAAGACATTTTTTATATCATAATTTCAAGACATTTTTATATCATAATTTCAAGACATTTATCATAATTTCAAGGCATTTTTTATATCATAATTTCAAGACATTTATAATAATTAAAAGACATTTATCATAATTTCAAGACATTTTTCCTAATTTCAAGACATTTTTTATATCATAATTTCAAGACATTTTTATATCATAATTTCAAGACATTTATCATAATTCCAAGGCATTTTTTATATCATAATTTCAAGAAATTTATCATAATTTCAAGACATTTATCATAATTTCAAGACATTTATCATAATTTCAAGACATTTTTTATATCATAATTTCAAGACATTTTTATATCATAATTTCAAGACATTTATCATAATTTCAAGACATTTATCATAATTTCAAGGCCTTTTTTATAGCATACTTTCAAGACATTTATCATAATTTACAGGCATTTATCATAATTTCAAGACATTTTTTATATCATAATTTCAAGACATTTTTATATCATAATTTCAAGACATTTATCATAATTTCAAGACATTTATCATAATTTCAAAGCATGTATCAGAATTTCAAGACATTTTTTCTTCATAATTTCAAGACATTTTTATATCATAATTTCAAGACATTTATCATAATTTCAAGACATTTATCATAATTTCAAGGCATTTTTTTTGTCATAATTTCAAGACATTTATCATAATTTCAAGACATTTTTTATAATTTCAAGACATTTTTTATATCATAATTTCAAGACATTTTTATATCATTATTTCAAGACATTTATCATAATTTCAAGACATTTTTCATAATTTCAAGACATTTTTTATATCATAATTTCAAGACATTTTTATATCATAATTTCAAGACATTTATCATAATTTCCAGACATTTATCATAATTTCAAGGTATTTTTTATAGAATAATTTCAAGACATTTATCATAATTTCAAGACATTTATAATAATTTCAAGACATTTTTTATATCATAATTTCAAGACATTTTTATATCGTAATTTCAAGGCATTTATCATAATTTCAAGACATTTTTATATATCATCATTTAAGACATTTTTATATCATAATTTCAAGACATTTATCATAATTTCAATACATTTATCATAATTTAAAGACATTTTTTATATAATAATTTCAAAACATTTTTATATCATAATTTCAAGACATTTATCATAATTTCAAGGCATTTTTTATATCATAATTTCAAGACATTTATCATAATTTCAAGACATTTATTATAATTTCAAGACATTTTTTATATCATAATATCAAACATTTTTATATCATAATTTATAGACATTTATCATAATTTCAAGACATTTATCATAATTTCAAGACATTTTTTATATCATAATTTCAAGACATTTTTATATCATAATTTCAAGACATTTATCATAATTTCAAGACATTTTTCATAATTTCAAGACATTTTTTATATCATAATTTCAAGACATTTTTATATCATTATTTCAAGACATTTATCATAATTTCAAGGCATTTTTTATATCATAATTTCAAGACATTTATAATAATTAAAAGACATTTATCATAATTTTAAGACATTTTTTATATCATAATTTCAAGATATTTTTATATCATAATTTCAAGACATTTATCATAATTTCAAGACATTTATCATAATTTCAAGGCATTTTTATAGCATACTTTCAAGACATTTATCATAATTTCAAGACATTTTTTATATCATAATTTCAAGACATTTATCATAATTTCAAGACATTTATCATAATTTCAAGACATTTATCATAATTTCAAGGCATTTTTATATCATAATTTACAGACATTTATCATAATTTCAAGACATTTGTCATAATTTCAATACATTTTTTATATCATAATTACAAGACATTTTTATATCATAATTTCAAGACATTTATCATAATTTCAAGACATTTACATAATTTCAAGGCATTTTTTATATCATAATTTCAAGACATTTATCATAATTTCAAGACATGTATCATAATTTCAAGACATTTTTTATATCATAATTTCAAGACATTTTTATACCATAATTTCAAGACATTTATCATAATTTCAAGACATTTTTCATAATTCCAAGACATTTTTTATATCATAATTTCAAGACATTTTTATATCATAATTTCAAGACATTTATAATAATTCCAAGGCATTTTTTATATCATAATTTCCAGACATTTATCATAATTTCAAGACATTTATCATAATTTCAAGGCATTTTATATAGCATACTTTCAAGATATTTATCATAATTTCAAGACATTTATCATAATTTCAAGACATTTTTTATATCATAATTTCAAGACATTTTTATATCATAATTTCAAGACATCATAATTTCAAGACATTTATCATAATTTCAAAGCATGTATCATAATTTCAAGATATTTTCTTCATAATTTCAAGACATTTTTATATCATAATTTCAAGACATTTATCATAATTTCAAGACATTTATCATAATTTCAAGACATTTTTTATAATTTCAAGACATTTTTTATATCATAATTTCAAGACATTTTTTATATCATTATTTCAAGAAATTTATCATAATTTCAAGACATTTTTCATAATTTAAAGACATTTTTTATATCATAATTTTAAGACATTTTTATATCATAATTTCAAGACATTTATCATAATTTCCAGACATTTATCATAATTTCAAGGCATTTTTTATATAATAATTTCAAGACATTTATCATAATTTCAAGACATTTATCATAATTTCAAGACATTTTTTATATCATAATTTCAAGACATTTTTATATCATAATTTCAAGACATTTATCATAATTTCAAGACATTTTTCATAATTTCAAGACATTTTTTATATCATAATTTCAAGACATTTTTATATCATAATTTCAAGACATTTATCATAATTTCAAGGCATTTTTTATATCATAATTTCAAGATATTTATAATAATTACAACACATTTATCATAATTTACAGACATTTTTTATATCATAATTTCAAGACATTTTTATATCATAATTTCAAGACATTTATCATAATTTCAAGACATTTATCATAATTTCAAGACATTTATCATAATTTCAAGGCATTTTTATAGCATACTTTCAAGACATTTATCATAATTTCAAGACATTTATCATAATTTCAAGACATTTTTTATATCATAATTTCAAGACATTTTTATATCATAATTTCAAGACATTTATCATAATTTCAAGAAATTTATAATAATTTCAAGACATTTATCATAATTTCAAATCATTTCTCATAATTTCAAGACATTTTTTATATCATAATTTCCAGACATTTGTATATCATAATTTCAAGACATTTATCATAATTTCAAGACATTTATCATAATTTCAAGGCATTTTTTATATCATAATTTAAAGACATTTATCATAATTTCAAGACATTTATCATAATTTCAATACATTTTTTATATCATAATATCAAGACATTTTTATATCATAATTTCAAGACATTTATCATAATTTCAAGACATTTACATAATTTCAAGGCATTTTTTATATCATAATTTTAAGACATTTATCATAATTTTAAGGCATTTTTTATATCATAATTTCAAGACATTTATCATAATTTCAAGACATGTATCATAATTTCAAGACATTTTTTATATCATAATTTCAAGACATTTTTATACCATAATTTCAAGACATTTATCATAATTTCAAGACATTTTTCATAATTTCAAGACATTTTTATATCATAATTTCAAGACATTTTTATATCATAATTTCAAGACATTTATCATAATTCCAAGGCATTTTTTATATCATAATTTCAAGAAATTTATCATAATTTCAAGACATTTATCATAATTTCAAGACATTTATCATAATTTCAAGACATTTTTTATATCATAATTTCAAGACATGTTTATATCATAATTTCAAGACATTTATCATAATTTCAAGACATTTATCATAATTTCAAGGCCTTTTTTATAGCATACTTTCAAGACATTTATCATAATTTACAGACATTTATCATAATTTCAAGACATTTTTTATATCATAATTTCAAGACATTTTTATATCATAATTTCAAGACATTTATCATAATTTCAAGACATTTATCATAATTTCAAAGCATGTATCAGAATTTCCAGACATTTTTTCTTCATAATTTCAAGACATTTTTATATCATAATTTCAAGACATTTATCATAATTTCAAGACATTTATCATAATTTCAAGGCATTTTTTTTGTCATAATTTCAAGACATTTATCATAATTTCAAGACATTTTTTATAATTTCAAGACATTTTTTATATCATAATTTCAAGACATTTTTATATCATTATTTCAAGACATTTATCATAATTTCAAGACATTTTTCATAATTTCAAGACATTTTTTATATCATAATTTCAAGACATTTTTATATAATAATTTCAAGACATTTATCATAATTTCCAGACATTTATCATAATTTACAGGTATTTTTATAGAATAATTTCAAGACATTTATAATAATTTCAAGACATTTTTTATATCATAATTTCAAGACATTTTTATATCATAATTTCAAGACATTTATCATAATTTCAAGACATTTTTATATATCATCATTTCAAGACATTTTTATATCATAATTTCAAGACATTTATCATAATTTCAATACATTTATCATAATTTAAAGACATTTTTTATATAATAATTTCAAGACATTTTTATATCATAATTTCAAGACATTTATCATAATTTCAAGGCATTTTTTATATCATAATTTCAAGACATTTATCATAATTTCAAGACATTTATTATAATTTCAAGACATTTTTTATATCATAATATCAAACATTTTTATATCATAATTTATAGACATTTATCATAATTTCAAGACATTTATCATAATTTCAAGACATTTTTATATCATAATTTCAAGACATTTTTATATCATAATTTCAAGACATTTATCATAATTTCAAGACATTTTTCATAATTTCAAGACATTTTTATATCATAATTTCAAGACATTTTTATATCATAATTTCAAGACATTTATCATAATTTCAAGGCATTTTTTATATCATAATTTCAAGACATTTATAATAATTAAAAGACATTTATCATAATTTCAAGACATTTTTCCTAATTTCAAGACATTTTTTATATCATAATTTCAAGACATTTTTATATCATAATTTCAAGACATTTATCATAATTCCAAGGCATTTTTTATATCATAATTTCAAGAAATTTATCATAATTTCAAGACATTTATCATAATTTCAAGACATTTATCATAATTTCAAGACATTTTTTATATCATAATTTCAAGACATTTTTATATCATAATTTCAAGACATTTATCATAATTTCAAGACATTTATCATAATTTCAAGGCCTTTTTTATAGCATACTTTCAAGACATTTATCATAATTTACAGGCATTTATCATAATTTCAAGACATTTTTTATATCATAATTTCAAGACATTTTTATATCATAATTTCAAGACATTTATCATAATTTCAAGACATTTATCATAATTTCAAAGCATGTATCAGAATTTCAAGACATTTTTTCTTCATAATTTCAAGACATTTTTATATCATAATTTCAAGACATTTATCATAATTTCAAGACATTTATCATAATTTCAAGGCATTTTTTTTGTCATAATTTCAAGACATTTATCATAATTTCAAGACATTTTTTATAATTTCAAGACATTTTTTATATCATAATTTCAAGACATTTTTATATCATTATTTCAAGACATTTATCATAATTTCAAGACATTTTTCATAATTTCAAGACATTTTTTATATCATAATTTCAAGACATTTTTATATCATAATTTCAAGACATTTATCATAATTTCCAGACATTTATCATAATTTCAAGGTATTTTTTATAGAATAATTTCAAGACATTTATCATAATTTCAAGACATTTATAATAATTTCAAGACATTTTTTATATCATAATTTCAAGACATTTTTATATCGTAATTTCAAGACATTTATCATAATTTCAAGACATTTTTATATATCATCATTTAAGACATTTTTATATCATAATTTCAAGACATTTATCATAATTTCAATACATTTATCATAATTTAAAGACATTTTTTATATAATAATTTCAAAACATTTTTATATCATAATTTCAAGACATTTATCATAATTTCAAGGCATTTTTTATATCATAATTTCAAGACATTTATCATAATTTCAAGACATTTATTATAATTTCAAGACATTTTTTATATCATAATATCAAACATTTTTATATCATAATTTATAGACATTTATCATAATTTCAAGACATTTATCATAATTTCAAGACATTTTTTATATCATAATTTCAAGACATTTTTATATCATAATTTCAAGACATTTATCATAATTTCAAGACATTTTTCATAATTTCAAGCCATTTTTTATATCATAATTTCAAGACATTTTTATATCATAATTTCAAGACATTTATCATAATTTCAAGGCATTTTTTATATCATAATTTCAAGACATTTATAATAATTAAAAGACATTTATCATAATTTTAAGACATTTTTTATATCATAATTTCAAGATATTTTTATATCATAATTTCAAGACATTTATCATAATTTCAAGACATTTATCATAATTTCAAGGCATTTTTATAGCATACTTTCAAGACATTTATCATAATTTCAAGACATTTTTTATATCATAATTTCAAGACATTTATCATAATTTCAAGACATTTATCATAATTTCAAGACATTTATCATAATTTCAAGGCATTTTTATATCATAATTTACAGACATTTATCATAATTTCAAGACATTTGTCATAATTTCAATACATTTTTTATATCATAATTACAAGACATTTTTATATCATAATTTCAAGACATTTATCATAATTTCAAGACATTTACATAATTTCAAGGCATTTTTTATATCATAATTTCAAGACATTTATCATAATTTCAAGACATGTATCATAATTTCAAGACATTTTTTATATCATAATTTCAAGACATTTTTATACCATAATTTCAAGACATTTATCATAATTTCAAGACATTTTTCATAATTCCAAGACATTTTTTATATCATAATTTCAAGACATTTTTATATCATAATTTCAAGACATTTATAATAATTCCAAAGCATTTTTTATATCATAATTTCAAGACATTTATCATAATTTCAAGACATTTATCATAATTTCAAGACATTTTTTATATCATAATTTCAAGACATTTTTATATCATAATTTCCAGACATTTATCATAATTTCAAGACATTTATCATAATTTCAAGGCATTTTATATAGCATACTTTCAAGATATTTATCATAATTTACAGACATTTATCATAATTTCAAGACATTTTTTATATCATAATTTCAAGACATTTTTATATCATAATTTCAAGACATCATAATTTCAAGACATTTATCATAATTTCAAAGCATGTATCATAATTTCAAGATATTTTCTTCATAATTTCAAGACATTTTTATATCATAATTTCAAGACATTTATCATAATTTCAAGACATTTATCATAATTTCAAGACATTTTTTATAATTTCAAGACATTTTTTATATCATAATTTCAAGACATTTTTTATATCATTATTTCAAGAAATTTATCATAATTTCAAGACATTTTTCATAATTTCAAGACATTTTTTATATCATAATTTCAAGACATTTTTATATCATAATTTCAAGACATTTATCATAATTTCCAGACATTTATCATAATTTCAAGGCATTTTTTATATAATAATTTCAAGACATTTATCATAATTTCAAGACATTTATCATAATTTCAAGACATTTTTTATATCATAATTTCAAGACATTTTTATATCATAATTTCAAGACATTTATCATAATTTCAAGACATTTTTCATAATTTCAAGACATTTTTTATATCATAATTTCAAGACATTTTTATATCATAATTTCAAGACATTTATCATAATTTCAAGGCATTTTTTATATCATAATTTCAAGACATTTATAATAATTACAACACATTTATCATAATTTACAGACATTTTTTATATCATAATTTCAAGACATTTTTATATCATAATTTCAAGACATTTATCATAATTTCAAGACATTTATCATAATTTCAAGACATTTATCATAATTTCAAGGCATTTTTATAGCATACTTTCAAGACATTTATCATAATTTCAAGACATTTCTCATAATTTCAAGACATTTTTTATATCATAATTTCCAGACATTTGTATATCATAATTTCAAGACATTTATCATAATTTCAAGACATTTATCATAATTTCAAGGCATTTTTTATATCATAATTTAAAGACATTTATCATAATTTCAAGACATTTATCATAATTTCAATACATTTTTTATATCATAATATCAAGACATTTTTATATCATAATTTCAAGACATTTATCATAATTTCAAGACATTTACATAATTTCAAGGCATTTTTTATATCATAATTTCAAGACATTTATCATAATTTCAAGACATTTATCATGATTTTAAGGCATTTTTTATATCATAATTTCAAGACATTTATCATAATTTCAAGACATGTATAATAATTTCAAGACATTTTTTATATCATAATTTCAAGACATTTTTATACCATAATTTCAAGACATTTATCATAATTTCAAGACATTTTTCATAATTTCAAGACATTTTTTATATCATAATTTCAAGACATTTTTATATCATAATTTCAAGACATTTATCATAATTCCAAGGCATTTTTTATATCATAATTTCAAGAAATTTATCATAATTTCAAGACATTTATCATAATTTCAAGACATTTATCATAATTTCAAGACATTTTTTATATCATAATTTCAAGACATGTTTATATCATAATTTCAAGACATTTATCATAATTTCAAGACATTTATCATAATTTCAAGGCCTTTTTTATAGCATACTTTCAAGACATTTATCATAATTTACAGACATTTATCATAATTTCAAGACATTTTTTATATCATAATTTCAAGACATTTTTATATCATAATTTCAAGACATTTATCATAATTTCAAGACCTTTATCATAATTTCAAAGCATGTATCAGAATTTCCAGACATTTTTTCTTCATAATTTCAAGACATTTTTATATCATAATTTCAAGACATTTATCATAATTTCAAGACATTTATCATAATTTCAAGGCATTTTTTTTGTCATAATTTCAAGACATTTATCATAATTTCAAGACATTTTTTATAATTTCAAGACATTTTTTATATCATAATTTCAAGACATTTTTATATCATTATTTCAAGACATTTATCATAATTTCAAGACATTTTTCATAATTTCAAGACATTTTTTATATCATAATTTCAAGACATTTTTATATAATAATTTCAAGACATTTATCATAATTTCCAGACATTTATCATAATTTCAAGGTATTTTTTATAGAATAATTTCAAGACATTTATAATAATTTCAAGACATTTTTTATATCATAATTTCAAGACATTTTTATATCATAATTTCAAGACATTTATCATAATTTCAAGACATTTTTATATATCATCATTTCAAGACATTTTTATATCATAATTTCAAGACATTTATCATAATTTCAATACATTTATCATAATTTAAAGACATTTTTTATATAATAATTTCAAGACATTTTTATATCATAATTTCAAGACATTTATCATAATTTCAAGGCATTTTTTATATCATAATTTCAAGACATTTATCATAATTTCAAGACATTTATTATAATTTCAAGACATTTTTTATATCATAATATCAAACATTTTTATATCATAAATTATAGACATTTATCATAATTTCAAGACATTTATCATAATTTCAAGACATTTTTTATATCATAATTTCAAGACATTTTTATATCATAATTTCAAGACATTTATCATAATTTCAAGACATTTTTCATAATTTCAAGACATTTTTTATATCATAATTTCAAGACATTTTTATATCATAATTTCAAGACATTTATCATAATTTCAAGGCATTTTTTATATCATAATTTCAAGACATTTATAATAATTAAAAGACATTTATCATAATTTTAAGACATTTTTTATATCATAATTTCAAGATATTTTTATATCATAATTTCAAGACATTTATCATAATTTCAAGACATTTATCATAATTTCAAGGCATTTTTATAGCATACTTTCAAGACATTTATCATAATTTCAAGACATTTTTTATATCATAATTTCAAGACATTTATCATAATTTCAAGACATTTATCATAATTTCAAGACATTTATCATAATTTCAAGGCATTTTTATATCATAATTTACAGACATTTATCATAATTTCAAGACATTTGTCATAATTTCAATACATTTTTTATATCATAATTACAAGACATTTTTATATCATAATTTCAAGACATTTATCATAATTTCAAGACATTTACATAATTTCAAGGCATTTTTTATATCATAATTTCAAGACATTTATCATAATTTCAAGACATGTATCATAATTTCAAGACATTTTTTATATCATAATTTCAAGACATTTTTATACCATAATTTCAAGACATTTATCATAATTTCAAGACATTTTTCATAATTCCAAGACATTTTTTATATCATAATTTCAAGACATTTTTATATCATAATTTCAAGACATTTATAATAATTCCAAGGCATTTTTTATATCATAATTTCAAGACATTTATCATAATTTCAAGACATTTATCATAATTTCAAGACATTTTTTATATCATAATTTCAAGACATTTTTATATCATAATTTCCAGACATTTATCATAATTTCAAGATATTTATCATAATTTACAGACATTTATCATAATTTCAAGACATTTTTTATATCATAATTTCAAGACATTTTTATATCATAATTTCAAGACATCATAATTTCAAGACATTTATCATAATTTCAAAGCATGTATCATAATTTCAAGATATTTTCTTCATAATTTCAAGACATTTTTATATCATAATTTAAAGACATTTATCATAATTTCAAGACATTTATCATAATTTCAAGACATTTTTTATAATTTCAAGACATTTTTTATATCATAATTTCAAGACATTTTTTATATCATTATTTCAAGAAATTTATCATAATTTCAAGACATTTTTCATAATTTCAAGACATTTTTTATATCATAATTTCAAGACATTTTTATATCATAATTTCAAGACATTTATCATAATTTCCAGACATTTATCATAATTTCAAGGCATTTTTTATATAATAATTTCAAGACATTTATCATAATTTCAAGACATTTATCATAATTTCAAGACATTTTTTATATCATAATTTCAAGACATTTTTATATCATAATTTCAAGACATTTATCATAATTTCAATACATTTATCATAATTTCAAGACATTTTTTATATCATAATTTCAAGACATTTTTATATCATAATTTCAAGACATTTATCATAATTTCAAGGCATTTTTTATATCATAATTTCAAGACATTTATAATAATTACAAGACATTTATAATAATTTACAGACATTTTTTATATCATAATTTCAAGACATTTTTATATCATAATTTCAAGACATTTATCATAATTTCAAGACATTTATCATAATTTAAAGGCATTTTTATAGCATACTTTCAAGACATTTATCATAATTTCAAGACATTTTTTATATCATAATTTCAAGACATTTATCATAATTTCAAGACATTTATCATAATTTCAAGACATTTATCATAATTTCAAAGCATTTATCATAATTTTCAGAAATTTTTTATATCATAATTTCCAGACATTTTTATATCATAATTTGAAGACATTTATCATAATGTCAAGACATTTAGCATAATTTAAAGGCATTTTTTATATCATAATTTACAGACATTTATCATAATTTCAAGACATTTATCATAATTTCAAGACATTTTTTATATCATAATTTCAAGACATTTTTCATAATTTCAAGACATTTTTTATATCATAATTTCAAGACATTTTTATATAATAATTTCAAGACATTTATCATAATTTCCAGACATTTATCATAATTTCAAGGTATTTTTTATAGCATAATTTCAAGACATTTATCATAATTTCAAGACATTTATAATAATTTCAAGACATTTTTTATATCCTAATTTCAAGACTTTTTTATATCATAATTTCAAGACATTTATCATAATTTCAAGACATTTTTATATATCATAATTTCAAGACATTTTTATATCATAATATCAAGACATTTATCATAATTTCAAGACATTTACATAATTTCAAGGCATTTTTTATATCATAATTTCAAGACATTTATCATAATTTCAAGACATGTATCATAATTTCAAGACATTTTTTATATCATAATTTCAAGACATTTTTATACCATAATTTCAAGACATTTATCATAATTTCAAGACATTTTTCATAATTCCAAGACATTTTTTATATCATAATTTCAAGACATTTTTATATCATAATTTCAAGACATTTATCATAATTCCAAGGCATTTTTTATATCATAATTTCAAGACATTTATCATAATTTCAAGACATTTATCATAATTTCAAGACATTTTTATATCATAATTTCAAGACATTTATCATAATTTCAAGACATTTATCATAATTTAAAGGCATTTTTTATAGCATACTTTCAAGACATTTATCATAATTTACAGACATATATCATTATTTCAAGACATTTTTATATCATAATTTCAAGACATCATAATTTCAAGACATTTATCATAATTTCAAAGCATGTATCATAATTTTAAGATATTTTCTTCATAATTTCAAGACATTTTTATATCATAATTTCAAGACATTTATCATAATTTCAAGACATTTATCATAATTTCAAGACATTTTTTATAATTTCAAGACATTTTTTATATCATAATTTCAAGACATTTTTTATATCATTATTTCAAGAAATTTATCATAATTTCAAGACATTTTTCATAATTTCAAGACATTTTTTATATCATAATGTCAAGACATTTTTATATCATAATTTCAAGACATTTATAATAATTTCCAGACATTTATCATAATTTCAAGGTATTTTTTATAGCATAATTTCAAGACATTTATCATAATTTAAAGACATTTATCATAATTTCAAGACATTTTTTATATCATAATTTCAAGACATTTTTATATCATAATTTCAAGACATTTATCATAATTTCAATACATTTATCATAATTTCAAGACATTTATCATAATTTCAAAGCATTTATCGTAATTTGAAGACCTTTTTTATATCATAATTTCAAGACAATTTTATATCATAATTTCAAGACATTTATCATAATTTCAAGACATTTATCATAATTTCAAGACATTTTTTATATCATAATTTCAAGACATTTTTATATAATAATTTTAAGAGATTTATCATAATTTCAAGACATTTATCATAATTTCAAGGCATTTTTTATATCATAATTTCAAGACATTTATCATAATTTCAAGACATTTATCATAATTTCAAGACATTTTTTATATCATAATTTCAAGACATTTTTATATCATAATTTCAAGACATTTATCATAATTTCAAGACATTTTTCATAATTTCAAGACATTCTTTATATCATAATTTCAAGACATTTTTATATCATAATTTCAAGACATTTATCATAATTTCAAGGCATTTTTTATATCATAATTTCAAGACATTTATAATAATTACAAGACATTTATCATAATTTCAAGACATTTTTTATATCATAATTTCAAGACATTTTTATATCATAATTTCAAGACATTTATCATAATTCCAAGGCATTTTTTATATCATAATTTCAAGACATTTATCATAATTTCAAGACATTTATCATAATTTCAAGACATTTTTATATCATAATTTCAAGACATTTATCATAATTTCAAGACATTTATCATAATTTACAGGCATTTTTTATAGCATACTTTCAAGACATTTATCATAATTTACAGACATTTATCATAATTTCAAGACATTTTTATATCATAATTTCAAGACATCATAATTTCAAGACATTTATCATAATTTCAAAGCATGTATCATAATTTCAAGATATTTTCTTCATAATTTCAAGACATTTTTATATCATAATTTCAAGACATTTATCATAATTTCAAGACATTTATCATAATTTCAAGACATTTTTTTTAATTTCAAGACATTTTTTATATCATAATTTCAAGACATTTTTTATATCATTATTTCAAGAAATTTATCATAATTTCAAGACATTTTTCATAATTTGAAGACATTTTTTATATCATAATTTCAAGACATTTTTATATCATAATTTCAAGACATTTATCAAAATTTCCAGACATTTATCATAATTTCAAGGTATTTTTTATAGCATAATTTCAAGACATTTATCATAATTTCAAGACATTTATCATAATTTCAAGACATTTTTTATATCATAATTTCAAGACATTTGTATATCATAATTTCAAGACATTTATCATAATTTCAGGACATTTATCATAATTTCAAGACATTTATCATAATTTCAAAGCATTTATCGTAATTTGAAGACATTTTTTATATCATAATTTCAAGACAATTTTATATCATAATTTCAAGACATTTATCATAATTTCAAGACATTTTTTATATCATAATTTCAAGACATTTTTATATCATAATTTTTAGAGATTTATCATAATTTCAAGACATTTATCATAATTTCAAGGCATTTTTTATATCATAATTTCAAGACATTTATCATAATTTCAAGACATTTATCATAATTTCAAGACATTTTTTATATCATAATTTCAAGACATTTTTATATCATAATTTCAAGACATTTATCATAATTTCAAGACATTTATCATAATTCCAAGACATTTTTTATATCATAATTTCAAGACATTTTTATATCATAATTTCAAGACATTTATCATAATTCCAAGGCATTTTTTATATCATAATTTCAAGACATTTATAATAATTACAAGATATTTATCATAATTTACAGACATTTTTTATATCATAATTTCAAGACATTTTTATATCATAATTTAAAGACATTTATCATAATTTCAAGACATTTATCATAATTTCAAGGCATTTTTATAGCATACTTGCAAGACATTTATCATAATTTCAAGACATTTTTTATATCATAATTTCAAGACATTTATCATAATTTCAAGACATTTATCATAATTTCAAAGCATTTATCGTAATTTGAAGACATTATTTATATCATAATTTCAAGACAATTTTATATCATAATTTCAAGACATTTATCATAATTTCAAGACATTTATCATAATTTCAAGACATTTTTTATATCATAATTTCAAGACATTTTTATATCATAATTTTAAGAGATTTATCATAATTTCAAGACATTTATCATAATTTCAAGGCATTTTTTATATCATAATTTCAAGACATTTATCATAATTTAAAGACATTTATCATAATTTCAAGACATTTTTTTATCATAATTTCAAGATATTTTTATATCATAATTTCAAGACATTTATCATAATTTCCAGACATTTATCATAATTTCAAGGCATTTTTTGTATCATAATTTCAAGACATTTATCATAATTTCAAGACATTTATCATAATTTCAAGACATTTTTATATCATAATTTCAAGACATTTATCATAATTTCAAGACATTTATCATAATTTCAAGAAATTTTTATATCATCATTTCAAGACATTTTTATATCATAATATTATATCATAATTTCAAGACATTTTTTATAATTTCAAGACATTTCTCATAAGTTCAAGACATTTTTTATATCATAATTTCAAGGCATGTTTTATATCATAATTTCAAGACATTTATCATGATTTCAAGACATTTATCATAATTTCAAGGCATTTTTTATATCATAATTTCAAGACATTTATCATAATTTCAAGACATTTATTATAATTTAAAGACATTTTTTATATCATAATATCAAGACATTTTTATATCATAATTTATAGACATTTATCATAATTTAAAGACATTTATCATAATTTCAAGGCATTTTTTATATCATAATTTCAAGACATTTATCATAATTTCAAGACATTTTTTATATCATAATTTCAAGACATTTTTATATCATAATTTCAAGACATTTATCATAATTTCAAGACATTTTTCATAATTTCAAGACATTTTTTATATCATAATTTCAAGACATTTTTGTATCATAATTTCAAGACATTTATCATAATTTCAAGGCATTTTTTATATCATAATTTCAAGACATTTATAATAATTACAAGACATTTATCATAATTTCAAGACATTTTTTATATCATAATTTCAAGACATTTTTATATCATAATTTCAAGACATTTATCATAATTTCAAGACATTTATCATAATTTCAATGCATTTTTATAGCATACTTTCAAGACATTTTTATATCATAATTTCAAGGCATTTTTTATATCATAATTTCAAGACATTTGTCATAATTTCAAGACATTTATCATAATTTCAAGACATTTATCATAATTTCACAGCATTTATCATAATTTTCAGAAATTTTTTATATCATAATTTCCAGACATTTTTATATCATAATTTCAAGACATTTATCATAATTTCAAGACATTTATCATAATTTCAAGGCATTTTTTATATCATAATTTACAGACATTTATCATAATTTCAAGACATTTATCATAATTTCAATACATTTTTTATATCATAATTACAAGACATTTTTATATCATAATTTCAAGACATTTATCATAATTTCAAGACATTTACATAATTTCAAGGCATTTTTTATATCATAATTTCAAGACATTTATCATAATTTCAAGACATGTATCATAATTTCAAGACATGTTTTATATCATAATTTCAAGACATTTTTATATCATAATTTCAAGACATTTATCATAATTTCAAGACATTTTTCATAATTCCAAGACATTTTTTATATCATAATTTCAAGACATTTTTATATCATAATTTCAAGACATCATAATTCCAAGGCATTTTTTATATCATAATTTCAAGACATTTATCATAATTTCAAGACATTTATCATAATTTCAAGACATTTTTTATATCATAATTTCAAGACATTTTTATATCATAATTTCAAGACATTTATCATAATTTCAAGACATTTATCATAATTTCAAGGCATTTTTTTAGCATACTTTCAAGACATTTATCATAATTTACAGACATTTATCATAATTTCAAGACATTTTTTATATCATAATTTCAAGACATTTTTATATCATAATTTCAAGACATCATAATTTCAAGACATTTATCATAATTTCAAAGCATGTATCATAATTTCAAGATATATTCTTCATAATTTCAAGACATTTTTATATCATAATTTCAAGACATTTATCATAATTTCAAGACATTTATCATAATTTCAAGACATGTTTTATAATTTCAAGACATTTTTTATATCATAATTTCAAGACATTTTTTATATCATTATTTCAAGAAATTTATCATAATTTCAAGACATTTTTCATAATTTCAAGACATTTTTTATATCATAATTTCAAGACATGTTTATATCATAATTTCCAGACATTTATCATAATTTCCAGACATTTATCATAATTTCAAGGTATTTTTTATAGCATAATTTCAAGACATTAATCATAATTTCAAGACATTTATCATAATTTCAAGACATTTTTTATATCATAATTTTAAGACATTTTTATATCATAATTTCAAGACATTTATCATAATTTCGAGACATTTATCATAATTTCAAGACATTTATCATAATTTCAAAGCATTTATCGTAATTTGAAGAAATTTTTTTTATCATAATTTCAAGACAATTTTATATCATAATTTCAAGACATTTATCATAATTTCAAGACATTTATCATAATTTCAAGACATTTTTTATATCATAATTTCAAGACATTTTTATATCATAATTTTAAGAGATTTATCATAATTTCAAGACATTTATCATAATTTCAAGGCATTTTTTATATCATAATTTCAAGACATTTATCATAATTTAAAGACATTTATCATAATTTCAAGACATTTTTTATATCATAATTTCAAGATATTTTTATATCATAATTTCAAGACATTTATCATAATTTCCAGACATTTATCATAATTTCAAGGCATTTTTTGTATCATAATTTCAAGACATTTATCATAATTTCAAGACATTTATCATAATTTCAAGACATTTTTTATAGCATAATTTCAAGACATTTATCATAATTTTAAGACATTTATCATAATTTCAAGACATTTATCATAATTTCAAGACATTTTTATATCATAATTTCAAGACATTTTTATATCATAATTTCAAGACATTTATCATAATTTCAAGACATTTATCATAATTTCAAGAAATTTTTATATCATCATTTCAAGACATTTTTATATCATAATAATATATCATAATTTCAAGACATTTTTTATAATTTCAAGACATTTCTCATAATTTCAAGACATTTTTTATATCATAATTTCAAGACATTTATCATAATTTCAAGACATTTATCATAATTTCAAGGCATTTTTTATATCATAATTTATAGACATTTATCATAATTTCAAGACATGTATCATAATTTCAAGACATTTTTTATATCATAATTTCAAGACATTTTTATACCATAATTTCAAGACATTTATCATAATTTCAAGACATTTTTCATAATTTCAAGACATTTTTTATATCATAATTTCAAGACATTTTTATATCATAATTTTAAGAGATTTATCATAATTTCAAGACATTTATCATAATTTCAAGACATTTTTTATATCACAATTTCAAGACATTTATCATAATTTCAAGACATTTATCATAATTTCAAGACATTTATCATAATTTCAAGACATTTTTTATATCATAATCTCAAGACATTTTTATATCATAATTTTAAGAGATTTATCATAATTTCAAGACATTTATCATAATTTCAAGGCATTTTTATATCATAATTTCAAGACATTTATCATAATTTCAAGACATTTTTCATAATTTATAGACATTTTCTATATCATAATTTCAAGACATTTTTATATCAACATTTAAAGACATTTATCATAATTTCCAGACATTTATCATAATTTCAAGGCATTTTTTGTATCATAATTTCAAGAAATTTATCATAATTTCAAGACATTTATAATAATTTCAAGACATTTTTATATCATAATTTCAAGACATTTTTATATAATAATTTCAAGACATTTATCATAATTTCAAGACATTTTTTATCTCATAATTTCAAGACATTTTTATATCATAATTTCAAGACATTTATCATAATTTCAATACATTTATCATAATTTCAAGACATTTTTATATCATAATTTCAAGGCATTTTTTATATCATAATTTCAAGACATTTTTTATATCATAATTTCAAGACATTTATCATGATTTCAAGACATTTATCATAATTTCAAGGCATTTTTTATATCATAATTTCAAGACATTTATCATAATTTCAAGACATTTATTATAATTTCAAGACATTTTTTATATCATAATATCAAGACATTTTTATATCATAATTTATAGACATTTATCATAATTTCAAGACATTTATCATAATTTCAAGGCATTTTTTATATCATAATTTCAAGACATTTATCATAATTTCAAGACATTTATCATAATTTCAAGACATTTTTTATATCATAATTTCAAGACATTTTTATATCATAATTTCAAGACATTTATCATAATTTCAAGACATTTTTCATAATTTCAAGACATTTTTTATATCATAATTTCAAGACATTTTTATATCATAATTTCAAGACATTTATCATAATTTCAAGGCATTTTTTATATCATAATTTCAAGACATTTATAATAATTACAAGACATTTATCATAATTTCAAGACATTTTTTATATCATAATTTCAAGACATTTTTATATCATAATTTCAAGACATTTATCATAATTTCAAGACATTTATCATAATTTCAAGGCATTTTTATAGCATACTTTCAAGACATTTATCATAATTTCAAGACATTTATCATAATTTCAAGACATTTTTTATATCATAATTTCAAGACATTTTTATATCATAATTTCAAGATATTTATCATAATTGCAAGACATTTATCATAATTTCAAGACATTTATCATAATTTCAAAGCATTTATCATAATTTCAAGACATTTTTTATATCATAATTTCAAGACATTTTTATATCATAATTTCAAGACATTTATCATAATTTCAAGACATTTATCATAATTTCAAGGCATTTTTTATATCATAATTTCAAGACATTTATCATAATTTCAAGACATTTATCATAATTTCAATACATTTTTTATATCATAATATCAAGACATTTTTATATCATAATTTCAAGACATTTATCATAATTTCAAGACATTTACATAATTTCAAGGCATTTTTTATATCATAATTTCAAGACATTTATCATAATTTCAAGACATTTATCATAATTTCAAGGCATTTTTTATATCATAATTTCAAGACATTTATCATAATTTAAAGACATGTATCATAATTTCAAGACATTTTTTATATCATAATTTCAAGACATTTTTATACCATAATTTCAAGACATTTATCATAATTTCAAGACATTTTTCATAATTTCAAGACATTTTTTATATCATAATTTCAAGACATTTTTATATCATAATTTCAAGACATTTATCATAATTCCAAGGCATTTTTTATATCATAATTTCAAGCCATTTATCATAATTTCAAGACATTTATCATAATTTCAAGACATTTATCATAATTTCAAGACATTTTTTATATCCTAATTTCAAGACATTTTTATATCATAATTTCAAGACATTTATCATAATTTCAAGACATTTATTATAATTTCAAGACATCAATCATAATTTCAAGACATTTTTTATAGCATAATTTCAAGACATTTATCATAATTTTAAGACATTTATCATAATTTCAAGACATTTATCATAATTTCAAGACATTTTTATATCATAATTTCAAGACATTTTTATATCAAAACAAAAACAAAACGAAGTGCAAATGGTGATGATGATGATGACGACGACGACGACGACGACGACAACAACAACGACGACTTTGTAGATTAACATGCAGCTAAATCCCTATTCCAAAATGAAATATTACTTTTATAGATTACGTGTTAGAACATTTTTTTAAATTGACAGAAAGAAAAGCGATCATGGTACTTGTGCAGTTTACGTCCCTCATTAAAAAACGAAAATTTAAAAAAAGAATTATATTCTACGTACCCGTTATGGAATGAAATTCTCCTAAAAAAAGTTCACTTAATTTCATCAAGTAGTTTTGTTTTTACAGATTGTTTTCAATCTCGGGAACATGGAATTTCTCTAATAAATCGCTTAATTGATATCAAAGGGAAGTAATCCATTATATTTTGACCAAAATCAATGCTAATGGCGTAGTTTAGATTGACTGTTTCGAATGCCTCGAATGAATGCTTTTAGCGATAAAAAAAAAAAACTACTTGATGAAATTAAGTGAAGTTTTTTATGAGAACTTCATTCCATAACGGGTACGTAGAATATAATTGTTTTTATTTTTATTTTCGTTTTTTAATGGGGGACGTAAACTGCACAAGTACCGCGATCAGTTTAGAATTTAGAGTGTGAGATCAGTTTCAAATATAAATTTAACGTAAAATGATCATCGTTTCTGGCCAACATAATTCTTTATGGATGTTAACTAAATCGTTTCCCACTAAATTAAGTTCGATTTGCAATGTTGTAAAACCATGTGTAATCGTTTAAAAAGTAGACACCCCCTCCTCCAATAAGCGCACATAATTTAAAATTGGTAACACACTACAATGTTTTGGAAAAGCAGCTCACTTTACGTTAAATTTATTTGTGAAATTGACCCTCTATTTTAAATTCCTAATCGTTTTATATTTATTTATTTTTTTTAAAGTCATGAGTGTTTATAGGCAATGTTTATATTTCATTTTTAAATAGTTACGTGTAAAACGGTATGATGATGTAAATAATGTATTCTCGTGAAATTAAATTATCGGTGTTTTTATTTCGTTTTCATTTTTCGCCCATCGCAATTATAACTTTTTGTTGCGAAAAGAAACGTTCGATTCTCCATTTTATAAACGACACAGCCCTTTCCTACTACTAACCCTAAGTCCGTGATAATACAAAAAATAAAGCGATTATTTGTGTTTTTATGATTTTGCCGATTCGGTTGTGAGTCAATGGTAAAAAAATTAGTTAACTGCTTTAAAACGATTAGAATGGCTGGGAAACGGGTGATCATTTTATATTAAATTTAGGAATTTAAGAAAAGTGGGCAACGGAAAAGGGACATCTAGGAATAAAAGGGAAATTATTGAATAAATATCGATTGAAAATTAATTTGAACCCGGTTCTTGCGGAGAGGACTCCCCAATCCCCCACCCCAATTAAAAAAATATTAATATACTAATGGTTCTGTTTTGAGCTCTCGAATGCAGGAATTTTTCGGTTGAAATCGAGAATCTGCACAGAATTTGGGTTCGAAGTCAAATCGACCGAAACATTAACAAAGTTCTGATGCTACACTTCACCTCTTTTCGATCTGTGAAGGAGAAATGACCGAGGCAATTTTAATTTTTGTTCCGACCAAAAGTGCCCCTTTGGGGAGCTGGATATTCCCCATATTTAAAAACGACTTTGTGTCTAACTGTACTTTCTGGGGGCGGGTCAAGTAAATAGAAACACTCAATATGTAAACAGTAGTACAAAGCATGTTCATAACTTATAGACATCGATTTTATTTGGTTTTAAAGAACCCTTCACATTTAAATTTTCTTTTTAATATATTGAAGGGGGGGGGGCTTTTAAAAAGACTCTTGAACAACAAGCTATTTTCAATCGATATTTATTTAATAATTGCCCGAAATTTATATGAGATACTAACTCTCCATCCTAAATTCTAAAATAATTTTTTTTTTAGTGGGTTCACAAATATCGCTTAAAAGTATAATTTCAATGCGAGTGGGGGTACTTTTAAAGATGCCCGGAAAACTCGTTCCGGGAAAACTCGTCTCGGGAAAACTCGTCTCGGGAAAACTCGTCTCCGGAAAACTCGTCTCCGGAAAACTGGTCCCCTTTCGCTAGGTAGGAAAACTGGTCCCTTATTGAATAAATATCGATTGAAAACACATTTTATGATCGTTCTTGAAGGAGATATTATTTTTTAAAATAGACTATAGCCCCCCCCCCCTAATATTTAAAAAAAATATTTTTACTTGTTTAATGTTTTTTTGTTTTTTTTTTTAAATAAAATCGATTTTCTAAGTGTCCGTTTTCTACCTAACTGGCTAAGTTCTTAGTGGTTTCACTATATTAAAACGTTTATTATGTTCATACAAAGTTAATTACAAATTTTTTTTTGTTCTTATTTTAACGATGTTTTTTGGAGTCATAAAAACAATAATTAAAAACAAAACCAAAAAATTTAAAAATAGGCAGCGATTCGATTTTTCGTTGCTTTTTGTTTTGGTTTTTTAATTATGATAGTTTTTTTGTTGTTATGTTTTTGTTTTCTCTCATACAAAATGCACTCATGCGTTATTTAAAATTATAATTTTATCAATTATCAACATTTATTGTCATCCTGTCAAATTTTGCAAAAATTAACTAATAAATTAAAAACGAAATATTTTTTTTGGCGCGAGCGCGAGGGATGCCATGTGCTAACAATCTCTCGTTAACTAATTTTTAATTTTTTTAAATTTTTACTTCAAAATTCTAAAATCAATAATTAAGAGAAAAAGTAATCACTAAATAAATTTATTAATCAATTTTCGGGTTTGTATTACTGTACACATAGATTCGAAAAAGTTGTCAAAAAACAAATATATAACAAATAAATGTTATCAAAGCCAAGATAAGTTACTTTTCTACCAAACTGGATATAATTTTCGTGTTTTCATTCAATTTAAAAAGTTTTATTCAGCTCAAAAAGCATACAGTGTTTACCGTGGAAAATTCAAAATGGCGGCCGACTCTCTCTTTAACACGGTAAGTTCGGGAAAAGGTGTTATAAATAATAAACTAAAGAAAATTCTATTAAAAAACCACCGAATATATGTCAAGTTATGTCACGGTAACATATATTGAGCAAATTTCTAACAGTATTTTGTCTAGTTTATTATTTATTACACCTTTTTCCGAACTTACCGTGTTAAAGAGAGAGTCGGCCGCCATTTTAAATTTTCCAATACATCGGTAAACACTGTATGCTTTTCGAGCTCAATAAACATGTTAAATTGAATAAAAACACGAAAATTATATCCAGTTTGGTAGAAAAGTAATCTATCTTGCCTTTGATAACATTTATTTGTTATATATTTGTTTTTTGACAACTTTTTCGAATCTATGTGTACCTGTACAGTAATACAAACCCATAAATTCTTTTTATATTAATATAAAAAAAGCGGTCTCGTTTATGAACATACTAACCGCTTTAAAATAAGTGAAACCACTAAGAACTTAACCAGTTAGGTAGAAAGCGAACACTTAGAAAATCGATTTTATTTAAAAAAAAAAAACATTAAACAAGTACAAAAATTTTTTTAAAAATATTATGGGGTTATAACAATATCTCCTTCAAGAACGATCATAAAATGTGTTTTCAATCGACATTTATTCAATAAGGGACCAGTTTTCCTACCTCGCGAAAGGGGACCAGTTTTCCGGAGACGAGTTTTCCGGAGACGAGTTTTCCCGAGACGAGTTTTCCCGAGACGAGTTTTCCCGGGACGAGTTTTCCTAAATTCCTTTAAAATAGTTATTTAAAAATACACTTACATTTTATGTTGCCAAATTGTAGAAGCCAAACGGCATAAAAAATGTTAATTACCCCCAAATACCTTCAGTTAGTGGTCTAGGTTTTTATTGCCTTATATAAGGGAGTGAGATTGGTGGGCTCTAGACGGCATTGGCGCCGCCGTCGTAGGAATCTCTAAGTATAAACATAAATGATACAGGCAGAAGCAAAGAAAATCTCAGGGAAGCATGACATTTCATGAGTTCATTTCAAATTCAATTCAAGGCCAATCCTTTTCACACTTTTCCTATTCCTTGTCATATTTGCCAATGCCAAGTATGGGAGCGGACAAAAACCTAACCGGACAAAATCCAACACTATTATATTCTACTTTTGATTTAATTAGCAATAATGTTTGATATTATTTTTCTTGACAAAATATTTCTTTAGATTTAAACAATTTTTTCAATACCTTGAAAATAAACTCCATTCTTCTAAAGGTTATCTAGCGAATTTTCACAAAGTTTCAAGTTTTATTTTATTTATTTTATGCAGATAAAATAAATTTAGATCTTCTTGTAATGTTATCATGATATATAGAGATTAGTTTTACTAATGGTTTAAAAGGAATAAATATTTATCAACGGTATCAGCAATGAAAAATTAACATAATAAAATATTAAAAGAATCGGTTTTGGAATAGGAAATTAGGTACAAATTTTTCCGATTCCGATACCCTGAAAACTACCGATTTTTCCGATTCTAATTAATCGGTACAACACTAATATATATATATATATATATATATATATATATATATATATATATATATATATATATATATATATCTAACTGGTGCCGGGAAAACTCGTCCCGGGAAAACTCGTCTCGGGAAAACTCGTCTCGGGAAAACTCGTCTCGGGAAAACTCGTCTCGGGAAAACTCGTCTCCGGAAAACTCGTCTCGGGAAAACTCGTCCCCTTTCGCTAGGTAGGAAAACTGGTCCCTTATTGAATAAATATCGATTGAAAACACATTTTATGATCGTTCTTGAAGGAGATATTATTTTTTAAAATAAACTATAGCCCCCCCCCATAATATTTAAAAAAAAATATTTTTACTTGTTTAATGTTTTTTTGTGTTTTTAATAAAAGCGTTTATTATGTTCATAAACGAGACCGCATATTTTTTTTATATTAATATAAAAAGAATTTACTTATATACTGTTGTTTATAAAAGGGTAAAATCGATTTTTCTACCTCGCCGACTATGTTGTTTATTTAATTTATTTGGAATCGTTTATTTGGTAAAGAAAAAAAAAACAGAAAACAAACAAAAAACATGTCGGTCGAGTGTTACAGGAGAACGAGAAATAATGCCCGGTATCTTAGGGGCTCTTGATAATCGCTAAAAAATAGAAAATTAAAGAAATTACTGAGGGAGATTTGGTTTTAAAAAGAAAATAATAAATTTTAATATTTTTTAAAATATAATTTAGAGAGAGAGTGGGGGGGATAAAACCTATATCTCCCTTCGAAAAGCAACCAACAAAAAATGAAATTAAAAAGATTCTTGATAAACGATAGCGGAGTTTTCAATAAAATTGATTAATAAATTTATTTAGTGATTACTTTCTCTCTTAATGATTGATTTTAGAATTTTGAAGTAAAAATTAAAAAAATTAAAAATGAGTTAACGAGAGATTGTTAGCACATGGCATCTCTCGCGCCAAAAAAATATTTCGCTTTTAATTTATTAGTTAATTTTTGCTAAATTTGACAGGACGACAATAACTGTTGATAATTGATAAAATCATAATTTTAAATAACGCATGAGTGCATTTGGTATGAGAGAAAACAAAAACATAACAACAAAAAACTATCATAATTAAAAAACAAAACCAAAAGCGTAACGAAGAATCGAATCGCTCCCTGTTTTTTAATTTTTGGGTTTTGTTTTTTTATTGTTTTTATGACTCCAAAAAACATCGTTAAAATAAGAACAAAAAAAAATTTGTAATTAACTTTGTATGAACATAATAAACGCTTTAAAATAAGTTAAATCACTAAGAACTTAGCCAGTTAGGTAGAAAACGGACACTTAGAAAATCGATTTTATTTAAAAAAAAAAAAAAACATTAAACAAGTAAAATTATTTTTTAAAAAATATTATGGGGGGGGGGCTATAGTTTATTTTAAAAACAATATCTCCTTCAAGAACGATCATAAAATGTGTTTTCAATCGATATTTATTCAATAAGGGACCAGTTTTCCTACCTAGCGAAAGGGGACGAGTTTTCCGGAGACGAGTTTTCCGGAGACGAGTTTTCCGGAGACGAGTTTTCCCGAGACGAGTTTTCCCGGGACGAGTTTTCCTAAATTCATATAACTACTTCATTTGCTCACATAAATTAATATATGAAAGTATAAATTTATGCATAAACTTTAAGTATTTACTTCAACAGTGCTCAATACATAGGTAGAGCTAGTTAGTAAGTTATAATATGGCGATTAAGCTACACTGAATATTTCCCGTTTTATCCATTCTAGGATTCTTCAGGCTAATGCAAGAATTTTGTGGTTGTCTCGCGTTTTTATATACACCCATTCTATTGAGTTTTTAGTTAACTAATCAGCTTTCTAGTATCCACCGCACCCTTCCTAATCAGCCAAACTTTAAAATAAATGTCTAACCAAAAGCATAGTTTACCAGGCCACAATATTTGCGAAAGAAAACCTGAATAACAAGAAATATTACTTCCTTAGTATGACTTCCTAAGATTTCAAAACTCGATATTATGACCAAAAAAGTACATTCAATAATAAAAAAAACACCGTATGAAAACAACTCTAGCAACCAAATACTGGGAACTCAAGGAAAGTGGACGTTTGCCGGTAGTCGAATGGAAAATAGTAAGACAAGCAAACACATGCAGAGACCTAGACGATCCATGTAGATTATGCCTTCATGAAAAATTTGCTATCCTTTACTTTAAAGATTTAATTTGCTATCCTATACTTTAAAAATTTGCTATCCTATACTTTAAAGAACCCCAACATCTATTAAACTGTAGGAGAGAAATAGCGAACAACTGTGTTCACAGTATAAAATTTACTCAACGCATCGAAAAAACGTATCGAAGCACAAAAACTAGGAACTCGTGACTTCTGGAAAATCTACAACAGTGTAGTAAATAATGGGCAATCAACAATTCCCCCACTAACCAACAATCACGAGGTTGTTTGCTTAGCAACCGAAAAGGCTAACATGCTTGCCAGTCGGTTTGCCTCAAACTCCACATTGGACCCTTCCAACCACCCCATACCTGAATTTCCTATGCGGACAGATGCCACGCTAGACGATCTGAAAATCACCCCTGCTCAGGTGCATGCTATCATAAAAAACCTTGACACTTCAAAAGCATGTGGACCCGATCTCATCTCAGATGTGCTTTTAAAATAGTGCTTAGCCGAAGTAGCTCCAGTTCTCTCCAAACTCTACAACAAATGCCTTAATGAATCTTGCTTTTTAGGCTGTTGGAAAACTGCTTCTGTGGTACCAGTATTCAAGAATTCTGGCGAAAGAACTGACCCATTAAATTATCGCCCCATTAGCCTCCTCCCACTTTTTGCCAAAATATTTGAGACCTTAATCAACCATGCTCTAGTCCATCATCTTACAAATGCTAAACTTCTGACTGACAAACTATGGATTTAGACAAGCCCGTTCCACAGCAGACATCCTAACTGTAATCTCTGAACGAATATACCATTCACTGGACAAAGCTGGGGAGGGCAGAGCGGTAGCTCTAGATATATCTAAGGCTTTTGACAGGGTATGGCATGAGGGTCTCCTCAGGAAAATTAGATCATACGGTATCACTGGTAGAATACTTAACATAATTAAATCATTCTTAGATAAGAGAAAAATCCAGGTTGTCCTCGACGGTCGTACATCTAAACAATATGATATAAATGCGGGAGTTCTACAGGAGTCTATACTTGGACCTCTACTGTTCCTGATATTCATTAATGACCTCCTCGACAAAATTGCCTCTGAGATGGGTATATATGCTGATGACACCACACTCTATAACAGGCACGACAGGAAAACAAATGAACATATATCTAAAGAAATGGCAGCAACACTAGAGGATGACCTCCGATCTGTAGTGGAATGGGGACAAAAATGGATGGTCACGTTCAATGCCACCAAGACTAAACTAGTTTCATTCAATAATTACAAGAAACCTTCTCTACCACCTATAGCAATGGCCAACGACTCTTTATCTGACAGTACGTATTTCAAGCTCCTTGGCCTAACGTTCACAGGAAACATGAGTTGGAATAATTACATTGAGAACATTGCCAGGACCGCTGCAAAGAAGGTGGGCTCTCTCTACCGAGCTAGAAAACTACTAACACCCGAAAGTATCCTGTACCTCTATCAGGCAACCATTCGCCCATGTATGGAGTATTGCTGTCATATTTGGGCTGGTGCATCGGCTACTAGTCTCTCGTATCTTGACAAGGTTCAAAAGAGAGTCGCAAATCTGATCGGCCCTGAACTGGCATCTAAGCTTCAGCCTCTGTCCCATCGACGAAACGTTGCATCCCTCTGCCTGTTCTACAAGTATTTTAATGGGTAATGCTCTGACAAACTGCAAGCACTTGTGCCCCCATGACGTGAACACCCTCGACAGACCCGACAGGTTGCAAAATCCCACCCCCACACTGTAAAGATCCCTAGATGTAAAAGATCTTTCTACTCCAGTAGTTTCTTCCCCAGAACCGCTAGACTTTAGAATTCCATTCCAGATTCCTGCTTCCCCAACTGTACTGACATGCAGAAGTTCAAGTGTAACATGAACCGACATCTTGCTGTCCAACTTCCTACATAGTATCCCAGTAGTTGTTGCCCCTGATAGTAGCCCCCTACACCAAAGTGGCAATGTGCCTTGTATGGGGTGAAAATGTAATAAAAAAAAAATAAAAAAAACAAAAAACTCTAGGATAGAGATACAAAATAATTTTAAAACTAACAATAACAATAGAAAATAAATAAACATGCATATGCATAAACTATCACATGCACACACATACAGACACATACATACACACATATATATATATATATATATATACATATATATATACTAACATATAAAAAAAAAATTAACCTAGATTTAAAACAGGTCAAGACACTAGATATCTTCGCTAAATAGCACACACAAAGGAACGGGTCAACGGGGCCTTTGTCCTGTAAGTGCCTGCTCATTGGCTGATTAGGAAGGGTGTGGTGGATACTAGAAACCTAATTGGCTAACTAAAAACTCAATAGAAGGTGCATATATAAAAACGCTAGACAACCACAAAATTCTCGCATAAGCCTAAAGAATCCTAGAGTGGATGAAACGCGAAATATTCAGTGTAGCTTAATCACCATATATATTTTATAACTTACTATATATATATAAGCCTGAGGAGTCCTAGAGTGGATGAAACGCCGAATATTCAGTGTAGCTTAATCGCCATATATATTTTATAAATTACTATATATATATATATATATATATATATATATATATATATATATATATAGTTATAATAAAAAGATATTATAGAAATAAAAATAAGATAGGGGACTGTAAGTATCACAGAGTTTCACACAGCATTCGAAACACCATTCCCCCTGAGACATACCTAAATAAAGACTGACGAGAGTCCAACATAGACGGCTAGATATTGGTTTTCTTTATTTGAATTTGAAACCAATGGCAATTCGTTCGTTCCCTATAGACTCCTAAACGGTTGGGCAGATTTAAAAAAAAAATTCACTCAAATGTACTTTACGTGTCTAGCAGTATTCCTAGATAGATTTTGTATTGAATGTCTTTGCTAAGTATTAATAATCGATAATTGAAGAAATCCGATAAAAGAAGAAACAGGCGTTTTTGCCTAAAGTTAGCACCTTATAGAGCTTTTTTTTTTTTTCTTTTTACACAGTGATCACCACTTATCAAGGCCCGGAAGCCACTCAGGGATAAGGGTTATTGCAAGTACATTACGTTAGTGTGGAGATTTGATGAAGTGTTTACTTAAGGTGGCGGTTCATTAGGAACTTGTTAACATTGGACCTGAACACATCCAAGTTGTAGTCCGGTGGGAAGCAGGCAGACGGAACAGAGTTCCACAGGCGTGCAGTTCTAAGAAAGAAACTTTGTTCATGGAATCCGCGTTCCGATTTAGGCACAGATATAGAGTAGGCAAAATTTTTCACAGTGGATTCAGCTAGACGGGTGTTTTTCGTGAAAGATTGGCGAGGGGGGACCAGAGATTGGAGTTCAGACGAGCACCTGCCATGGAAATAACAATAAAACAAGGATAGGCTCGCAACGTCTCTTCTGTGGGAGAGAGGCTGCAGGGTAGAGAAAAGGGCATCCCCCACTAAGCCACGAAGTCTATTTTGTACTCTGTCAAGGCAGGATAGCCTGTTTTTAGCAACTCCTGCCCAGATATGGCAACAGTATTCCATCCTTGGACGTACTTGGCTTTTATATAGATAGAGAATTGCATCAGTAGTGAGATATCTTCTGGAGCGGTAGAAGGATCCCACCATCTTTCCCGCGACCTTGGCAACAGACTTGATGTACGTGTTCCATTTCAGATCAGGAGTAAAAGTCAAGCCCAGAAGCTTGTCAAAACACGGGGCCTCACCCAGATGAGAGCCATCCATCACAATTGATGCCAGATGGGGATCAGAGCATTGATGATGTAAGGATAGGAGTTTGGTTTTAGATGCATTAAAGGTAACCAGCCACATCTTCCCCCACTGAACCACGCGCTCGAGATCAGAGGAGAGAGAATCAGAGAGAACTTTGTCATTTATAGCCTTTGATGTGTTGCCGTAGATGGTCGTGTCATCAGCATAGATGTCAACGAATGATTTAAGTATGTGTTTAGTAGGTCATTGATGTAGATCAGGAAGAGAGTTGGGCCCAGGATTGACCCCTGAGGGACTCCAGCATTTATATTGCAGGCCTCCGATTTTTGTCCATCTACCACTACTCTTATGAGCTTATCGGAGAGAAATGATTTAATGATTGTGAAAACATTTCCAGTTATACCGTAGCTGGAAATCTTGTGAAGTAGACCCTTATGCCATACCTTGTCGAAGGCCTTTGATATGTCAAGAGCAATTGCCCTAGAAAGGAAGCCTTTGTCAAGAGATTCACTAATCCTGTGAGATATAACCGTCAGCACATCTGCGGTAGATCTTGCAGAGCGGAAACCATATTGCATGTCACTAAGAAGGTTATTTTTGCTGAGGTGGTTGACTATTTCTCTATTTAATATGGATTCCAGCAACTTACTCATAACACACAGGAGACTTATTGGTCTGTACTGAGAGGGAGATGACTTATCACCTGAATTCTTAAATACAGGGCAAACTGATGTGGTCTTCCAGTCGGAAAGCACTTCTCCTTAAGGCAGCGCTTAAATAGTTTTGTAAGTATGGGAGCAAGTTCTGGTTGAAGCTTTTTTAACACTATAATTGGGATGCCATCAGGGCCAGTTGCTTTACTGGAATCTAGGTTCTTGATTAGCTTGGCGACCTCATGCACGGATATTTGTATGTTACCTAGCTTGTTTTGTGTTATAGGAGGAAATATGGGGAGTTGATGGCCTTCATCGCATCATAAATACATTTCAGAAGTTTTATTACCGCACAAGCAGAAAGTCCCGGCATATAAAATCAACAATAGATTCTTTGATATGACAGGGGCGCGTTTGAAATGAATGTTTTTGTTTAGAGCACAATTGAACTATCGTACTTGACTTTTGCATTTTAAACTTTAACTGAAGCCATTATATAAAAATAATCTTATGAAATCAACAGTGGATTCCCTACAAGGCAATGTATTGAGGATTGTCACTACGGGGAGGCATATAAACCTTCCTCCCAGTGCACTAGTGTGGGCCTCTAACTAGAGCAGGCAATCAATCGATTTTTGATGTTGATAAGCTCCCCAAAAGAGTTAAGTTCCCCATCTCAGTTTGTAGAAATAAGGGTTACATAACAGAGACAGATGAGAACTCAGATTTAGAGAAAATATAATTGAATAGCAAAGGTGTTTAGATTGTTAAAAATTTGTGTTACCTTGGTGATATCATTTACATATTAAATAATTATTTAATTTATATGTGAAATAATTATTACATTTACATATGAAATATTTATTTCAGGTGTATATGAAATATTTATTTCAGGTACATATGAAATATTTATTTTATTTGCATCTGAAATAATTAATTGATTTAAATCTGAAATTATTATTTAATTTATAGCTAAAATATTTATTTCATTTATATCTGAAACAATAATTGTATTTACATATGAAGTATTTCGTTTCATTTACAGCTTAAATGTATATTTTATATGTAAATGGAAATATTATTTCATTTACATACAAAAAAATTGTTTCATTTATATTTTAAAGAATTGTTTAATTTACATTTAGAATAATTATTTTATTTACAGCTAAAAATATTGTATTTACATCTAAAAAAATTATTTCATTTACATCTACAATAATTATTCCATTTATATATGAAATAGATTTTTAATTTACATCTGAAATTATTATTTCATTTATATCTTAAATCATTATTTCATTTACATATGAAATATTCTGTTTCGTTTAGGTCTTGAATATTTATTTACTTTACATATGAATATATTATTTCATTTAAATCTAAAATGATAGTTTTATTTACATCTAAAATAATAATTTTATTTACGTCTGAAATAATTATTTTATTTACATCTAAAATAATAATTTTTTTACATATAAAACATTATTTCATTTATATTTTAAAGAATTGTTTAATTTACATTTGGAATAATTATTTTATTTACACCTAAAAAATTTCATTTACATCTGAGACAGATATTTCATTTACATCTAAAATTATTTTTTGATTTATATCTGAAATATTTATTTCATTTACATATGTAACAATTATTTTATTTACATCTGAAATAATTATATCTTTACACATAAAATAATTATTTACGTTACATATGAAATTATTATTTTATTTAAATGTGAAATAAGTATTTCATTTACATATGATATAATTATTTCATTTACACATAAAGTAATTTTTTCATTTATATCTGAAATAATTATTTGATTTACATCAAAAATGATGTTTTAATTTACATATTAAACAACTTTTAATTTACATATAAAATATTTATTGCAGTTCAATCTGAAGTAGTTATTGAGTTTACGAATAAAAAACTATTTGATTAACATATAAACAAATTTTTCTTCGATTTCATATGAAAAATTATCACATTTACATCTGAAATTTTTTTATTTACATCTGAAATAATTATTTCATTTACATATGAAATAATAATTGCATTTATGAAATATTTTTTATTGACATATGAAATAATTATTTCATTTACATATAAAATGATTATTTCATTTATATTTTTAAAAATTATTTTATTTAAATTTAGAATATTTATTTTATTTACATCTAAAATAAATTTTAAACTTACATCTAGAAAATTTTTTTGATTTACATCTGAAACAATTATTACGTGTACACATGAATAATTATTTCATTTACATATGAAATAACCTTTTCATTTACACATAAAGTAATTATTTCATTTACATCATAAATAATTTTTTCTTTTACATATAAAATTGTTATTTCATTTGAGTATGAAATAATAATAGTTGTACATATGAAATAATAATTTCATGTACATATGAAATACTGATTTCATGTTTAAATAAAATAATTATTTAATTTATAAATGAAATAATTATCTAAAATAATTGCTTTTCTACATATTTAATATAATATGATTTGATTTACGTATGGAATAACTATTTGATTAACATATGAAATATTTTTTCATTTACATCTAAAAAATTATTACTCTTTCATCTGAAATAATTATTTGATTTACATATGGAATAACTATTGCTGAATTTTGAATTTTGACATATGATTTTTTTTTCATTTACATATGAAATAATTATTTCATTTACTTATAAAAAATTATTAAATTTACTTATAAAATGCTTTTTTCATTTTAATATAAATGACATTTTCATTTGCATATAAAATAATATTTAAATTTACATATGAAATAATTATTTCATTTACATATGAAATATTTATTTCATGTACATATGGAAATTATTTCATTTACAAATGAAATAATTATTTCATTTACATATGAAATAATTATTTCATTTACAAATGAAATAATTATTTCATTTACAAATGAAATAATTATTTCATTTACATATGAAATAATTATTTTATTTACAAATAAAATAATTTTTTCATTTTAATATAAAGTAATTATTTCATTTATATATAAAATAATTATTTAATTTCCATATTAAATAGATATTTCATTTACATATGAAATAATCATTTTATTTACATACTAGCATTACACCCTGGCCTTGCCCGGGTGTTTTGATGTGTATGTTGAGCAAAAAAAAAAAAAAGTGGTAGTAGGAAGGCAGGCTCGAACCCGTATCGCGAAGGAGGAAAAGAACGGGAACAAAACCTGCCGTCTTTGCTGTTACGACCACTGCTAAACCGGAAGTGACTTGTGTTTAAATTAAGGCTAGACAATCGAAAGGAAAGGATGACTTTAAAAAATATCGGCGAAATAAGCGACCCCCTCCCCTGTAGAAAAGTGCCCAGTTGAAGGTGATGATAGTAATGTTTTTAGCCAATTTTTCAATATTTATCGTCTGAAAGGTCGAACTTCAAAACGATACTGATCTTGGTAAAATCCATCGCCTCTGTCGAAAGTCTTAGGCAGACATGCAAATATACACACATACATACATTTATAACTAAACTTATAACTAAATTTATAACTAAAAATTTTCGACCCAAACCGATTAAAAAGAAAATCAATACCCTTTATGTAAAATTTCAAATGTTTAGACCAGAAATTGTCTGAGTAATTTGGTAGAGACCACAGAGGTCAATTTTTTTAAACTTCGATCCCTATTATGACCCCTTAACATTTATTGTTTTGGGCTCAAATCAAGTTATTAAGTTAGATCCATGTCCAAGGAACCTATATCTAAAATTTCAAGTGTTTAGACCTAAAATTGTTGGAGGAGTTTGGTAAAGTTCTCAAAGGTCAAATCGTTGAACTTTGACCCCCTTAACAGCCAAATTTCTGGCCAAAAACCGATCACAAAGATTTTCCCAAATCTCAGTACCTTGTATATCAAATTTCGAGTCTGTAGAGTTAAAGTTGTGAGAGTTATTGCATAGGGAAATGTACACAGTCAGAGACAGACACACAGACATGTTCACTTATATATATATATATATATATATATATATATATATATATATATATATATATATATATATAAAATAATTATTTCAATTGCATATGAATAAACAATTTACATTTGAAATAATTATTTAATTTAACTTTATAAAATTATTATTTTTACACTTAAAATAATATTTTTTTACATATGAAATAATTATTACATTTACATATAAAATTGTTTTTATTTACATATGAAATAAATATTGCATTTACATAAAAAATAGGTTTTCATTTACACATGAAGTATTTTTTCATTTATATATTAAATCATGTTTATATTTACATAGAAAGTATTTTTTTCATTTACATGTAAACTAATTTTTTTATTTACATATTAAATTATTTTTGTTATTTACATATGAAATAATTATTACCTTTACATAAAAATAATTTGTTCATTTACGTATGACCTAATTATTGCATTTACATATATCTTTTTTTCATTTACATATGAAAGAATTGTTACATTTACATATACAATTATTATTTAATTGAAATATGAAATAATAATTTCATTTACATATGAAATAATTATTTCATTTACATATAAAATAATTATTTCATTTACATATGAAATAATTATTTCATTATTTACATATGAAATAATTATTTCATTTACATATAAAATAATTATTTCATTTACATATAAAATAATTATTTCATTTACATATGAAATAATTATTTCATTATTTACATATGAAATAATTATTTCATTTACATATGAAATAATTATTTCATTATTTACATATAAAATAATTATTTCATTTACATATAAAATAATTATTTCATGTACATTTCAAATCATTTGGTTAATATTTACTTTCTTTTTGGAGAATTGTTTCAAAACTAAAGCTCCTCATCGTTTTTTAACTTAAAAAGTTTAAGGGCTACAAAGACGGGATAGGTACATGAGCGACTTTTTGTACTCTAGAATTTATTTGTCTACATAGTCACTACAATTTTCAATGTATTTCTATTCTTAAAAAACAACGTTTTTGAGCCGTTCCTACTTAACTACAATTTTTATAATCAAATTCACTTGTAAAAAAAGAAAACAATTATCATCTTATATTTTGAAATATTATAGATGACGATTGATAATTTGTCTTATTAGGTTTATTCACACGATTGTTCTTATCTTGTTTGTTATATACACGACGTTTTGGCCGATTTAACCTCAGATCATCTTCAAGAGCATCTTTTTATACTTGAGGACCTCATAGTTGAATTTTGAAATTTTCATGTCAAACTTGGGAACCTATATCGAACTCCACTCTTTATTTAATCCGTAGATGTCCACATCAACTTGTGACATAATGGTTTAAAAGATTTATTAACAATCAGTTCTTCTGGAGGTTGAAGGTTCAGTCATCACTACAGGTAATACTAACTTAGTATAACATAAAAAAGCATTTCTACCAGGTCATGGCTAACAGAAAAAGAACCATCTACCCTTGTGTGTTAAATAAAAGGTTTTGTTTGAAATTCTGTATTGGTTTCAGAATTTACATAGAGATTCCCCAAGGTCGAAAAGAAGTACCTAAAGATTGGAGGTTACATTGGTCGAAATGTTATGACCACAACAAACAAGATGTGAATACGAATAGAATTCATTGAAATAATCCCAAAGTTTATCATACAATCCCAGAGGTCATCCTGAATTGCATGTGTTATTATAGTTTTTTTTTTTTTTTTTGTTTATTGTTCAGACGATTGTTCTCATCTTGAATGCTATTCTCACTACATTGCACTCTACGTAACTTCCAACTTTCTTCAGATGTGTCTTGCTGAATTCGGGAATTTTTTTTGTCAAACTCAGGAATCTGTTTCAAATTTTGAGTAGAACCCTTTATTTAACCCAAAAGGGTAGATTCTTCTCATTTCGTTAGCCATAACCAAGTAAAAATCTCAAGCCTTAGCTGTATTCTTAGTATCACCTAAACTGAAGATTGAACTTTGATCTGGGCTGTCACTTAAAAATAATTATTATTTAACATTTTATCCATTGCGTCATGGGTTCATTACAGATTCCCATGTTCAACAAGACGCATGAAGAAGGTCAGCGGTTTCATTGGCTGGAAAAGTTGTGAGAATAATTTTCAGGATTAGACTAAATAATTTAAATAATACAAAGTATCTATCTTTATATAACAAATTCCGGAATAGTACAATTTTGTTATTTATTTCCGTATATATGCTCCGACAAACATACTATACTTGTATTTTTCCACATTGTATTCAAATAACTTTTTTACTTGGACCTTTGGAATTTGATCCCATTACCCTGTTTCTTTGACTGTATAAACATGCAGAAATTTAAATGTAATGTGAACAAACACCTTCTTGCACAACTGTCCACTAAGGATACCTACTAGAGATTTGCTTCTAATCACCTTAGGTTTCAGTGGCATCATGCCTTGTTTTGGATGAAAAACTTTTATAAAATTTAAGTTGAAAGTAGACATACGCAAAATGTAACAATGATTTTGATTGTAAGCCAAGAATAATTTGCATTTTTATTAAAGAAAATTAAACCAAAAATGCTTTTAGTTTATATTTTTAGAACAATGTCGACGTACTGTATGACAACGTATTTCTGGGAAATATTGTTCAGTTTCTTGCAGTTTCTTCTAAGCAAATAAAACGAAAAGTACGTCTCATTTCTTAGATGATCAAATTTAAAAAATTATAAAATTGCAGAGTTGTTTCCCCTTGACCAATCAACGTGATTATTTCCCTTGCACTGTTTGTCTTTAAAAATAATTCTTTTATAAATCTAAAATAAATAATAATAATTTATCAGTTCGAATATTCAATCCCATAAAAGAAACTTAGTGTTTATCGAGATAAAAATCCTCGATAACTACAGTAAATATAATCATGAGTTTATAAATAGATTTATTATTGCGTAGAAAATTATTTCAAATGTTAGTGAAAATAAATATTAAACAATTATTTACTTTTCATTTTTTTAATACTTGGGAATGTCACCACTTATCAAGGCCCAGATGCCACTCTAGGATAAGTGTTAGGTAGATGGCGATACAACGAGATCAGTCAGGGTGAAATTTGGGTAAGGCTAGATTATTTAAAAGAACGATTCAAGAGAAATTTATTAATGAATTAATGAAATTGAATTCCCTCAGCAGAATGACGACAATTGCAAAAACGCCAGTTTATTAACATTAGCTTTGAAGACACCATGTTATAGCCAGCAAGGAAGCAGACACACGGTATTGTGTTCCACAGACAGACAGTTCTTGGAAAGAAACTCTGCTCATGGAATTTTCATTTAGTTTTAGGCACAGCTATAGAACGAGGCAGCTGTGGCAGCTAAGTGAGTATTGTTCCAAACGTTTTATGGGAAGAGACCATAGATTCACGCTCAATGGATAATCTCTCATAAAATGTTTAAACATGTTTTTGTTTTTACATTTAAATCATGTTGGGTTGATTTAATGCTTTTATACAAATCAATATTGGCTATTTTTTTAAAATTATTATTTTAAATTACCAAAACAACTTGTAGCTTAAGATGGAGTGTTAGAGAAAATGCTAAGATCCATGCTGATAATTAAATTGTTATAAAAAACATTAGAAAATGAATAGGAATAAAAATATGAAAAATATAAACGTTGAAGGAAAGAATTCAAGGTATATAAAGTTGAGTTTTTGTCACACTGGCATTGATATTATAGAAAACCTATTTTTTTCTATTTAAAAATTATTAAAATAAATTTCGTAATATACTCGGTATTGGATATGTGAGTGACTTCATAAAGGTTAACTAATTTACATATTCCTTAGGAAATTAATTTTTTTAATGGTTTCTTCTTAACTGATTAGTTTCATTTAACTATTATACTCAGTTATATTTACACATAATTGCATAGTATTTAGGATGAAAAAGTTATAGCACATGTGTGTGCATATATATATATATATATATATATATATATATATATATATATATGTGTGTATAGCAAACTACATATCAACCATATATATGTATATATATGTTTATATATTTATGTATATATATATATATATATATATATATATATATATATATGAATTAGTAAAGAGAGAAAATGAAGCTATAAAAACTATATAGTAATATATATAGAGTTATTCATTTGTTTAATAGGTGTGTACATCAATTGGGGTATTTGGGTAAAAAGGAACATTTATATATATATATATATATATAGTATACACGCACACAGACACACACACACTTATATGAATATATGAAAGCGGTGTTTGGTAAAGATCATTCCACACGCACGCACACACACTCACAAACACAAAGTTACTTGTGTGTGTGTGTGTGTGTGTGTGTGTGTGTGTGTGTGCAGAATGGTCTTTACCAAACACCGCTTTCAAGTTTTAGTCTACAGACTTGAGACTTGATAGTTAAAAGATTTGGACCTGTGGAACAAATTCGTTTTGGTTTTAAGCCAGTGAAATAGTTGCAATTGAAAAAAAAAATTAACTTGACAGAAATAATAAGTTGTTATTTTTGCACAAGCACAAATGTACATTTATTTATTAAAGTCGCTTAATTTTTTTATGTTTTCTTATTCATCTGTCGATAGCTCAAATGATAACGACTAAATCTGGAGTACTAAATGTTGTCGTTTCATTTCTAGCTGATGACACCCAAATCATTTTGATTTTGGAATCATTACTATATATTGGGCACAATAATCAATAAAATATTGGCTCGATAATAATAAATGTGAACTCTGCATGAATTAAAATATTATATTTAAGTGTATTTTATTATCGGGCCACGCTGGGGGCTACTACTATATATTGGGTACAATATAATAATCAACTGAGAATTTGTCCTATAATAATACATATGAAATCTGCATAAATTAAAATATCATATTTAAGCATATTGATGAACGGGCAGTGCTGCACAGCCTATATATATATATATATATATATATATATATATATATATATATATATATATATGCAAAATTATGATTGGTAGAAAGTTTGTTAGTAAATGATCATTTGAAATATTCAGAGAGAAAAGTAATAAAATGTGTTTTTATGTATGTAGCTTGTGAGTACATATATGTGCGACGGTGTATGCATTAGTGTGAGTGTGTGTTACTTTGTATTAGAATGTGTAAGTGTATACATGTGTGTGCATGTCGCCTTTTGTCAGAGTGTGTAAGTGTACAACCGTGTGTATATGTGTGCACATGTATGAGTTGAGAATGTATTAGACGTCTGCTGATCACTTTATATATATTTGTGTGTGTGCTTTTTTGTCAGAGTGCGTAAGCATGTATGTGTGATTTGAAAAGTTAATGGTAGTCTTCTGAGTCACCCGACCTGCAAGGGAGCAATGGCGATAAAAACGTTATCAGTTTGTTAACTGGATGCTGATTTCTGCCAACTGGCTTTTCTTGACCAAAATCTTAAATTAGATTTTATTGGCTTTCAGTTTTATTTTAGTGTAGAAAAAAAAAGGGGGATTCTAATTGCTGTGGTGTGTCATTATGTAAAAATCATTATTCCAATGATAACCATGTTTTTTTACAAAAAATCCAGTTTCGTTCTTAGATATTTTGTGGTGGGGGGAGGCATGGTTTGTGTTTTTTGTCATTACTATTGGTCAGTTAATATAGTAGAATTAAGATGCATATTAATTCTATACATTTGCTGTCTGCCATATTGTTTGTTTGGTAATTGATTATCATCTATTATCCAGCTCTTTTGTTTATATGTAAAATGTTTTTGACTCCTAATGGGGGTATGTGACGAATGGATTCGCCAATCATTTTTTAATCCACCGGCTGTGCTAAACAACCAATGAAAACCTTTCAAAATTATAAAAATTGTCGAATTTTGGCTTCAATCAGTTCGCCGTTAACTATGCCACGGACCGCATTTGATTCTTGGCTGCCATCTTGGTTACTGCCAATTACTGATCGGAACTACGCCGACATCTTTGTTCAACATAATGTCTCAAAAGTTAACAGGTTATGCGCCCAGCCATCATCTTTTTTTGACAGATCGGAATCTAAATTCGAATTGTGGCAGGTAAAATTTTTGGGATATCTAAGGATTCAAAAACTACACAAAGTGATACAATCTTCAACAGAGAATCCTAATGACCCAGAATTTCTCAAAAAGAATGCAACTGTTTTTGCAGAACTGATTCAATGCTTAGACGATAGAAGTCTGTCTCTGACTATAAGAGATGCATTGGATGACGGACAGAAAGCATTGAACATATTAAGAGAACATTATTTATCAAAATGGAAACCGAAAATTATATCACTATATACAGAACTAACGTCTCTGAAACGTAACGAGGATGAAACTATTACCGACTGCGTTATAAGGGCAGAAACAACCGCCAATGCCTTAAAACTCTCAGGTGAAATAATAAGCGTAGCTTGTTGATATCAATGACCCTCAAGGGACTTCCAGCCGATTTTAAACCATTTACAACTGTTATAACTCAGAAAGACAAACCCATAAATTTCAGCGAATTTAAAGTGGTATTGCGCAGTTACAAAGAGACTACTCGTATGCTCGAGGACAATAATAACTGCAGCAATATTATGAAGTTCAAAAATGCAAATCACCGCAACGTGTTCCCCGAAAGTAATTTTCCCAAGAAAAGAATAAAATTATCTGCTATAATTGTGGACGACCCAACCACAAAAGTTTCCAATGTCGATATAAACACTCTAAAATGGACTCCATAAAAAATGTTGAGAACTTTGAGGAAGAACATACATTTCTATTCATATGTAACTTTGACAATACCACAAACGGTAAAAAATCTCCTTGTAGACTGTGGTGCGACAGCGCACGTTATCACTAAGGAATCTGATTTTATTAATTTCGATTCAAACTTTAATCCACAAAGTCATTTTGTCAAACTTGTTAACGGTAGTCAAATAAATGATATAGTCTTGAAAATAGGCGATGCTAAAATATCCCTAAAAATAATAAAGGTGAAATCTGTAACTGTATTCTAAAAAATGCTCTGTTCATACCTACATTTAAGCAAGACATATTTTCCGTGCAGGCTGCAATTAAACAAAGCGCAAATATAAAATTTGGCCAAAACAAGTCAAAATTGATATACCCCAATGGAACTGTATTTGACATTAAAGAAAATGGCCGACTATATTATTTAAAAAGTATGGTTCCCTCAAAAACTGCCTGTCACGACTTGGAAACCTGGCATAAAATTCTAGGACACTGCAATACAGCTGATATTAAAACATTACCAAATGTAGTCGAAGGCATGAAAATAATACCTTCAGACGATCTCCCAAATTGTGATGTGTGTGCACAGGGGAAAATGACAAAATATATAAGCCGAATGCCAGACAAAAAAGCTACGAAAATTCTCTCACTTGTGCATTGTGATTTAGCAGCCCGATGGGGAGAAACAATCTAAGGTACGTTTTGAACTTTATTGATGATTTTTCCAGTTTAATTATAGTTTATTTTCTAAAAAACAAATTCGACACTATCCCTGCCACTAAGAAATATTTAGCTGATATTGCCCCGTACGGTTCAGTAAAATGTATTCGCTCAGACAATGGGACTGAATTTACTAGTAAAGACTTTGAACTTCTATTAATTAACCACTGTATTAAACACGAGAAATCTGCACTGTATTCTCCCTTCCAAAATGGCACTGCTGAAAGGGCATGGCAAACCCTTTTTGAGATGACAAGATGCCTACTTATCGAATCGAAATTAGCACATAGTTTATGGATGTACGCTTTAATGGCAGCAGCATAGATTGTTCAATAACAGACTAAGAAAAACGCGCATATAGCCTTTTGCGGTTAAAACCTAAAATGAACAGAATGCATCTATTTGGTTCTGATTGTTTTGCATTTATAGAAAACACCAGTAAACTAAATACTAAAAGTGAAAAAGGTATTTTCATAGCTTACAATAAAAACAGTCAGGCATATTTAATCTACTTTCCAACCCAAAATGCCATAAAAAGGGTTAGATATGTAAAATTCAATGATACATTAAATTTCCAAAATGGCGATCCAGTGAATGAAAAACGTGAAATATTACCTAGCATCTTAATTGATCACAATGAAAATATTAATAATGACGACAATTACAGTAGAACTTCTGACGAAAATATTAACCAGACATGCCGATACCCAATAAGGGAGTGAAAAAGGCCAGACTTCTTATAAATTGAAAAAATACAAGATTACACTGTGGATTACTGTTACTCGTTGAACAGCGCACCGGAAAGTTATAATGAGGCGATTAATTCAGAAAATCACCAAGAATCGGAACAAGCTATGATATCCGAATTAAAAGCTTTATCTGAAAATAACACATACGAAATAGTGGCAAAACCAATAGATAAAAATATAATTTCTTCACGCTGGGTTTTTTCCAAAAAAATCACAGCTTCTGGCAGTGAAACTTTTAAAGCAAGATTTGTTGCAAAAGGTTTTTCACAAATTTCTGGAGTGGAATATTTTACAACATTTTCACCAACGACAAATTAAATGACAATTAGAATTTTATTACAACTGACCGCTCAATACAATTTAAAAATACATCAAATGGATGTAAAAAATGCTTATTTAAATGCTCGGATTGACTGTGAAATCTACATTTACCCTCCAGAGGGATTTAAAATGAAAAATAAAAATTGGGTGTGGAAATTAAATAAATCGTTATATAGACTAAAACAAAGTGCACACAATTGGAATTTAACATTCCATAATTATTGAATAGAACAGGAATTCAAGCAATGTCCCGTAGACGCGTGCATGTATACCAAAAATGTAGGTAATAAATTGTTGATTTTAGTTTTTTGGGTTGACGATATATTACTCGCCTCAAACTGTGACAACACTTTAAAAGATGTTAAAAATGAATTAAATAAAAAATTTAAAATGGCCGATCTTGGATGACTGTCATGGTTCCTCGGTATAAAATTTACCTGTGAAAATGAAACTATAACTATGAACCAATCACAATACATTGAAAAAATTCTGCTTCGGAATGCAAGATTGCAAGCCGCGTTCAACTCCTGTCGAAATGGACATAAATAAAAATATAGGGACCGAAACAAAATCCATAGATAATCGAATATACAGGAAAATAGTAGGGAGCCTCATCTACTTGATGATCTCAACTAGGTCTGACATATGTTACACTGTAACAAAGCTATCTCAAAACTTATCAAAACCGACAATTAAGGACCTTAATCATGCAAAACAAATCCTTCGTTACCTAAAAGGAACCACGGAACAATCTTTAATATTTAAAAAGTCTACATATCCTGTAAATTTAGAAGGATTTTCAGATTCAGATTGGGGTAACTCTGAGGATAGAAAATTATAACGGGGTATTGTTTTAGACTGTCAAAGACTTGACCTATGATCTCTTGGAAAACTAAAAACCAACAAATTGTTGCCCTTTCTACTTGTGAAGCAGAATTATTCATTCCGCTCAGGAGGCAATTTTTCTGAACACCCTTCTAAAATCTATTTTAAAACCAGATCTAAGTAAAAAAAACCTATAGTAATTCATTGTGATAATCAGAGCAGTATCTTATTAGCAAATAATTCTATGATTCATCAAAGGTCGAAGCATATTGATATCAGATACCATTTTATAAGGGATGAAATAAGTAAAATATCTATTACTCTTACTTATGTGACGTCTGAAAATTGTTTCGTCGGGTCCCTGTAATTTCTATGTCACCACGTGGTGACCGCTGCTACTACATTTAAGAGGAGGAAGGAAAGAACCAGAAACGCGTCCGTTCACATCAAATACTTTATTTAGACTCCCCCTGATATTAACCAAGGGCAAGTAACTCTTTATTATTACACATCTCCGTTTGTCGAGATCCTTTTTTTTTTTCCTTTTTTTATTTACAAACAGTTTTAACTTTATTTACAAACGGTAACATTTATTATCTTTCCAAACAAAGTCTTTCAAGTAGTTCGGTTTTTTTTTTTTGATAATCGTCCTCTGCTTGATACAGTTGTCTCCTGTTTTTGCTTAACTTCGCTTCTTCTGGAGGAGTTGTCTACGTTTTCCAAAATAGGTAGTAAATGTTTTCTGTTCCTTTTTAGACTTTCTCCAGAGTTCAACTTTACTGTATATGTCCTATTTTTCTTATTTGTTGCTGTGACTATACCAGTATTCCTCCACATTTTCTCTTCATCCGTTTTCTCTCGGATTCTGTCTCCCACTTTTAGTGGTTTCAAGTCTTTACTTCCATGTCTTTTATCGTAATTTATTTTACTTTTTGTTTTGTAAACCCCATCTCTCTCTTTTACTTTTCGTAAATTTGGCCATTTGGGTTTTAATTTATTTGGATGACTGGGTAAAGTTGTTTTAATTTTTCTACCCATCAAGAGTTCTGCTGGGCTAACTCCTGTAGCAGTTATTGGTGCACTACGGTAAGCCATTAATGCGAGAAATATGTCTGGCTGTCGTAATATTCTTTTCGCAATTTTCACTGCACTTTCAGCAGCTCCATTCGCCTGAGGGAAATGCGGACTCACTGTGGTGTGTGTGAATCCATATTGTTTTGCAAATTCTTTGAAATATGTCCTTGTGAACTGTCCTCCATTATCACGTACGATCTCCTCAGGTATTCCCCATCAAGCAAATATTTCTCGTAATTTCCCAATTATCGTTTTGCTGGTTAGTGGATTTAATCTCGCGATTTCCAAGTAACGGGAGAAATAGTCTGTTACGACTAAGTAATATTCTCCCTCCAATTTTAGGATGTCTGCCCCCAATTTCTGCCACGGCCTATCTGGTAAAGTAGTTGGTTTCAATGTTTCATTGGGATTTGCAGCACGATGACTATTGCAAAAATCACATCGTCTAATGAGATCTTCTATTTCTTGTGATATTCTCGGCCACCATACTGACATTTTGGCTCGTTCTCAGCATTTGTTTAACCCCAGATGTCCTGTATGTATTGCTTGTAATATTTCTGCTCTAAGATTTTGTGGAACCACTATTCGATCTTGATAAAATAAAATTTCCTGATGAACTGATAGATCATTCCTAAAATTAAAGTAAGGTTTAACTCCCTTGTTTAATCTATCCTCCTTGCTCGGCCAACCATTTCATGTTAAATGGATAATCTCCTGTAGTTTTGAATCCTTAGATATAGCATTCCTAATTTCTTTTAATTTTCTATCAGTAGCTGATCTGGTCTTTATGATAGTGTCTATATACATTTCTACATCTTTCTCCATGGTGCTTTCTGCTTTTTTGGTCGGACTTCTAGACAGTGCATCTGATACCAGCAAAAGTTTCCCAGGAACATACTCTGCTATAGGATTGCATCTCCTAAGTCTCATCAACAGTCTTTGACATCTCAAAGGAGTGTTATTCAGATCCTGAGTATTTATCAACGGTACCAAAGGTTTATGATCCATTAGAAGACAAAACTGATCTAATCCCGCGATGTATCTGTCAAATTTCTCACAGGCCCATACGCTCGCTAAACATTCTTTTTCAATTTGAGCATAGTTTTGTTCTGTTTGTGTCAGCGTACGAGAGGCATAAGCTATGACTCTCAATATTTTATTTTCTTCTTGGAAAATGGCAGTGCCAAGTCCATTGCTGCTCGCATCCGCACTAATCGTGATGGGCTTTTTTGGATCTAATAAGTCAATATCGGTGCCTGTGTCAATAGTTCTTTAACGCTTTGGAATGACTTTTCTTGAGGTTCATTCGAAGCCCAAACCGTATCTTTTTTCAATAATTCCAGCATTGGTTGTAATGCCGCCGCTAAGTTAGGCACAAATTTCCCTAGATACTGACTCATTCCCAAAAATCTTCTGAGCTCTATGACTGATGTAGGGGCAGACAACTTTTTTTATCGCTTCTAACCGTTCTTCAGTGGGTTGTATCCCCTTAGCTGATATGCTGTGTCCGAAGTATTTTATAATACTTTTCCTGAATTTGCGCTTCTCTTTGTTTAATTTTATTCCTGCTTGCTCTATTATTTTTAGTGCTACTGTAAGCCTTCTATCATGTTCCTTCATCGTTTTCCCATGAATTAATATGTCATCTATTATGACGTGAACACCTTCCACATTTTCTAGAAGCTTGGACATTTTCCGTTGAAAAATTTCTGGTGCTGATGATATTCCAAAGGGCAATATTTTAAAACAATATCTCCTGAATGGGGTTATGAAAGTCGTAAGCAACCGACTCTCTTTTTCCAATGGAATTTGGTGAAACCCACTGGCTGCGTCCAGTTTTGAAAGTATCACTGAGCTGTTCAATTTGGGTGATATATCCTCCAGATTCGGCAGCATATAATATTCGCGTTTTACTGCTGAATTTAATTTTTTTAGATCGACACACAACCGTACTTCTCCATTTTGTTTTCTCACCGGAACGATCGGACTGCACCAATCCGTTGGTTGTGTGACTTTCTCCATCGTCCTCTAAACGTCAAAGTTCCTTCTTTACTTTTGGCATAATGGGAAATGCTATCCGTCTAGCCGTCGGGGTACAATACGGTTTCACACCGTCTTTTAACACTATTTTCACTGGGTCTGTTTTCATGACTCCAGTTACCTCCCCTTTGTTTACATTAGACACGAATTTAACCAAATTCATTCGATACGCTGTTTCTCTTGATAGCAAGTTGTCTGTACTGCTATCAATAACATGTATTTCGAATGAGTATCTGCTATCCTTATGTCTCGTATCAACCGTAAACTTCCCTATACAGTTCAAGATACCTCCGGGGCTTTTGTATATGCCATATGCTGGTTTCAAAACAGGGTTTTTTCTCAAGCTACGAAACGTTTTGTAACTGATAACATTTATGTCCGCTCCGGTGTCGATTTTAAAAATTAAATTATTTTCACATACCTTTATACCTGCCATGGGTCTATTGCATTTTCTCTGAATTTTTTTCTTTTATAAATGGCCCCAAGAAAGTATTCCTCTGTCGTATGTTTTTCCACTTGTCTGACATTCTGAGCTTTGAATCTGCAACATATTGTGAAGTGATTTATTTTGTCACAGTTTCGACATCGTTTTCCGTTCGCTGGACAATAATCTTGCCGTTTGTGTTTTTTGTTACATTTTCCACATCTCTGTTGCTGCGTTTCTTTTTGTGGATAATTTTGTTTCCATTCGTTTTGTTTTACTGCGTCGACCGATTTTTCCTTAATTTCAGCCATTTGCTGTCTCACTTGTTCGTAGCTGCGTGCTATTTCTATAGCCTTTTCCAAGCTTAGGTCGTCTCTAAGTTGTAGTTTTCCGGATAGCTCTCCACTTCTTAACCCGATGACCAGCCTGTCTCTTATTTGGTCATTTTTGTGTGGAAAATCACAGTTTTCCGATAGTTCGTGAAGTCCCAGAATAAATTGTTCTATCGATTCGCCTTCCCTTTGTGTTCTGAGGTGAAATTTTGCACGCTCGTGCATAATATTTTTTTTCGGCATGAAGTGGCCTTCAAATTTGTTCAGTATCACGTCAAAACTCTTTTCATCTTCCTTTTTCTTGAAAGAGAACGACTTATATATCTGTTCGGCGTCCGGTCCCATACAATATACAAGCGTGCTAATTTGTGTATCGGGCGACTCTTCATATAATTTTGTCGGACTCCGAAAACGTTGAAATCACTCTCGCCATGTCCTCCACTGGTTCGGTTGCGTAAAGTCAAAACGCTCTGGGGGCTGAAGTCTAAACATATATCTTTTTGAAATAGTTGACGTTAATCCTTTTTTTTTTTCTCGTTGTAAGGTTTCCTTACCCAAAGAAAAAAATTTATCCCAATCTGACACCATGTTTTGTCGGGTCCCTGTAATTTCTATGGCACCACGTGGTGACCGCTGCTACTACATTTAAGAGGAGGAAGGAAAGAACCAGAAACGCGTCCGTTTACATCAAATACTTTATTTAGACTCCCCCTGATATTAACCAAGGGCAAGTAACTCTTTATTATTACACAAAAATAATATAGCCAACATTTTCACTAACCTATAAAAAGAATAAAATTAAGACATTTTATAACCTTACTTTTTTGGAATCTAATTATGAATAAATCTCTTTTCAGAAACCCAAAAAGAGAAGCATGAACAGTCAAAATCCCCCCCCCCCCCAAAAAAAAATTGTAAATTGTCCCGGGCACGACATTAAACTGCGACCATTTCTACTTTACTAACTAAATTAACCAACTAATACCTAGCATAATGTTTCCAGTTTTTGTTTAAAAAAAAAAAGGTCACTTGTTAAAACCTTTTTTTTGTAAATTTCCTATTTGTCAAATAATTCGTTTTTGTATCTTCTTTTTTGGCAAACATTTGTTAAAAAAACAAAACAAAAAAAATGTATATTTGTGAATTTTTTTGCATATGTTTATATGTATTTGAAAAGTATTCTATTTGTATGTTTATATATATTTGAAAAGTGTTTATTTTTATATGTATCAAAAAAAAAAAAAAAAATCTCAACGTGATTTTAAAAAAATGGCTTCTTTTTGCACACATTATACCAATATATTAATAATTCTTTTTGACCAATGAGAATAAAGACAAATTCCCCCAAAACCAGACAAAAAAAAAACAAAAAAAAAACAGAATTATCTTATTGATTTATTTGTTTATTTTCATTTTTATTTATTTATTTTTTATTTATTTATTTTATTTATTTATTTTTCTTTTCTTTTTCTCAAGTCAAACCAAAATTGAATCCAAAAGGATTTTTCCATTATATCAAAAAAGGGTTTGTGTATAAAATGTTTTTGACTCCTAATGAGGGTAAAGATTTATTAGCTGTTCACCTCACAAAGAGCATCGCTTCATACGCTAATGGTAATTTGTATATAAGTTCACAATATGCTCAACCCAAGATAGGGAGCATTATAGTCATCCACATACAGTACTGTTTCGCTGTTTCACAGCTCATCAGTGGGGCTAGCAAAGCAACTACCTCAAGCCAGGCTTGAAACCCGACCACCTAGTTCTGTACTAATAGGTCTCTTAAATGTGGGAGCATGTATATTTCTGGCGCATAGAAGGTAAGATAGAGATTCAGGATCAATTACATTATCAGAGAATTTTATATATATGATATAAATTTCATGAAAATAAATAAATTTGGAGTTTGAAACGAGATTTGGGTCCCATAGCTCACAGAAAATATGATTTAAATTTTATAAAAATATATTTGAAATTTTAAGGATATTATGCCCTAATAATTTTCTTAGAAATGCACTTAGAGAATTGGGAAGATGTAAATTTTACATAAGAATAGTAGGAATGTACTTTTAGATTTTATGTAGATTCTCTAACCTTTCTTTCTATAGAGAAAACAAATGTAACATACATATTGTATTATATATATATATATATATATATATATATATATATATATATATAAACTAGCAATACTTTTATTGTCATCAAAATTGGTGAAATCGCTCATTTTTCAATCAAATCGATTGATGGCCTGCCCTAATCGGGGACCCACTGTGGTGCACTGGGAAGTAAACTTACTCCACAATACGTTATAGTCTACATTGCACTGTAGAGACCCTATTGTTGATTTTATGAGATTATTTTTATATAATGGCTTAAATTAAAGTTTAAAATGCAAAAATCAAGTATCATGGTTCAATTGTGCTCTAAACAGAAACATTCATTTCAAACGCGCCTCTATCTTATCAAAGACCTTATTGTTGATTTTATATGCCGCGCCATTCTGTTTGTGTGGTGATAAAACTTCTGAAATGCACTTGTGATGTTAAGCTGTACAAAGTGTTAACTTTAGTAAAAATCGGACTGTCCCTTCTTTAATCAGACTTTTTTATTATTGATTTTCAATACTTATTGGAGGCATTTCAATACAAAACCTATCTAAGAACACTACCCGAGATATAAGTACATTTGTATGAAATTTAATAAAAATCAGCCCAGCCGTTTCGGTGTCCATAAAGAACTCTCTCTTTCTTTCTCTCTTTCTTTCTCTCTCTCTCTCTCTCTCTCTCTCTCTCTCTCTCACACACATACACACACACACACACACACACACACAGACGAATGGTTCTTAAGGGAGATGTTTATTTTTATGGAGTCCTCACACAGGTTATCATCAGAGATTACTCGTTGACAACTGAAGTTTGGGTGACAACAAGTCTCTCCAGATTTCCAGTACTCTCCACTTCTTTTAAGAACATATGCAAATGAATTTGCTTCAATGCAACAGCTGTTTGCCATTGACTTCTCGCTAGCAGTGACCTAGAATATGGATGGCAATAAGCCTACCCAAGATCCCAGCCTTCTTTGTACTCATCCTTTACAAATATTTGGTGTAGTACCGATTGATGCTTACACTACAATGGAGTTTGTGTGTGTGTGTGTGTGTGTGTGTGTGTGTGTGTGTGTGTGTGTGTGTGTGTATGTGCGTGTGCGTGTGGGTGGGTGTGGTTGGGGCGTAGTTAACTTAAAATTTTGTGGTTTCAGTTTTCTTGGTTCCATATGGTGTTCTGCTAGTCTTACTTACTTTCAGCATTCAGGGGTTTTTCTTAAGATTTCAGCCGTATTATTATTATTATTATTATTATTATTATTGTAATTATTATTATTGTAATTATTATTATTATTATTATTATTATTATTATTATTATTATTTACTCATAAGGAGTAGTCATACAGGCCATCATTAACGATTTCTCTTTGAGAACAACTTGTATTCTCTGGAGTCTTTGTGACAACAAGTCTCCCCAGATTTCCAGTACTCTCCACTTCTTTTGATAACCATTGCAGATGGATTTATGTTATTGTAGCAGCTGCTTACCATTAATTTCTCGTTGATGGCGACCATTGGTCTTCACTGAAATTTGGGCGGCAAAAACCTCTCCAAGGTCCCAGTCCTCTTTGCACTCATCTAGCGGAGGTCTGGCTAGTGCCTTCTCTCCTCCGTCTTTCCATCCTCACTGACCCTCCTCACTTTGGTGTGGTGTTAGTTTTTGGTGACACACACACACACCCAAAAAGAAAGACAAGATGTTCCAGTTTTCGTGATTCCATGTGATACTCCTCTGTGTTTTACATCTGTAGCATTTTTTGCGTATCCAGTTTGTGTCTGTAGTTCGTGTGTGTTAAGCTGTAGTTCGTGTGTGTTAAGCTCCATATTCAAGGATTTTCCTTAATATTTCAGTTTTCATTACTGTTATTCATTGTATCTTAGCCATTCCTCTAATTCTGCTCTCTCTCATTCGTTTTTCAAAGTTTTCTGCTATTGTTTGACGTGCTCCTACTATTAGTGGTGTTTTCTTTTTTCATTTTTCATGTTCCTTTGAGTTCTCTGGTACATTCAGTGTATTTATTCCACTTCTCCATCTCCTTGAATCTTCACTCTGTGGTCTGCTGGCACAGCAAAATCTACAATCTGGCAGGTCTTTTCCTTCTTGTTAACTAGCATGACATCCGGTCATCTTGCTTGGATGGGTTTATCTATTTGAATATTCATGTCTCATAGGAGTTTGTGATTTTATTTCCAAGTACTGCTGCTGGTTTGTGCTAGTACCATTTGTCTGAATGTTCAAGATTCATTTGTCTGCAAAATTCCCAGTGTACTGCCTTCCCAACTTGATCATGTCTTTTTTTATATTCTTTTTGGGCTAGTTTGCTGCATTCGCTTATTATGTAATTCATTGTTTAATCTCTTTGCCTGCAGAGTCTGCATTTGCTGTTTTCTTGTGTTTTGTTAATCCTTGCTTTTATGTGGTTGTTTTTTTTTTATATGGGGGGGGTCATCGCTTATCAAGGCCCAGAGGCCACTCGAGGATAAGGGTTAATAGGTATACATTAGTTATTGCGATTTTAGCGTAGTAAACATTAGTGGGAATTTTGTAACTTGGATTACGTAGGGGGACGGTTCAATAAGAACTTGTTCACATTGGACTTGAAGACAATCAGATTGTAGTCAGCGGGAAAGCATGCAATCGGAATAGAATTCCACAGGTGAGCAATTCTAAGAAAGAAGCCCTGTTCATGGAATCTACGTTTAGGTGTAGGCACGGATAAAGAGTATGGGTAATTGTTGATAGTGGTTCTGGCAAGACGAGTGTTTTTTATGAAAGTCTGGCAAGGGGGTACCAGAGATCGAAGTTCAGATGAGCACCTGCCATGAAAATAACGATAAAGTAGGGACAGGCTCGCTATGTCTCTTCTGTGGGAAAAGGGTTGCAGAGAAGAGAAAAGCTACGAAGCTACGAAGTCTATTTTGTCTCTGTCAAGACAGGATAAGCTGCTTCTAGCAGCTCCTGCCCAGATGTGGTAACAATACTTCATCGTTGGCCGAACCTGGCTTTTATATAGGTAGAGAATTGCATCAGGAGTGAGATATCTACTGGAGTGGTAGAAGGATCCCACCATTTTTCCAGCGGCCTTGGCAATTGATTTGATATACGTGTTCCATTTCAGATCAGGAGTAAAAATCAAGCCCAGAAGCTTGTCAAAACATGAAACCTCCCCAAGACGAGAGCCATTCACTTCGATTGATGGCAACTGGGCAGCAGAGTGTTGATGATGTAAAGATAGAAGCTTGGTTTTAAATGCATTAAAAGTAGCCAGCCACTTCTTTTCCCATTGTACCACGTGCTCAAGATCAGAGGAGAGAGAGAGAAAGTCAGAGAGAACTTTGTCGTTTACAGTCTTCGAAGTGCTTCCATAGATAGTAGTGTCGTCAGCATAAATGTCTTCGAATGATCTAAGGATGTGGTCTGGAAGATCATTGATATAGATCAGGAAGAGGACCCAGGATGGACCCCTGAGGGACTCCAGCATTAATACTGAGAGCCTCTGATTTCTGCCCATCAACCACTACTCTTAAGAACCTATCAGAGAGAAATGATTTAATAGTTGAGAAGACATTTTCAGCTATACCATGACTGGAGATCTTGTGAATTAGGCCTTTATGCCATACCTTATCAAAGGCCTTTGATATGTTAAGACCAATTGCCCTCGAGAGGAAGCCTCCATCGAGGGATTCGCCAATCCTATGAGATATAACTGTAAGCACGTCTGCTGTAGATCTAGCAGAACGCAGACCATATTGCATGTCACTAAGAAGGTTATTTTTGTTGAGATGGTTGACTACTTCCTTGTTTAGCACAGATTCCAGCAGCTTACTCATGATGCATAGGAGACTTATTGGTCTGAGAGGGAGATGAGCGATCACCTGAGTTCTTAAATACAGGGCATACTGATGAGATTTTCCAAGGTGTTGGGAAGCATTTCTCCTTAAGACAATGCTTAAATAACTTGGTAAGTATGGGCGCTAGTTCCGGTTGAAGCCTTTTGAGCACTATGACTGGAATGCCGTCAGGACCAGTTGTTTTACTGGAATCAAGGTTTTTGATTAGCTTGGCAACATCGCGTACAGATATTTGTATGTCACTTAGCATGTTTTCTGATATACAAAGGAATACTGGGGGTTGGCAGCCTTGGTTGTGAAGGGTAGAATTAGCTGCAAAGTTCTTAACAAAGAGATTGGCTTTGTTTGATGCTGACGAGATTAACTCAGGTCCATTGATCATAGTTGGGATAGAGCTCACACTTCTGTTGAGGATTCTGTTTGCTATTTGCCAGAACTGATGGGAACCAAGCCGCTGTTCAGCTACCTTGGACTTGACAGACTGAGCATATAACTCTCTTGCCTCTTTTATTACTTTTTACAGTGGTTGCTGGCAGTCCTGAAAGCAGCTTTAGTCTCAGTGCATCTATTACATTGGAACAATGGAAAAAGTGATTTCTGTGCGCAATGAGCAGTACATTCTGGGGAGAACCATGGCTGGCTTTAGGTTTTTGCTGGAACTTTTTCGAGGGTATGAAGCTGTCTATACCTACAGTTAACCATTCCGTCAGGTCTGATACTATGGAGGTCACATCCTTTTTAAACATGGCACATAGAGGTAGGTCTGATATAAATGTATGGAAGCTATCCCAGTCAGCCATAGAATATCGATACACTTTACGATGAAGAGGTATGTCTGAAGACCTATTACATTTTGTTTTTATCTTGACTGATACAACAGAGTGGTTGGAAGATCCCAGTGGAGACTGAACGGAAGATGAGCACAGCTCAGGGCAAGTTGTGAGAAATAGGTCTAGGAGACTTGCATACTGCCAGTTAGTGTCGGGAACGCGAGTGGGTTCTTGGACAATCTGAGTGAGGTCATAAGCAATGGAGAAATCATGACAGAACCTCCCCTCGTCATCGGTCTTGTTAGAGTGGGTTAACCATTCCACATTGTGAACATTGAAGTCTCCACAGACGTGAATGTTTGCTGAGGGGTACTCAGATAGGACATGGTCAATTTTCTCAGTTATGCTATTGAAGATAGTAATTCAACTGTTGTGGGGACGATAGAGTGCAAATATATACGCAGTAGTGTGAGCAAGTGCAACCCGGAAGCACATATAAGGTAAATTAGGATCTTCTCTAGAGATGCCCCTACCACATGGAAAGTCGTCTTTAATGTAGGCATATACTCCATGCCCATAGCGATTTTGGGGGTCAGATTTAGAGGTTAAGTTAGAGTATCCTTTGATTACGAACTCCTCTAGGGAAGAAGTCGATCTAATGCCAGTTTCGCTTAGGAATAATAGTTCTGGCTTAGTTTCCTGTAATAGAGTTTGAACCTCTGGAAGGTTGGAACGTAGACCGTTGATGTTGAAGAAGGAGACATGGTAGTGGGAGTCTGCATTGGAAGTTGGAGATCTGGGTTTGATCGAGTATTTTTTCTGAAAACCTTTCATGAGTGAGATTTTGGATTTGTGGGATAGATCGACAGACTTGCTTAGAGCAGGGCAGAGAGGGAAGGTAAGAGAAAAAAGAATGACTTTTTTTCTTTTTTTTTTTGTAGCACATAAAGTTGTAACAATTACCCACTAATATGGCATCGAGAGGCCCCACCAGAAGATACTGCATGGCCCAGAATCCATTCACCAAATGGCAATACAGCAGCCCAGGTACTTTGCACCTGCTGATAGGATAGCCTCCTTAGGGGTTAAACCAAGGTTTGGGCCCCTGACTATCAGGCGGATAACGTCAGCCCAGTCGAAACGTTTACCTCCAGCACCCTTATTAGTGTTTTCGTTATTCTCATCTTTTGTCATCCTTAGTAGTTGTTTCTCTTTCCATTTTTCTTTTCTCGTCTTATCCTTTGTTTCTTCTGTTTCTGTTTTGTTTGTTTTCAGTGTCTTTTGCCGCAGTAATTCTTCTTTCAATGTTCTGCATTGTGTATTTTTCTAATTCTTTTCTTGTGTCATTTATACAGTATTCTATACTTAACTAGCCCTCTTCAACCATCTTTTCTTTTCACATAGAGTCGGTCAGTATCATCCTTTGGGTGTAGTGCATTGTGCATTGTCATGAGTAGGACTAGGACAACAGCAGATTCTTTTCATTGCTCTGACTCTCAAGTGTGTATCCGTTGATATCTTATATGCTTTTATACAGAGTGATGTGATTCTCAGTTGATTAACTTTGTCTGTGTCGGATATATACTCGAAAGTCAAAACAATGAAAAGAATATGCTGTTGTCACAGCCCTAGTCACGAGTTTACTGGTCTTCTGGTCAAAATGCCTCATTTCTTCTTTGGTCCATCTTGTAAATGGTCCACAGTATCTTACTAGTGACATTGTCCATGTGTTTATTCCTTTAATTAGATTTTTACTATGTAGTTTCGTTTCGAGGAATTTTCTCATTCTTCTGAGGTATTCCTTTCTAATTTTTTCTTTCATTTCTATTGTTTTTACAGCGTCTGCTTCCACAACACCCAAATATTTGTAGCTATCATGTTCACATAGTGCTCTTATCTCTGTTTGGTTTGGGTAGTATCATACCTTCTGTTGCTTTGTTTTCCCCTTCTCATGATCAGTGTTAATGTAGACATTGGTTACCTCCCTTGCTTCAGTTACATGGTTACCTCCCTTGCTTGTGGTGATATAAATAGGAGTCGGCCATCTTGGTTTAGTCAGTTCGTTCGTACAGTTTAGACAGACTACAAGTGTCTCAACAAATGGTAGCAGAGATATCCCTCTGTGTGCGACAAAACGAAAAAAAAAAAAAAAAAAAAATTTTTTTTTTTTTTTTTGTACAGCTTGTCTGTAGCACTAGACAGATCGGATATCGGATATGGCAACTTCGAACAAGCAACCTCCATTGTTGGAGGGGGAGGATGTTTATGAGAACTGGAAACAAGACGTTGAAATGTGGTCGTTGTTCACGGATCTTCCTGAGGAAAAAAAAGGGCCAGCAGTGTTTTTGACGCTACCACCGAATATTAGAGAATGTGTCCGTGAATTGCCAACAAGTGACATCGGCGGACGAGATGGCTTGAAGATCTTAATAAAGAAACTGGATGACATATATTTAAAGGATGAACACACGCGCGCTTACATGACTTTTAAGGAATTTTACACTTATAAAAGATCGTCAGGTACCAGTATAAATGACTTTCTTGTTCGTTATGAGTTTTTGTACCAAAGATTAAAAAAATTCTACATTATTCTACCGGAAGGAGTGCAAGCTTTTCTTGTTTTGAACGCGGTTAACATATCGGAAGAGAACGAAAAATTAGCGCGGACGTGTTCTGTTTTGACGTATCAAAACATGAAGGAATCGATAAAGAAAGTATTTGGTGACATTTATCGTGATGAAAATGTACCGGCAGTGAAATCAGAGCCCGAAATCGTCAACTATAATTATTCTAAACCGGGTAACAACAAAAGGCGTTTTCGTCGAGGACAATCTAATCCATGTGACCGAAGTGGAAACGTGTTGTTGTGTTACAAATGTCAGTCTCCGAACCATCTAATTAGAGAGTGTCCTAGAAATACGCCCAGGTTTACGGAAGCGACAGAACAAATACACATTACGTTGTTCATTCAAGAAAATATTTATTTGAACAGTACAAATGAAAAAATCTCAAATCTTGTAAAGGAAACACTTGGAATGGCAGTCTTGGATTCTGCTTGTACTCGCACACTGGCTGGCGAAGTGTGGCTTGATGTTTATTTAGATACTTTAAATGAAAGTGACCTGCAACTAGTGAAGTATACGAACTCAGACCGGAGTTTTTGTTTTGGTGATGGAGTGGCTGTCACAGCAATTAAAGTTGCTAAATTTCCGGTTACACTCGGAGGTATAAGAGTTTATATCGAAGCAGATATTGTGAAAAACGACTTGCCTCTTCTATTAAGTCACAAATCAATGAAGACAGCAGGAATAGTGCTAGATTTCCGGAAAGATATGTGCTGGATTTTTGATAAATGTATTGAACTAAAGACCACAACTTCAGGGCACTATTGTCTCCCCTTAACAAATAAGTTGTTGGATCATAGTGGTACTAAGAACATTGTATTACATGTTCAGAATTTTGGTCAGTGTTCTTTCACAGAAAAAAAAAAAAAAGCAGAAAAACTTCATCGACAGTTTGCTCATGCCTCGAAGGAAAAACTTGTTTCCTTGGTTAAAAAAAGTGGCAAATTCAATGACAAGGAATTTATAAAGGCGATTGAGGAGGTTTGTGAAAACTGTCAAATTTGCCTTAGATTTAAAAAAGCTCCACTGCGACCGGTTGTGGGATTGCCTCTTGGCAATAGATTTAATCACACAGTTTGCATGGATTTGAAAGAGTTCATCCACAATGAGGTGTGGATACTACATCTCATTGATGCCGCTACCAGGTATTCAGCGGCAACATTGATCAAAACAAAGAAGAAGGAGGAGATCATCAAAAACATCTTTATGATGTGGATTACCTATTTCGGATCTCCTGTTCGTTTTCTGAGTGATAATGGGGGTGAATTCAACAACGAACACTATAGACAGATGAATGAAAAACTCAACATAGAGACCTGTACTACTGCCGCAGAAAGTCCATTCAGCAACGGTACTGTAGAACGTCATAATTTGATAGTTGCTGAGGCAATGAAAAAAACAATTGACGATGAGAAGTGTGAACCTGAAATTGCCTTGGCATGGGCTATTTGTGCAAAAAATGCCCTCCTCAATTACTCTGGACACAGTCCAAATGAACTTGTATTCGGTTTCAATGTAAATACACCCTCAATTCTGACAGACCAGTTACCTGCTATGGAGTCCTCTACTACAAGTGACATGGTGAGAAAAAATTTAAATGCTCTCCATAGTGCAAGGAGAAACTTTTTGGAAGCTGAGTCCAGTGAGAGAATTAGGAGAGCTCTCAGGTCTAATGTCAGAACTTATGCTGATGAAGATTATGCTACCGGAGACCAAATCTATTATCGGAGGCAGGGTTTTAAAGGATGGCGTGGTCCAGCAAAAGTGTTAGGCAGAGAAGGCCAGCTTGTCTTAATCAGACATGGCGGAGCATTTTATAGGATGCATCCGTGCTAATTGATGAAAGTGAATAAAAACAACGAAAAAAGAACAAAAAAAGCTGAAATGCTGGGAAACACTACAGAAGGGAAGAATGAATACCTTTCAGTTGAGGAGGAGGAGTTGCAGAATCAAGTGGAAGAAAGTGAAGATATAGACAGAGAAGAAGTTGTTGATAGTTCTACCAGTTTAAGAGATAAGACTGAAAAACCTGGCCGAAATAAGACCATAACTTATAAAATAAATGGAAGTGGGGAGTGGAAGAAAGGAAAGGTTATGTCAGTACAGCCTAAATCAACTGGCAAATATAGTCATTGGATCAATATAGAACCTGAGGATGAAAACGAGGATCAAGTTTGTATCAACTGGAATCATATTGATCATTGGAGAGAAGTGCCCCAATATACTGAACAGGAAAATGTAGTCCTGCTCACCGCTGAACAAGAACAGTCGAAAGCTGTAATGGATGCCAAGCATAAAGAAATAAAAAACATGAACACCTATGAAGTATTTGAATGTGTGCCATACACAGGTCAAAAAACAATATCCACAAGATGGGTGATTACTGAAAAATTCAAGGATAATCAGAAAACAATGAAAGCTCGCCTTGTAGCACGAGGCTATGAAGAAAATAGTAATCTGAAAACGGACTCCCCAACATGTAGCCGTGAAGCTATGCGAATGGTCATGCTAACCGCATCAATAAAGAATTGGATGCTGCAGACCATAGATTTTACCTCAGCCTTTTTGCAAGGTGGTATTTTAGAGAGAGATGTGTACCTAAGGCCACCATCTGATGTTTGTCCTAAATCTCAAGTGTGGAAATTAAAAAGATGCATCTATGGATTGAATGATGCTCCACGGGCATGGTACAAGAGAGTTACTCAGGCTTTGATTGAATTAAAAGGAGTAGCAAGTGCTTATGATAATGCATTGTTTTTGTGGCATGATATTAAAGGAAATTTGATTGGAATTCTTGCTATGCACGTGGATGATTTTGTTTTCTGTGGAAACACAGAGTTTGAAAGGGATGTGATTGCAACATTGAAAGAAAAATTTAAGGTGGGATCTCATGAAAGTGGAACATTCAAATATGTTGGACTGAATGTTAATCAACAGGAAAATGGGATCACTGTAGAACAAGATCTATATGTATCTTCCATATCTCCAATAGAAATAAGCAAAGGGAGGATACTGAGGAAAAATGATGAACTGAATGAAGAAGAAAAGCATGAGTTGAAGAGACTTGCAGGTCAGATGATGTGGGTTTCAACTCAAACACGCCCTGATATAGCTTTTGATGTGTGTAAAATGAGCAACACTGGAAAGCATCCCAAAGTAAAAGCCTTATTTGAGGCGAATAAAGCCTTATCAAAATTGAAATCCAAGAAGGGTTCTATAACATTTCCAAAATTGGGAAAGCCCTCAGATTTACACATTTTGTGTTATACTGATGCCTCTCATGCCAGTCTGGAAGATGGATCTTCACAGGGTGGTTTTGTTGTCTTTATTGGAGGAAGTACTGACAAAATGGCCCCCATGTGTTGGGCGTCAAAGAAATTGGACAGAGTGACAAAAAGCCCATTGGCCTCAGAGACTCTTGCTCTGAATGAGGGAGCTGATGCTGGTGTTTTGACTGCGGTTATGATACAAGAGGTATTTCAGTTATCTAAATTGCCAGACGTTCTCTGCAAGACAGATAATGCATCACTTGTGGAGACATTGAATTCCAACAATCTGGTAAGCGATCGACGATTGAGAATAGATGTAGCAAGGCTGAAGGAAATGAAGAGTAGAGGAGAGATACAGATAGAATGGATCAAGGGTTGTGATCAGGTCTCTGATTGTTTGACCAAGGCAGGAGCTTCGTCTGAGCTTCTAAGGGACTTGTTAAATCAGAAATAAATTATTCACTTGAGGACAGCAGCAATGTTAATGTAGACATTGGTTACCTCCCTTGCTTCAGTTACATGGTTACCTCCCTTGCTTGTGGTGATATAAATAGGAGTCGGCCATCTTGGTTTAGTCAGTTCGTTCGTACAGTTTAGACAGACTACAAGTGTCTCAACAATCAGGAGTGCACACTTTTCCATGCTGAATTCCATTCAGATATCCTGACTTAAGATTCTGGTTGTATTTATCAGTGTCTCTAATTCCTTCTTGGTTTTTGCAAATAACTTCAGGTCATCCATATATGTTAGGTGGTTCATTTTTCCATCTGTATTAATGAACTTGTATCTGGCTTGGCATTTTCTTAGTATGTTGTAAAGGGGCATCATGACTAGGTGTGGTGATAGGGAATCACCTTGGAAGATACCTCGTATTTTAATCTCAGTTATGTATTGTCCATCAACTGTTAGTTCAAGTCACCATATTTTCATTGCATTTTCTATTAAATTTATAATTCTCATTGGTATTTTGTACATTTTCAGGCATTCAATTATCCATGCATGTGGAATTGTCATACGCTTTCTTGTAGTCGATCCACGTCATGGCCAAGTCCTTTTTTCTACTTTTTACCTCCTTCAGAATCCTTTGGTCTGTATAATAGGTCACGTGTTCCTCTTTTTTCCTTTTTGGCATCCTTCCTGTTCCTCAAGAAGTAGTCCACGATTATGAAGGAACTGTTAAATTTGTTCCCTCAGCTGTGCTGTTAATATTTCCACATTGTAAGTAAACATGTAATAGGCCTCTAATTGCTCGGGATAGTTCTTTGCTCTGAGTCCTTTTGCACCAAAGTGTTTTTACCTTTGGTTATCCATTCTGGTACTTGTGCTTTTTGGAGATATCTTTTCAGGTTCTGACTCAGTCTTTCATGTAGTGTTGTGAATTTTTTTAAACTAATAGCCATGTATTCCATTATGATCTGGTAATCTCCAGTTTTCCATTTTTCATAGTTATCTTGAGGGTTTCCTTGCTGATTTCATTCCCTGTCCCTTCTTCGATTTGCTGCATCTCCTCTTTCATTTGTTTCAGCTATTCGGCATTTCTATTATTTTATATTTCCTGTGGCTCTTCCCATATCTGGCTTCAATAGAATTTTGTTTCTGTCGGGTCTGGTTGTTCTATTCTCGTTCTTCCTCTGTTCACATTTTCATAAAACTGGTCTTCATTGCTTTCAAAGTTTCTGTTTCATTAGCACTGTTCAGTTTTGTATTTGTATCTTCTATTTGCATTTCCCATCTTTTGCTTCTATTTTTTGCTTAATTCTTCCTGTCTTTTGTTAAACCTCTTGCTGCTATTCACATTTTCGACTGTTCATTCCTCTTCTAGCCGTTTTCTGCTTGTTTATTGCAGTTTGTTGATCTGAGTTTTCAGCCTCAATTCCCATCCAGGTTTTGTCCGTCCATTTTCTTTCCCCCGCTTTTTTTTTTCAATTTTGAACTTCATACTTACTGTCTTGGCACCTGCGTAAATTAAATTGTTTAAGTCTGTAATTGTATTTGTTGGGATATATGGTAGGAGCTTATAATCCCTCTCAGTTTCTGCTCTTAATTTCTTCCACTCTTGGTTCCTAAATAATGCGAGCTTTGTTTTCTCTTCATTGATTAGTTTTTTCTTCATTCATTTGTTTTTTCTTCACTCATTTGCTTTTTCTTCATTCATTTATTTTTTCTTCATTCATTTGGTTTTTCTTCATTCGTTTGTTTTTTCTTCGTTCATTGTTTTTTTCTTCATTCGTTTGCTTTTTCTTCATTCGTTTTTTTTCTTCATTCAGTAGTTTTTTCTTCATTCATTTGTTTTTCTTAATTTGTTTTTCTTCATTCGCATTGTTTTTTCTTCACTCATTTGTTTTTCCTTCATTCATTTGTTTTTTCTTCATTCATTGTTTCTTTCTTCATTTATTTGTTTTTTCTTTCTTCATTTGTTTTTATTCATTCATTTGTTTTTTCTTCATTCATTTTGTTCTTAATTCATTTTTTTTCATTCCCCTTTTTTCTCAATCACTTGTTTTTCTTCATTCGTTTGTTTTTTCTACATTCATTTGTTTTTTCTTCATTCATTTGTTTTTTCTTCATTTGTTTGTTTTTTCTTCATTCATTTGTTTTTTCTTCATTAATTTGTTTTTTTCTACATTTGTTTGGTTTTTCTTCATTCATTATTTTTCCTTCAATTATATGTTTTTCTTCATTCATTTGTTTTTTCTTTATTCATTTGTTTTTTTTCATCCATTTATTTTTCTTCATTCATTTGTTTTTTCTTCATTCATTAGTTTTTCTTAATCCATTTCTTTCTCCATTCACTTGTTTTTCCTTCATTCATTTGTTTTTATTCATTCATTTGTTTTTTCTCCATTCACTTGTTTTTTCTCCATTCCTCTGTTTTTTCTACATACGTTTATTTCTTCTCCATTCGCTTGTTTTTTTTCCCATTGTTTTTTTTTTCTTCATTTATTTGTTATTTCTTCATTCGTTGGTTTTTGTCTTCATTCATTTTTTTCTCTTTTCACTTGTTTTTTCTTCATTCTTTTTTTTTCTTTATTCATTAGTTTTTTCTTTATTCAATTGTTTTTTCTTCATTCATTTTTCTTCATTAATTCGTTTTTTCTTCATCCATTTGATTTTTTTCATTCACTTGGTTTTCCTTAATTCGTTCGTTTTTTCTTCATTCTTTTGCTTTTTCTTCACTCATTTTTTTCCTTCATTTATTTGTTTTTTCATCATAAATTTTTTTTCTTAATTCGTTTGCTTTTTCTTCACTCGTTTGTTTTTTCATTCATTTGTTTTTTCTTCATTCATGCGTTTTTACTTCATTCATTTGCTTTTCTTAATTCATTTGTTCTTTTTCCATTCATTCGTTTTTTTTATTTCATTCATTTGTCTTTTCTTTATTCAATTGTTTTTTCTTCATTCATTTTTTTCTTCATTCATTTGTTTCTTCTTCATTCATTTGTTTTTTCTTCATTCATTTGTTTTTTCTTCATTCATTTTTTCTTCATTAGTTTTTCTTCCTTCATTTGTTTTTTCCTCATTCATTAGTTTTTCTTCATTCGTTTGCTTTGTCTTTATTCATTTGTTTTTGTCATTCATTTGTTTTTTCTTCATTTATTAATTTTTTCTTTATTAATTTTTTTTCGTCATTCATTGTTTTTTTCTCCATTCATTTTTTTCTTTATTTATTTGCTTTTGCTTTATTCACTTGTTTTTTCTTCATTTATTTGTTTTTTTCTTCATTCACTTGTTTTTCCTCATTCGTTTGGTTTTCTTCATTTGTTTGTTTTTCTTCATTCGTTTTTTCTTCATCCATTTGTTTTTTCTTTATTCATTTGTTTTTTCTTGATTCATTTGTTTTTTCTTCATTCGTTTGTTTTTTCTTCATTTATTTGCTTTTCCTAATTCATTTGTTTTTTTCTTTATACATTTGTTTTTTTTTCATCCATTTGTTTTCTCCATTCTTTTCTTTTTTCTTCATTCGTTTGTTTTTTCTTCATTCATTTATTTTTTCTTCATTCATTTGTTTTTCTTTATACATTTTTTTCATTCATTTGTTTTTCTTCATTCATTTCTTATTTCTTCATTCATTTGGTTTTTTTCATTCATTTAATTATTCTTCAGTCGTTTGTTTTTCTTTCCTTCATTTGTTTTTCTCCATTCATTTGCTTTTCCTTCATTCATTTGTTTTTTTCATTATTCGTACGTTTTTCTTCATTGATTTGTTTTATCTTTATTCATTTGTTTTTTCTTTATTCATTTGTTTTTTCCTCGTTCATGTTTTTTCTTAATTCATTTGTTTTTTCTTTCTTTATTTGTTTTTTATTCATTCATTCGTTTTTTTCTTCATTCGTTTTTTTCTTCATTCGTTTTTTTTGCTCCATTCATTTGTTTTTTCTTTATTCATTTCTTATTTCTTCATTTATTTATTTTTCTTCATTCATTACTTATTTCTTCATTCATTTGTTTTTTCTTCATTCATTTCTTATTTCTTCATTTATTTGATTTTTCTTCATTCATTTCTTATTTCTTCATTCAGTTTTTTCTTCCGTCGTTTGTTTTTTCTTCCTTCAGTTGTTTTTTCTCCATTTTTTGTTTTTGATTCATTTATTTGTTTTTTTTACGTTCGTTAGTTTTTTCTTCATTCATTTTTTTTTTCATTTATTTGCTTTTTCTTCATTCGTTTGTTTTTTCATCATTCGTTTGTTTTTTCTTCATTCGTTTTTTCTTCATTAATTTGTTTTTTCAACATTGGTTTTTTTTTTCTTCATTAATTTGTTTTTCTTCATTCGTTTGTTTTTCTTCATTCATTTGTTTTTTCTTCATTCGTTTTTTCCTTCATTCATTTGTGTTTTCTTCATTCGTTTGTTTTTCTTCATTAATTTGTTTTTTCTTCATTCGTTTTTTTCTTCATTCATTTGTGTTTTCTTCATTCGTTTGTTTTTCTTCATTAATTTGTTTATCTTCATTCGTTTTTTTCTTCATTCGTTTTTTTCTTTATTTGTTTTTTTTATTCATTTTATTTATTTATTTGTTTTGACTTTATTTATTTGTTTGTTCTTCATTTATTTGTTTTTTCTCCATTCATTTGTTTTCCGATTTGTTTTCCTTCATCTGCTTCATTCTCGTTAAGTTCTGTTGTCTCGTAGATCTCAATTTCCACGTTCTTTGTGTCAGCTTTTTTGCACGTCTTCCATATCTGGAGTCGCTATTTGTGGTGAAGGGAGTTTTTTTTTTTTTTTCTTCCTTAATAAGTTGAATTATGTTTTCTGCTCCTGTTTCATCGTCGTTTAGTTCCGTTGTTCCACAGAATTCGGTCTCACTGTTTACTGTGTTTATATTTTGCTGGTCATCTATTTGTGGATTTTCCATGTGCGAGATTCCAGCGAAGATACTCACTAGGAGTTCTCACCCAGGTAGTCATCAGTGATTACTGACTGATAAAAACCAGTGGTGTTCGCTGGCGTCTAGATGACAATAAGTCTTCCCAGATTTCCGTACTCTCCACCTCTTTTGACAACTTTTGCAAATGAAATTGCATTATTGCATCAGTCATTTGCTATTGATTTCTTACTAGCACTGGAATTTGGATGTCAATTAGCCTCCCCAAGGTCCTAGTCCTCATCGCACTTATCTAGTGGAGGTCTGGTTAGTGTCTTTTCTCCTTGATCTTTCTCCTTTCTTGATTTAGTTTAGTGTCAGTTTTTGCGAACACTAGACTAAAAAGAAGTGGGATCAACTGAGAATGTAGTGTTGATAATTAAACTTTGCATCCATCAATAGTTCAACTCATGAATGTGTCAAAATAATAATCTTCTTGCATTCTGGAAAAATTAAAAAATAAAATAAAGACTTTAAAAATTTAATAAGAATTATGATTCATGTATTGAAGATTCACTACTTGGTCCATATTGTAACTGCTGAAAACCTGCATTTTATATTACCTTGATTTTGAAAAGTGGTTAAGTTTGATATTTTGACAAAATTTCAATCTATATTGCCAGGGATAGGTAGTGACTTATATTCATGTTTCATAATGCGTGAACCAACATTTTATTAAAATATCTGTTTTCTTTAAATTACAAAAACAATCGTACAAATAATTTCATTTCAGTTGGATTTGTAAATGTCTGTTTGTTTCTGCCGATGATGAAATTAATTTGATGATACAGAAAATCTTAATGGGTGAAGAGAGAGAACCCGATGACTAGGATTTGGCACATCCTTAAATCAAAAATAGGTTAAAACCACCAAATCATGCATTATAATCGATGTTACAAAGTTTTTGATGAAAGAATTGGTAGATCATTTTAAAAAAATGGGCTAGTGACAAAACCACCAGAACCTTTTAAAAGGAGGATCCATGCTAAGCCATATTGAAGAGATGAAAAGAAGTAAGATAGTATTTGGAAGAGACTCCAAAGGTGACCCTAGAACTGATTTGCTGAGGATTATTATTCATTTGTGGCAAGCTGTGGGATATAATCTTAAGCGATCAGCATGCAACTATATGGCATGAAGAGGAAGTGGAATGCACTAGAAATCTAAATATAATGACAAAACTACTGTGGTGATATAGGAGATTTTAGCAGTGATATGAGAGGAACCTATGAATGGAATTTGGCATATCCATAAATTAAAAATGGGTGTCATTGTTACATATTGAAGACTGCATTTAAATCAAAGTAGCTCACAGTCTAGTGCAACAAGCTATTTGTTTATCTGTCTCTCCTTCTCTTTTTCACATGATCACAAGTGGTCCGCCACTCTTCTATTTTTATATGACTGTCTTCCTTTTTTTATGTTGCATTGGTGTTTGAGTTGTTTTATCAACAGATCAAAAGGACTTGTGGTCATGACATCATTATGTAAAAATGTAAATGTAGTGTCATATTACCAGCATCGCTACAAGGGTAGTCTGCAATGTTAGTAGTTTATTAGTCGAAGACGCAGCTTAGATCAGAAAAAAGATAATTATAATCAGATAAGTGTTGTTGAATTAAATATGTAATAATATAACATAATCACATTGACACACTGGTTCTCAGCAGATCACCAAAGTTAAGCAATAATTAGCCTGGCCAGTGCCAGATTGGTAACCATTTGGGAATACTAGGCACCGTATAGGGTAGCAGGATAGCACTACTGTCAAAGTAAAAAGCAAGGTGCCCCTTTCCCTCTGGTAATCTGTGGGAAACCGTTGGACAAAGTCGACAGCCTACTTCAGCACCCCAATTAGGATAACATGAGGTCATGGTAGAAAGTTATGTATTGCAATATGGAAGCAATCATGAATACGTTTTTTCATTTACGTTTTGTATCTCGTGCTGTGCAGAAGATTCCTTTGAGTCCAATATTCAGGACAATCTCACAGTATGGGCACTGTTTAAACAGAAAGAAACTACAATTTATTGTCTGTATAACTGCAAAGAAAGCTATAGCAATACATCAAAAATACTCTCAGAAAACGGCATGAATGGAGTTCTGAATGATGAGCAATAATGAATTCATGAATGCCTTGAGGGAAAGAGATCGATGAAGAGTTATAGCTATCAACGTCTCCAGTGGTTTGAACATGCAGCTCTTGGACCAGAGGAAGATCTCATTTTACAAGGCCCTCTTTCCTATCTCTCTGCCTAGTTGGTTATAATGTGTTGATGGACAGCTGAAGACAGAGAAGATAACAATCACGGACGACCTGGCGGTACTATTGGGACCAGAAGTAGTGGGTCTCCTGGAATTGGGAGTAGTTAGCCATTTCCAGCAACCTGGCTGAGGATCATCAAAAATGGTTCCAGATGCAATTCATGCTCAGGAGAAATCTGACTCAACCCGAACAGGATAATGATTGCTGCAACAAGTAATAAAAATGCATTTTACATTAAAACAAGTTGCATTGTCACATTGGAACAAATGGCAATTAGGATTGACTTAAGAATTGGGTGATGTAAGAACATAAGGAAAAAAAGTGGCTGAAGAAATGATCAGTTTCTAACATTTGTAATTTTTCTCTTTTCTCCAGGATTATAATTCCATTAGCAATTTGGATGGTATATCAAGAATGAATCAATTGGAAAATCTTTCCGTTAGGAAGAATAAAATTACCGAACTGACATGTTTCAACGAACCAATGAGTGAGTTGAAGTACCTTGATATCAGGTAAATATCACGCTTTTCACATTTTTTTTTTAGATTAACTTGAAGAATACCTGTCCCAACACAAGCAAAATTAATTCCCTAAACAACTTTGCACCACTTTGATGTCCAATTAGAAAGATTCAAAGATTAAAATGTTACTTCTAAAATTTACATGACATAATTTTAATGTCTATGATTTAAGGCTTAAAGCATTTTCACACGAAATTGAAATTTAGGAAATCTTACTTAATTGACTATAAATCCAATGCAAATCTGAAATATTTGGTTTTTCAAAAAAGGGAGAGTGCGCCCATATTATGCTCCATAAAAAGCCCTTCAAAATACTCGAAAGAAACTGAAATTTGGTGAATATTTATTAATTAATATCTAATAGATGTAGTTAACATTTCACAAAATCAGAGGTATCTTAATTTTCATGTAGTGTTTCAACCCCTTCTTTTTTCTCTTTTCATAAAACTAAATGATATTAAATATGACCCACATTTCACAGACATGTTGAGAAGTTGTGTTCCAAAGTTTATAATGATTGGTTAACAACTTAAGTAATAAATCTTGCACATAAAAATATATAAACATATACATAAAACTTCCTACTTGAGTGCTGGTTCTTGACAAAATGAAAGTTGGTGTTTTGTTTGTGACAATATTATGAGAAGATTGCTTTACAAACACTCATTTTATCCAGTTTTTTGTTTTTCATCGGAGTTTTCATTTTCCTAGATGAATTGCCTTAATCATTATTGATGAGCTTCAACTACCCCCATTATAGTAACCCTCTACAATATCAGAAAGAGGCTAACAGGTGCTACATTTTGCCCAAGGGTAATCTGGGACTGTGCAAGACAGAAGCTTTCATCTCCCTGAGATAATGTACATATCCACATACCTAAATACATACAGCACCTGGTATTCCTGAATAATCACTTATCTGGTACTAACCAAACTCAATGTTGCTTAACTTTGGCAATCTAACGAGAACCAATGTGTTAACATGAGTATGCATTGTAAACTAGAGATACGTTCATTCTTTATCCACATTAAATCCCACAAAATGTGTTTCATTTGTCATTAAAATCTGCATCTTTTTTTAATCAATTCTTTTGTTTGATGATCAATTGTTTGCATTTTTAGTCAATAACTTATGCTTCCACTTCATGATCGCTTGAAAATATTTTGATGTAGAAATCAGGAGGAGGGAGGGGGGCAGATCTAAACTGTTTTCAGCATGACTGTTTTCCACTAATGAGCTAATCTGGCTGAAATTTTTATAAACCTTTGTTATAATAAGGTGCAACGAACTAAGTATTAAGGTATCCATCTGATGCACAATTAGGAATTAGTCACCACAATCCCATATTTACTAGAGAAGTTTTTTGGAAACTACTGTGCCAATCTGACTGAAATTTTGTGTAGATATTTGTTATGATAAGGTGCAGCGAATTAAGTATTATGGTATCCATTCGATGCAGAGTTAGGGATCAATAGGGGTTAGTATTTAATGAAAAACTGAGCACAAATTGAATTATATTCTACCACCAATTTGGCAGAAAACACTCATACTTAGCCAGCAGGTTATAACTTTTGCTTCTTTTAACAGATTATAATGTCTAGTATACATATATTCCCACGAAACTTCCTCCTCTGAAGGAGGCTGGTTCATCACATCTAGGGGGTGTGCCGTTAACTCTCTCTCTCTCTCTCTCTATCTATCTATCTATCTATCTCTCTCTCTCTCTCTCTCTATATATATATATATATATATGTATATAAATAGTGATATATCAAAACAGTCGGCGAGAATGGACTGGCGGGTAAAGAGGTTAGTCTCATTACTGTGGGGTCCCGATTTTGAATCGGTCTAGATTAAGCCACTCTGATGAGCCGTAGACGAGGAAACACGTGTCAGTGGATAATTATATTTTAAAAACAATATATATATATATATATATATATATATAAGAACAAATAGTTAATAAAGCATGTTAAAAACACTTTGAAAAAGAGTTAAAAGCATATTTAATTTGAAAAAGAACCACTAAATAAGTGGATAGTCCTTAATTCGCAGAGTTTCGAAGAAATACTTTCCTTCTAATCAGATGGTAGGATTTAGCAAAATGCGGGATCGGATTTTGCTTGTAAAAGTATTTGATGAAACTACAAGTAAGTCATAGATCTTACTTGATAACAAAAAATGAAACAGGGGAATAGGGTGAATAAAAAAGTGATTTCATGTGAATAGATAGTCTGGTGAAGGGTAAAGTATCCAATGACGGTAAAATTCAAAAATACAGAATCCAAGAAAGTTAGTTAAATTTCCATTCGCACAAGTAAATTCCAAGGGAATCACGTAATTGGAAGATGATCCACAGCAATCCAAAAGGCAGAAATCCATGGAATAATTCACAAATAGGTATATATATATATATATATATATATATATATATATATTAATTTTTTATACCTACAGACACCAGTGTTTCATGCTTATGCAATCATCAGTGCAGGGAGTGATGATTACTGCTGATCATCAGGAATTTACATTGATGGAAGTGAATTAAGTTACTTATGAAGCCATGTAATCGATTTATAATTTAGACATCAATGAAAGTATTCTAACAAACAGGAAGTTTGTGAATGATGCATGCCGCTAATTCGTGGCTTCATTCTTAATTCACAAATAGGGCTCAACTTTAATTTTACTTAAAGGGGATTATATATATATATATATATATATATATATATATATATATATATATATATATATATATATGTTGTTTTGGTTTGGTTTTAGTGATATGTTTTGAATTAATTCAATTATTTACGAAAGTGCATTTTTACCTAAATGCGAGTTGGGAATAATTTCCCCTTTTAACCAATTTGGTGCCCACACATGGGGAGCGGTATATATATTATTTTTATTCATTTTAAAAATAATATATATATATATATATATATATATATATATATATATATATATATATATACTAGCAGAAGTACCCGTCGTTGACTGGGTTCAAAAACAGCTTACAGAAAATGGACTGTGATTGATGAAAGTATGATAGGTTATGAAAAGGAGGGGGTTGTAAAGAAATAGGTTTTGATACTCAAAAATTTTACCCTAAGCAAAATATGGTGAAAGTAAAGATAATTTTCGCGAAAATATATTTTTTATATCAACTTTGTTTCCATTCGTAGCCAAGAGTGACCAAAAAAATGATGTTTCCTTACAAAGAGAAAATGCTATATATATAATAATATAAATATACAAGAAATAAATGTTACCATAGTCAATAAAAGTAACTTTTATGGTAGAAAAGTTCATTGGTTTGTATTTTTAAGTAGTTTAAAAAAAAAAAAATTTTTAATTCACGAACCGGTTTTAAAAAAATCAAAATGGCAGCGACTTTGAAATGGGGAGACCCGTTTTCAATTTGAAAGAGGGGCACCTGAGCATTCTGTGTTAACAATTTAAGAGACTTCCGTCAATGTAAGGAATATTGATAAACATATTTTAATGTTTTCCATTATTTTGTGCTTGAGGAATATTCGATTATGGCATGTGTAGTTTATATAAAAAATTCATTTGAGTAGTCATCGCCTCAAATTTCGTTTTAATTTCGGTTCGCTGAAATTATTTCAAGTAAAGAGCATTAAAAATTATTTCAAAACAACAAAAAAACATGAACTGAACTTTTATTGACTATGGTAACATTTATTTCTTGTATATTTATTTTTTCAAGTAGTCGTTTGTTGGTTTTTCTGCTAAACACTCTTACTAAATAATATCGACGAAATATCAAAAAATAAAGAAACAAAAACAGTTTTGAAAAATAATAAAGCTTTACTTACTTTAGTAAAATAATCCGAAACAGCAAAATGGGATATTAAAAAAGTAAACACGTAATTACTTTAGTTTTTTAAAGCAAAGAATCGATATAAATATGAATAAGAAGAGAACGGTGCTCTTTTCAAGCAGAACAGCTTCGTTTCAGTTTTACAGTATTGAACGGTGTAGTATTGTGCCGTCAGATTCTGGGTTGTACTATTGTAATGTAAAGAACACGCAGAAATGGTTGTAATCAACTGAATTCCTTTTAGTACACTGACAAAAAAAAAGCTTAAACAGATATATAAATAAAAATAAAAAGGTTATGTAAATGTTTTTAAAACGACATGTAATCACGTGAGCAGGATTTTTTCCTTCTTTTGACACAATAACAAGTAACATTCTTATATTTATTTTATTTATCTATTAAACTATTTTCGAAAGAGTGCCACGTGCAAGTGGAGAAGGAAAAAAACAGTGTTATGCAAAATTTGTGTCGAGAATTGTCTAAAGTTCCAACTTTTTTTTTGGCTTTCACTTTAATAAGAACGTGAATTTATGAGGTGAATTTATTCGACACAATATGATTCAACTCAAAAAAATAAATAAAAGCTAACATGAATTAAGATTAAAGTTAAGGTGTTATTGTGGACCTTTTAAAAAACCTTGTTAAACTTTGTGACGTATTTACATTCTATGGAGGTCAGGCGCGAACAGACACCCAATAATTTTATTATACCATATTTATTCAAACTGAAACATAATTGTTAAAGTATACTTACGCAAATAGATATGAAAAGTCTTTGTTAAAGTTTGTGCCATATTTCCATGGAGTACAGGCGCGAATGCAGACCCCACAATTTTATTATACCATCCATATTTAAGTTGAAACATATTTATCAAAGTATTCTTAAGTACATCCATATCAAAAACACTTGTAAACGTTTTTTTTTTTCATTTTTTATTTCCATACTTTGGGGGTCAGGCGTGAACGCAGACCCCACAATTTTTATGAACTACCGTTCTGCCAGATCAAGCATACCCATTCCTGATCCTCGATACATCTTCTATCATTATATGTAATCAGTTTTTTAAAATAGTCAACGATATACGAGCCTATTCGTGACCACACACACACACACACACACATGCACAGACACACACACACACACACACACACACAGACGTTCAGCTTTATATTACATATATATATAATTCAAGAAAAAATAAATATAATATAGATAAATTTATTTGTCTGATCAAAGATATGACATGATAAGGAAAACAGGAGATGACATTTCGAAGCCTAATGCTTCTTATCAGAAGAGGAGAACAGAGCTAGGTTATAGATAAATACAGTTAAAGTAATATATTATGCTCTAATCATAAGTGTTGAGTTTTATTTTAAGGATAGGTCCCTATAAAAAGATTTATAGCATTTATTCATAAACGCACATGTGCGAATGGAAATTTTATTCATGAACCCAATTTGTTCAATGGAAATTTAACTATGTATGTTTAGACAGAGAAGCCGCACACATTATTAAATTAGAGATTATTGGTGTTAATTCATTATGTAATAAACCAACAACAAAAAAAATGGCGCCTTCCCTTCCATGTTTAATCAATCCTCATAAAATCGAATTTTATTTTAAATATTTTCTCTCATATTGAATATAGGATTTCTGTTTTTCTCTTTTTTCAGTGAGTTTATTTGTCGAAATTCTTTATTATTTTCCTCTTTTTTTTCATTTCATATGCACACGCTATTTCAATGCTTCAATTATATGTAGTTTCATGATGAACATTTTTCATCAAATCATTTTTTTTTTAATTTTAATCATCAAGTCAGCTTTGAATATTTTAAAATATGTATTTTTTTAAATAAAAAAACCCCAAAACAATAGTTAATAAAATAGTAAAATTTCTAAAGTTGGAATTCTTTAGAATTTATTTTATATTAGCGAAAACAAAAAAAGAATATATGCTAATTGTTTTTTGTTTTCCATTTTTTTCCAATGAAATGTAAGATGAAAACGAATATCTAAAAGGAAATTAAAGATTTTTTACAACATGAAATTAAAAAAAATATTATGACGACTTTCATTGTATCCAGATTTCTTTTGTATTTAAAAATTGATATTTTGTGTATTTCCACTTTTGCATGTTTTTTTAATGATTTCAAATAATTTGATGAATGTTTTATTGAAATTTATTTTTTGACATGATTTTTTTTCTCCGTTTATTTCTTATTATTTCTTTCAGAGAGAGTTTTTTTTTTATTTTTTAAGTCATTATCAGTAATTTATCACTGCCAATAACAAATGGTGTTTCTTGGAACCTGAGTGACGATAAGGGTCACTATATTTACAACACTATCTCCCTTTCAATAGCCATTGCAAATCAGTTTTTGTTATCACAAGAACCGTTTACCATTGTTTTTTTGCAGATAACGACCGTTGGATTTCTTTAGATTTTGAGTGGCAATAAGCATCCACAAGATATATTCCGTGCTTTTCCAGTCGGGGTGCTCTACCTCCTCAGTTCTTTCTATTCTCCTTGACCCTTCATGACTGTTTTGTGTGGTGCCAGTTGAGGCTGATGTCATCACGTTTTGAAATGTGGTGGGGGATGTCAGGTTATGAGAATTCCAAGAGCTTCTGTTCTTTTGGATATTCTTTCTATATCTTCTGTTAGATTTCAACTTATCTGTGATTGATTGGCACTACTTGGTTATGCGAGTTGATTTTCACAATCATATTATTATTATTATTATTATTAGCAGTAGTTGTATTTATTCACGTTATTATCAGTGAGAAATCATTGAGAGTCATCACATCGGATCTTCCTCTGCGTTCCATGTTTAAAAAGGATGTGTTGTCTATAGTATCAGACCTGTCAGAATGGTTAATTGTAGGTATAGACAATTTCATACCCTCGAAAAAGTTCCAGCAAAAACCTAACAGCCAGCCATGGTTTTCTCCAGAATGTGCTGCTGCTATTGCGCACAGAAATCATTTTTTCCACTGCTTCCAACGTAATAGATGTATGGAAACTAAAGCCGCTTTCAGGACTGCCAGAAACCATTGTAAGAAAGTAATAAAGAACGCAAGAGAGTTGTATGCTCAGTCCGTCAAGTCCAAAGTAGCTGAGCAGCGGCTTGGTTCCCACCAGTTTTGGCAAATAGCAAACAGAATCCTGAACAGAAGTGTGTGCTCTATCCCAACTATCATCAATGGACCTGAGTTAATCTCGTCAGCATCAGACAAAACCAAACTCTTTGTCAAGAACTTTGCAGCCAATTCTACCCTTTGCGACCAAGGCCGCCAACCCCCAATATTTCCTCCTATATCAGAAAACACACTATGTGATATACAAATATCTGTATGTGATGTTGCCAAGCTAATCAAAAACCTTGATTCCAGTAAAGCAACCGGCCCTGACGGTATTCCAATTATAGTACTCAAAAAACTTCAACCAGAACTAGCACCCATACTTACAAAACTGTTTAAACGTTGTCTTAAGGAGAATTGCTTCCCATCACCCTGGAAAATCTCATCAGTATGCCCTGTATTTAAGAATTCAGGTGATCGTTCATCCCCCTCTCAGTACAGGTCAATAAGTCTCCTGTGCGTCATGAGTAAGTTGCTGGAATCTGTGTTAAATACAGAAGTAATCAACCATCTCAGCAAAAATAACCTTCTTAGTGACACACAATATGGTTTCCGTTCTGCTAGATCTACAGCAGATGTACTTACAGTTATATCTCATAGGATTAGCGAATCTCTCGACAGAGGCAACCTTTCTAGGGCAATCGCTCTTGACATATCAAAGGCCTTTGATAGGGTATGGCATAAAGGTTTACTTCATAAGATCTCCAGCTATGGTATAGCTGAAAATGTCTTCTCAATTATTAAATCATTTCTCTCTGATAGGTTCATAAGAGTAGTAGTTGATGGGCAAAAATCAGAAGCTCACAGTATAAATGCTGGAGTCCCTCAGGGGTCCATCCTAGGCCCAACTCTTTTCCTGATCTACATTAATGATCTTCCAAATCACATCCTTACATCATTCGTAGACATTTTTGCTGATGACACTACCATCTATGGTAGCACATCTAAGACAGTAAACGACCAAGTTCTCTCCGAATCTCTCTCCTCTGATCTTGATCACGTTGTACAATGGGGAAAGGAGTGGCTGGTTACTTTTAATGCATCTAAAACCAAGCTTCTATCTTTATATCATCAACGTTCTGATCCCCATCTGGCATCAATTAAAATGAATGGCTCTCGTCTTGGGGAGGCCTCCAGTTTTGACAAGCTTCTGGGCTTGACCTTTACTCCTGATCTTAAATGGAGTACGTACATCAAATCTGTTGCCAAGGCCACTGGAAAAATGGTTGGATCCTTCTATCGATTCAGTAGATATCTCACTGCTGATGCAATTCTCTATCTATATAAGAGCCAGATATGTCCAAGGATGGAGTACTGTTGCCACTTATGAGCAGGAGCTGCTAGAAAAGACTTGTCCTGCCTTGATAGGGTTCAAAATAGACTTCGTGGCCTGGTGGGAGATGTCCTTTGCTGCAACCTCTATCTCACAGAAGAGATGTTGCGAGTTTGTCTCTGCTTTATCGTTATTTTCATGGAAAGTGTTCGACTAAGCTTCAATCTATGGTCCCCCCTCGCCAAACTTTCACAAGAAACACTAGACTAGCTGAAAACATTATCAATAATTTTCCCACTCTTTATCTGTGCCTAAACCTAAACATAGATTCCATGATCAAAGCTTCTTTCTTAGAACTGCACGCCTGTGGAATTGTCTTCCGTTTTCCTGCTTTCCAGCTGTCTATAATATGGTTGTCTTCAAGTTCAACGTGAACAAGTTTCTGATGAGCCATTCCACTTAAGTTAACAAATTTACCGAACTTCCATTACTATCGATTACTATATTGTCCTTTTGACTACTCTACACTCTTTAACCCTTATCCTTGAGTTGCCTATCGGCCTTGATAAGAGGTGACGCCTATGTAAAAAAACAAAAAAACAAAAAAAAAAAAACCTCTGAGACATACATTAGAGTTCATTCCTATCCAGTTAGGTAGTTAACAGCCAAAGTATGTACTCAGAAGCAAAGCGACCTGCATTAAATAACTATATCTCCTTCTAGATAGTTTTGCAACGATTAATACGAAACTAAACCGATACTCCTTGTTATGCAAAATGTCCCATGACTCTTAACTGAAAGCTGAAATTATCTTCCTTTAATAATAGACGTATACTTTATACATACAACTTCAACTTATTAGCATCTATTGAAAACCTACCCATATATCTATTTACCTGACGCAAAACTTACCTACTGTTTTATCCGTACTGTATTGCACTTACATCTTAACCCTCCTGTAATCTAAAATATACAGAGATTGGGCACAACTCTTAGTTCAATTTTTAATACCTACTCATACTGTAACGTTATCCTATACCTAAGCTAACATATAAATAAAATAAAATAAAGGAAAAGCCTCAAACCACATTAACTCCTAACAAGCCTGTTTACAAACTTAGTTGCTTACACTGCATGAGCTTTACTTACCCCCTTTATCCAGTAACAATGAAATAGCAATGTCCCTTAATCACTTTGAGGAGTGTAACTATTCAGCAGATATATAACCTCTACAAACTAACCCAGTAACATTAACTAACCACGCGGGGTCGCAGAAATACCTGGATTAGGACCCAGGCGCAAAGCAAACCCTCTCAGTGCTGATGGACCCAGTAGATCTTCCCAGATCATCCGTCTAGGAGAAGGAAAACTCTGAAACTAAACCAAAGGGGAGGGGGGCCTCTTCAGTCTTGGATGACAACCTTCCTAGAGCTGGTGACTCAAACAAATTATCGGTTTGCAAACCTAAACTGCTTAAGGAGTAGATAGGCTCTGTCTATCACCCGGCGTCCATACTCCTTCTTTGCCTATTAGTCAGGTGCAGAGACGCTATCACAGTGATTCAACAGAAACACACAGTGGTAGATCTTGTTTCTTGTCTAGGGCAATAAACGCCATTTTCCCCACTCCCGACACATCCCACCCCTCAAAATTGGGCACTTGGGAGTGCTTGAGTACCACATATGCCTGTGCAATTAGATTGGGTTGACCTTCTTCTGCTGGGTTGAGGGTACCGGATTGACAGTTCCTGGCTGCTGTTTCCGACTGGTAGTACAGGGACCGTAACTCTTTGGTAGCGCTTAGAGTGGCTGCTCCATCAACAGTTGAATAATATCGGGATGTTTGCAGTGCCATGTTGCACATGGAAAGGGACCCTGAGGCCACAATCTTAGTTTAATCTAAAAATAAGCTAAAACCAGGCTTAGGGTCAAACAAATCCAACTTGTCCCCTCCCTTGAGGCTTGCATTTACGAACATCCATGGGCTTAGAACTAATTTAGCTGATGTTGAAGCATTTCTCCTAACAAATACCCCAGATATCTTAGCACTAAGTGAGACTAACCTACACTCCTCCATCTCCTCTAACTACTTTAACATGCCTGGATATCTCCCACTCTGCTGTAAGGACTCTGACAGACATATGCAAGAACTTGGAGTTTACATTCGTAACACCCTCCCCTTGACTAGAGAAACAAACCTAGAATCGGACGATCAAGCCTTTATGTGCTTTAGACTTAACATGCAACACAACATTAGCTACTCTTATTTTCTCTACCGCTCTCCCTCAACCCAGGACTGCACCATAATAAACAAAGTCTCTGACAGCATAGACACAGCACTCTCCCTCGACACTAGCGCACAAGTACATGTATTTGGTGACTTTAATGTCCACCACAAAAACTGGCTCTGATTCTCTACTTACACAGATGCAGCGGGCAGCACAATACATAGCTTCTCTATATCTCACTCCCTATCACAAATGGTTACGTTTCCAACCCGTTTCCCTGACCAGCAAGAACAACACGCATCACTTCTAGATCTGTTTTTGACCACAATTCCTGATGATTGTATAACAAATGCTGACAGCCCACTTGGGAATGCTGATCATGCAGTGATAATGGTTAAAATCGCCCTAAACTCTGGAGCCAAAACTGAAGAGCCACTGCTCAAAACAACGAGATATTATATGCCTGAGAAGCCATCAGAGATCTTATCAGAGATGCCCCATGGGAAAATATCTTTTCTCTTCCTGCTGAACAGTGCGCAAATGAGACCACTGAATGGTTCAAAACTGCAATGGAAGCACATGTCCCATGCGGAAATTTTATAGCAAGCCCCACTCTCCCCAATGATTACTTCGACTTGCGCAACTGCCATTGCTCAAAAGCAGCATGCATACCGCAGATTTAACGGACATAAGTCCAGTTCAAACAGACAGAAGTATATAGAAGCTAGAAGTAACGTTAAGAAAGAAATTGCGACAGCTAAGAGAAAATTTACTGAAACCACTAAAAAACGCATCGAAGCACAAAAATTAGGAACTCGAGACTTTTGGAAAATCTACAACAGTGTAGTAAATAATGGGCAATCAACAATTCTCCCCCTAACCAACAATCACGAGGTTGTTTGCTCAGCAACCGAGAAGGCTAACATGCTTGCCAGTCGGTTTGCCTCAAACTCCATACTGGACCCTCTCAACCACTCCCTACCTGACTTTTTATGCGGACAGACACCACGCTAGACGATCTGAAAAATCACCCCTTCTCAGGTGCATGCTATCATAAAAAACCTTGACACTTCAAAAGCATGTGGACCCGATCTCATCCCAGCTGTGCTATTAAAAAAGTGCTCAGCCGAAGTAGCTCCAGTTCTCTTCAAACTCTACAACAAATGCCTTAATTAATCTTGCTTTCCAGGCTGTTAGAAAACTGCTTCTGTGGTACCAGTATTCAAGAATTCTGGCGAAAGAACTGACCCATTAAATTATCACCCCATTAGCCTCCTCCCACTTTTTGCAAAAATATTTGAGACCTTAATTAACCATGCTCTAGTCCATCACCTTACAGATGCTAAACTTCTGACTGACCAACAATATGGATTTAGACAAGCCCGTTCCACAGCAGACATCCTAATTGTAATCTCTGAACATTACTCACTGGACAAAGCCGGGGAGGGCAGAGCGGTAGCTCTAGATATATCTAAGGTTTTTGACAGGGTATGGCATGAGGGTCTCCTCAGGAAAATTAGATCATACGGTATCACTGGTAGAATACTTAACATAATTAAATCCTTCTTAGATAAGAGAAAAATCCAGGTTGTCAGCAATGGCCAACGACTCTATCTGAGAGTACATCTTTCAAACCCCTTGACCTAATGTTCACAGGAAACATAAGTTGGAACAATTACATTGAAAGCATTGCCAGGGTTGCTGCGAAGAAGGTATGCTCTCTCTACCGTGCTAGAAAATTACTAACACCTGAAAGTATCCTGTACCTCTATAAGGCAACCATTCGCCCATGTATGGAGTATTGTTGTCATATTTGGGCTGGTGCATCTGCTACTAGTCTCTCGCTCCTAGACAAGGTTAAAAAAAGAGTCGCCAATTTGATAGGCCCTGAACTGGCATCTAAGCTTCAGCCTCTGTCCCATCGACGAAATGTTGCATCCCTCTGCCTGTTCTAGACTTATTTTAATGGAGAATGCTCTGACAAACTGGAAGCACTTGTGCCCCACGACGTAAACACCCTCGACAAACCCGACAGGCAGCTAAATCTCACCCCCACACAGTAGAGATCCCTAGATGTAAAAGATATTTCTACTCCAGTAGTTTCTTCTCGAGAACCGCTAGACTTTAGAATTCCATTCCAGGTCCTTGCTTCCCCAACTGTCCTGACGTTCAAGTGTAATGTGAACAGACATCTTGCTACCCAAATCCCCACATAGTATCGCAGTAGATGTTACCCCTGATAGTAGCCCCCTACACCAAAGTGGCAATAGTTCTTGTTTGGGGTGAAAATGTAATTAAAAAAAAAACAAAAAAAAAAACAACATAGCGGTTTTTCCTTGAGTCAGCATTACAAGTTTTCCAGATTTCCAACACTCTATGCTTCTTGCAAATCATTTTACATTATCACAAAACTGTTTAACATTGATTTTTGCTAGAAACGACCGTTGCCTGTTCTAGAATTTGAGTGGTAATAACCCTCTCTATAGTCCTATTCTGCACCTTTTCAGTGAAGGGTGATTCTCACCTTCTTCGGTTTTTTATTCCTTCTTGACCCTTCAGGACCATTTTGTGTGGCGCTAACTTCAGTTGGTATCACACAAAACGGTGTGTGTGTGTGTGAGTGTGAGTGTGTGTGTGTGTGTGTGTGAGTGTGTGTGTGTGGAAGGATTTGTCAGATGACGAAATTTCTAGCAATTTCTGTTACTGTTCCAATTATTATTATTATTATTATTATTATTATTATTATTATTATTATTATTATTTGCTTATTTTTTTCAGTTAAATTTCATTATTGATTTATATTTCACGTTCCCCAATTAATTTGTTCTCTTTATGAGTGTAAAGTTAGACACAAGATCGACTTTTGATGTGAGTTCATGACACAAGACACAATCGGTTTCCTATTTTGCCAAGGGAAGCAACTCTTATGAAAACGTATCAAAATTATTCCCCATTCATTCAGTGTGTAGATGTTTTTTCTTTTTTGTAACAGTAATTGAATTTTTGTTAAAAATAGATAAATAAATAAAAATGAAATAATAATAATAATAATAATAATAATAATAATAATAATAATAATAATAATGATGATGATAAGAATAAGAATAAGAGAACTTGCTCAATTATTGAAGTAGCTTTCGATACCAGAGTTCGAAAGAAAGGAAAAAATAAATAAATACCAAGATCTAAAATGGGAATTAGTTAGACTCTAGAAATGTAAAGAAGTCAAGGTGATTCCCATTGTAATTGGAACGGTTGGGACCATAACAAAAAGACACCACAAATGGCTTAATCAGATTGACAAGACAATTTCTTTTATATTCTTACAAAACGCTTGCTTGTTGGGAACAGCCAAAGTGGTAAGGTATAGCATGAATGTCTAAAAAATAAATAAATAAATAAATAAATAAATAAAATAAAAAAGTAAAAAAAATCATAACGTTAAGAATGTTATGAAACAATAATAATATATCAACACCTCGAACTGTATGACAGTCAAGGTGATTCTCATTGTTATTGAAAAGCTTCAGAACATAACAAAAAAGCCACCATAAAGGGCTTAATCAGATTGACAAGATAATTTCTTTTACAATTTTGCAAAAGACTTACGCGCTGGGAACGGCGATAGTGTTAATACAGCTTGAATGTCTAAATTGACCTGATGTTTAAGAAAGAAAATCCAACTAAAACCATCCAAAGGTTGAGACTACTATAATAATAATAATAATAATAATAATAATAATAATAATAATGAAAGGGATGAAGAGAAAAAAATGGCTACTCTTGCTATTTACAGACTGGTAGTCACATGGAGTAACAAGAGTGGGGGGAAATATGTAAATAAGACGTAGTCGGATTTCCAAATAAAAAATCTGTGTGTGAGAAAGAGAGTGTATGTCTCTTTGGTAGAAGTAAGTTCTGACAGATGTGCGCTCGGGTTTGATACCGAAAATTGCGAGAAGGAGTGCATAACACTTGGGAATTCTTTTTTTACTTTTTAATAATACCAACATATTTAACTGCAAACTATTTCGGCACAACGACAAAAATGAGTAAATGAGTAAGGTTAAGCAGTGATATCCCAAGGCTGTTTACTGGGGAAGGCGATGTGGTCGTGTGGCTTAACAAGCTGAAGTTGGTGGCAAAGCTGCAGAATATTGTAGAGATAGCTGCACTGATCTCAATGTATTTGGAAGAGAATGCTCATACAGTCTATCTAGAAATGAAAAGACAGATGAGACCATTGCTGAGAGTATTGAGAACCGATTATAGACCACATTTACAGAGAGCACAATTGAGGCTTATAATAAGCTTAGAAGTGTTACCTAGACCAGAGAGTCAGTGGATGTATATGTGGCAGAGGTAAATCGACTAACGGGATTGGCTGGATATGTGGAACACAGCCTTGAGAAGACTGTTGAACTGACTTTTGTAGGTGATTTCCCTGATCACATCTCTATAGAACTGCAATGACTTACTGAAATTGAAACCATAGAGGTGGAGGAGATTTTGAGGCATGCTCGAATGCTGGCATAACAACCCAGTGAACTGGGGCAATCGTAGCCTTTACGGCAAACAATTAAAGTAGAGAGAAGCAACATTAACGAAATAAAGTAGATTTACCGGAAAATGCTTCAGATGTTGAGGACCCCATCTGTAGGGAGCTGTGACCAGACATTATTTGTTTTCGGTGTGGCCATGTGGGGCACATTAGCAGGAAATGCTCTTCGCTTCCGGGAAACGAGTAAAGGGGTGCTATTTCGCCAGTAGTCACTTCTTTTATATTGGAAAGGTGTGTGAGAGTTTGTTGCCACAGATAGTGGTCACTGTTAACAGGAAGAGAGCTAGGGCCCTTGTCGATACCAGATTTACAACAACACTTGTTACTAAAAATGTCGCCAACTCTTGGAATAAAACCAACAACATCAGAGCAGTTGATGGCAGAGACATGAAATGTGGAAAGGGCGATGCGGAGATCGTCTGCGACTAAAAGTAATTGTACTGAATAGGTTATTGCAGGAATTGACATGGTACTAGGCCTAGATATGATAGACTGATTGGGAAAAGCTACCATTGCTAAAGGCAAGGTTAAGTTTGGCAATCAGAATGCACCAAGAATGACAAGAAGTGCAACAAGGAACAATAACATTCAACCGTCAAAACGCAGGCCATGTCTGATTGAGAATGAAGAATTTTGGGCCTATTTTGATGGTGATAAATGGATGGTAGAGTAACGATGAACTACAGAACCACATGTGTTGACAAATTGGATTAGCTGCTATAAAAACACACTAACAGGAGATATAGAGTTGCAGTTTGAGAAGGCAGGTGAGAGGTGGATAGATAAAGGAATATTGATACCGTTGTCAGGGAAGATTGTAAAAATTTTGCCACTCATGGCTGTGGTCCAACCTATTAAGAAGAAAGTTACGTTGGTGTTGGATTTCCCGAAGTTAAACCAGTATGTAGCTTGTCACACAGAAGATGGAATCGACATGTGTGAAAAAACTCATAAAGAACTGGAAGAGAATGGAACAAGCAACTAAAATCGTGGTCCTAAAGTCGACCTACCTCCAAATTCATGCAGATAAAAAGTTATGGCAATATTAATTGGTAGAATATAAAGATCAAGTTTATTGTTTGACCAGATTAGGATTTGAACTCAATTCCGCATCGAAAATCATGACGGCGATGATGCAATAAAGAGAGGTACCTGCTCTAATATTGATGATGTACTGGTGGTTGAAACCGAGGTGACTGTGGAGAGAGTGAGAGATAAACATATGGATTGATGGCAAAACCGTCCAAGTCATTTGAAAATGGAATGGCTTTGGGATTAAGACTACAGCACAATAAAGCAAGAAATTTGATGTTTGGACAAGGAAACGAGATCCCCTTAAGCCAAAGATGACCTGACCAAGAGAGAGCTTTTCTCTGTATGTGGAGTAGTTGGCTGGTTGCGAACTGCATGCAATTTTATTAAAAAGCAGATGGGTACAGACGGTTGGGAGAACGCAATTAATCAAGAAGTGCTGCTCATGGTACAAGGTGTCATTGCAGAAGTAAAAAAATGGACTCTGTAAAAGGAGAATGGCATATATAGCGGACAGTCAGAAATGAAAGGCTGTAGAAAATGAAAGGAGTTGAATAGAGCGGTTGAGGAGGTGTTTATGGAAAGGGGTTATTAGAAGAGGTGTTGTGAATAACGGATGTTTTTAGAGACTTATGTGCAAAGTGAAATGTTAGGTTATCACTGCTAAAGTGATGCTGGAATTATAGAGAGGCACCATCCCACTATAAAGAAAAATCACAAGTGCATTTAAAAAGTTTTATTAATATACAAGCCGAAAGACCCAACATATAAAATCAACAGTACGTTGTTTGATATGACAGGTGTGTATTCAAAATGAATGTTTCTGTTTAAAGCACAATTTCACAATGATACTTGACTTTTCCTTTCAACTTAAATTCAAGGTATTATCACTGCACAACCCATTTATATGCCCGGCATATAAAATCAACAGTAAGTTCTTTGATATGACAAGGGCACGTCTGAAGTGAATATTTCTGCTTAGAAACAATTGAAGCATGGTACTTGACTTTTGCATTTAACACTTTAATGCAAACCATTATATATAAAATAATTTATAAAATCAATGGAAAGTTCTCTACAGTGCAATGTAGACTACGATATATTGCAAACGTAGTCATTGCAAGTCACATGTGAAGCTTCCTCTGAATTCATCGTGATAAGCGCCTAATTAGAGAGCAGGTAATGGATCAATTTGATTGAAAAATGGGCTATTTCATCGATTTTGATGAAAATAAAAATATGGGAGTGTGAAACATTGGTCATCATCATTCAATCCCGAGCAACGTCGGATCACCCTGCTAGTATATATATATATATAGATAGGGTAATATATATATATATATATATATATACATATATATATATATATATATATATATATATATATATATATATATATATATATATATTACCCTTTCAAAGTTTATTCAACTTTGAACTGCCATTTGTTATTTCTTACTATATCAATCTGCATAGATTTTTCTGTATCTTGATCGATTATTGTATATTGATAATTTTTTATTTCTTTATTTTGATCGGTTATTGCATATTGATCATTTTTTTATTTCTGTATCTTGGTCGTTTATTATATATTAATCATGTTTTATTTCTTGGTCTTGATTGGTTATTGTATATTGATTATTTTTATTTCTTAATCTTGATCAATTATTATATATTGATAATTTTTTATTTCTTTATCTTGATCGTTTATTATATCTTGATCAATTATTGTATATTGATCATTTTTTATTTCTATATCTCGATCGGTTATTGTATATTGATCATTTTTTATTTCTTTATCTTGATCAATTATTGTATATTGATCATTTTTTATTTCTATATCTTGATCAATTATTGTATATTGATCATTTTTTATTTCTATATCTTGATCGATTATTGTATATTGATCATTTTTTATTTCTTTATCTTGATCAATTATTGTATATTGATCAATTTTTATTTCTATATCTTGATCGATTATTGTATATTGATCATTTTTTATTTCTTTATCTTGATCGATTATTGTATATTGATCATTTTTTATTTCTTTATCTTGATCAATTATTGTATATTGATTATTTTTTATTTCTTTATCTTGATCGGTTATTGTATATTGATCATTTTTTATTTCTTTATCTTGATCGGTTATTGTATATTGATCATTTTTTATTTCTTTATCTTGATCGGTTATTATATATTGATCATTTTTTATTTCTTTATCTTGATCAATTATTGTATATTGATTATTTTTTATTTCTTTATCTTGATCGGTTATTGTATATTGATTATTTTTTATTTCCTTATCTTGATCGATTATTGTATATTGATTATTGTTTATTTCTTTATCTTGATAAATTATTGTATATTGATCATTTTTTATTTCTTTATCTTGATCGATTATTGTATATTGATTATTTTTTATTTCTTTATCTTGATCGATTATTGTATATTGATTATTTTTTATTTCTTTATCTTGATCGGTTATTGTATATTGATTATTTTTTATTTCCTTATCTTGATCGATTATTGTATATTGATCATTTTTTATTTCTTTATCTTGATCAATTATTGTATATTGATTATTGTTTATTTCTTTATCTTGATCAATTATTGTATATTGATCATTTTTTATTTCTTTATCTTGATCGATTATTGTATATTGATCATTTTTTATTTCTTTATCTTGATCAATTATTGTATATTGATCATTTTTTATTTCTTTATCTTGATCGATTATTGTATATTGATTATTTTTTATTTCTTTATCTTGATCGATTATTGTATATTGATTATTTTTTATTTCTTTATCTTGATCGGTTATTGTATATTGATTATTTTTTATTTCCTTATCTTGATCGATTATTGTATATTGATCATTTTTTATTTCTTTATCTTGATCAATTATTGTATATTGATTATTGTTTATTTCTTTATCTTGATCAATTATTGTATATTGATCATTTTTTATTTCTTTATCTTGATCGATTATTGTATATTGATCATTTTTTATTTCTTTATCTTGATCAATTATTGTATATTGATCATTTTTTATTTCTTTATCTTGATCAATTATTGTATATTGATTATTTTTTATTTCTTTATCTTGATCGGTTATTGTATATTGATCATTTTTTATTTCTTTATCTTGATCGGTTATTGTATATTGATCATTTTTTATTTCTTTATCTTGATCAATTATTGTATATTGATCATTTTTTATTTCTTTATCTTGATCGGTTATTGTATATTGATTATTTTTTATTTCCTTATCTTGATCAATTATTGTATATTGATCATTGTTTATTTCTTTATCTTGATCGGTTATTGTATATTAATCATTTTTTATTTCTTTATCTTGATCAATTATTGTATATTGATTATTTTTTATTTCTTTATCTTGATCGGTTATTGTATATTGATTATTTTTTATTTCTTTATCTTGATCGGTTATTGTATATTGATTATTTTTTATTTCCTTATCTTGATCGATTATTGTATATTGATCATTTTTTATTTCTTTATCTTGATCAATTATTGTATATTGATTATTGTTTATTTCTTTATCTTGATCAATTATTGTATATTGATCATTTTTTATTTCTTTATCTTGATCGATTATTGTATATTGATTATTTTTTATTTCTTTATCTTGATCGATTATTGTATATTGATCATTTTTTATTTCTTTATCTTGATCAATTATTGTATATTGATTATTTTTTATTTCTTTATCTTGATCGGTTATTGTATATTGATTATTTTTTATTTCTTTATCTTGATCGGTTATTGTATATTGATTATTTTTTATTTCCTTATCTTGATCGATTATTGTATATTGATCATTTTTTATTTCCTTATCTTGATCGATTATTGTATATTGATTATTGTTTATTTCTTTATCTTGATCAATTATTGTATATTGATCATTTTTTATTTCTTTATCTTGATCGATTATTGTATATTGGTTATTTTTTATTTCTTTATCTTGATCGATTATTGTATATTGATCATTTTTTATTTCTTTATCTTGATCAATTATTGTATATTGATTATTTTTTATTTCTTTATCTTGATCGGTTATTGTATATTGATTATTTTTTATTTCTTTATCTTGATCGGTTATTGTATATTGATTATTTTTTATTTCCTTATCTTGATCAATTATTGTATATTGATTATTGTTTATTTCTTTATCTTGATCGATTATTGTATATTGATTATTTTTTATTTCTTTATCTTGATCGATTATTGTATATTGATTATTGTTTATTTCTTTATCTTGATCAATTATTGTATATTGTTCATGTTTTATTTCTTTATCTTGATCAATTATTGTATATTGATCATTTTTTATTTCTTTATCTTGATCGATTATTGTATATTGATTATTTTTTATTTCTTTATTTTGATCGATTATTGTATATTGTTCATTTTTTATTTCTTTATCTTGATCAATTATTGTATATTGTTCATTTTTTATTTCTTTATCTTGATCAATTATTGTATATTGATCATTTTTTATTTCTTTATCTTGATCGATTATTGTATATTGATTATTTTTTATTTCTTTATCTTGATCGGTTATTATATATTGATTATTTTTTATTTCTTTATCTTGATCGGTTATTATATATTGATCACTTTTTATTTCTTTATCTTGATCGGTTATTGTACATTGATTATTCTTTTTCTTTATTTTGATCGGTTATTGTATATTGATCATTTTTTATTTCCTTATCTTGATCGGTTATTGTATATTGATTATTTTTTTTCTTTATTTTGATCGGTTATTGTATATTGATCATTTTTTATTTCCTTATCTTGATCGGTTATTGTATATTGATCATTTTTTATTTCTATATCTTGATCGATTATTGTATATTGATCATTTTTTATTTCTTTATCTTGATCGGTTATTGTATATTGATTATTTTTTATTTCTTTATCTTGATTGATTATTGTATATTGATCATATTTTATTTCTTTATCTTGATCGGTTATTGTATATTGATTATATTTTATTTCTTTATCTTGATCGGTTATTTTATATTGATCACTTTTTATTTCTTTATCTTGGTCGGTTATTGTATATTGATTATTTTTTATTTCTTTATCTTGATTGATTATTGTATATTGATCATATTTTATTTCTTTATCTTGATCGGTTATTGTATATTGATTATTTTTTATTTTTATCTTTATCACTATATTTATTACACAATAATTTTGTTTCATGCATGAATTTCCAGGGATAATTTGATTGCCAACATTGAAGAAATTGGAAAACTGAAAGATTTAATATCCCTCCAATCTTTACTCATCGCAGGTGAGTTGTTTCTAAAAATTTCTGACTTTATTGAAAAAGGATTTATAATTGACTCGTTGGGTCAGTATTTGTAATATATATTTTTTTATCTTTTTTTTCCATCTCTCTTTTTCTTTCTTCTATCTTCCCTTTATTTTTTCTCTTTCTTTCTTTGTCTTTCTCTCTCTTCCCCCATTTTCTTTTTCCTTCTTAATTCAAAATATTACTTGCTTACCATTGAGGGCCAGATGTGACACAAGGTCGAATTCAATGTGAGATTTGGGAGGTATGGAGATGTTGGGTCTCGAATTATATCCTTTTAGGAGAAATTATTTCTGGATCAGAATTTTGCTCCTTGATAAAAATAAGCTTAGAGCCCCTTGGCGAAAAAGCATAGATTCTAAATCTCATAGTGAACATAAAACTTATGATCAAGACTTTGTAATGTCATTCCTGGCTACTTGTAGTGTAATTGAAGGATAGTACAAAATGCCAAAAACAGTGTTAACAATTACTAAATATGTAGTAAAATTTGTGAATGAAAAGATGAATAAAAAATATGAATGGGTAACCAGTTAGCAAGTGCTAACTCAACAAGAGAATTTTGGAAATGAGATTCGAAAACATAAATTAACAAACAAGATATATTTATATATCAACAAAAATGTAAATATACTGTGAAAGACTAAAGTTTTTTTAAGAAGTTTTAAAGTTCTTGAATAAGGATTTGACAAAAGGTTGTTTCAAAGTTTCGTTTTGGATATGTGTGTGTAAGTTTACCTTCTGAGTGGCATGTACTCACTGGAAATAGAGAAGCAAACTTAAAGGGATTTCAGCTTGTTCCATTATAGGTGCCCCCCCCCCTCCTTCCAAGAAGAATTCCTGTTCATCAAGCCACTGTTTTAGAGGTTTGTAGAATTTCACACGGGATTGTTAGTTTTGGAGTTTGAAACGATTTTTATTGGTTGTAAAATATTTTAGGTTTACATGGTTCTGTGAAAATGTCTTGATTTTGAAGTGATGAAGAAAGGTATAACATTACACAGACGTTTACGAAGGGGACCCACATGTTGTAGCAGTCTAAGCAGCAAAAAATAACTCGAATTCACTTTTTCATGCTACAATGACATTTATTTTCTCATTCTCCTACCATGCATGGCTTCTCATTATGGCTGTGACGTCACCCATGTCTCTAATGTGATCGTATCACGGCCACCGAGAGTAAGAAGAAGGCCTGTTAACTGAAAAATGTCTGCAGGCAATGTAGGTAAGATTTGTCAAACTGTCGAACTGTCAGTACTATATGAGGGCCATTTGAAAAAGAGCAATAAAACATTTTTAAAAATAAAAAGGAACACAGTTCCATTAATACTGAAACTGAACTTTTTATTCAGTATAAAATATAAATGTTATTTATGTAAAATTAAGTAATTTTAAACAACATACAATTTAATACTGATAAAACTGAATTATGAATTTAGGAAACAAAGAATTAAATAACATATTAAACACCAACGATGAATAATTTTAAAAGTGAAAATCATCGATAAATAATTTTAAGAATGAAAACAAACGATAAGATACAAAAAATTGAAATAAAAAAATAATTAAAAAACAAACAATAAACGTTACTAGTGCAGAAATATTTTTAAATTTAATTTAGAGAAAAATCATATGGGGTGAATGTTATTTTTTGGAACTTTAGAGATGAGGATTGATAATATAAATGTTATCTATGTAAAATTAAGTAATTTTAAAGCAATACACAATTTAATACTGATAAAACTGAATTATGAAGTTAGGAAACAAAGAATTAAAAACCATTAAACACCAACGATAAATAATTTTTAAAATGAAAACAAACGATAAAATACAAAAAATTGAAATCAAACAAATAATTTAAATACAAACAAACAATCTGCTTTATATATAAAATTTTGAATAATTTCGCAATTATGAATGAATTCGCGTGTACTTTTTAAAAAGGTATTTTAATGAGATTATTATCGATTAGACACTAAGCTGAAGCGGGAAAAAGGATCGGAAAGGGGGGGGTAAGCAAGGAATTAGTAATTAATTCAGAATTCGGTACTTATGCACTTAGGTTACCGGGCTGACGGGTGTATTGTAACTATTCTGTACTTTCACCTAACAATTTAATAAACAAAAAGATATCGTAAAACTTGAAGGACCGTTTGAATATATTGATTTAAATTTAAAGTGTTCTGTAATTATTAAAATAAAAAAATTCAGTTGTGCTTTATTTATAAAATTTTGAATAATTTCACAATTATGAATGAATTTTCGTGTACTTTAAAAATATATTTTAATCAGATTATCATCGATTAGACACTAAGCTGAAGCAAGAAAAGGGATTGGAAGGGGGTGGGGGTAAGCAAAGAATTAGTAATTCAGAATTACTAATAATTGATTAAAATACCACTTTTTAAAAAGTACACGCGTTTATAATTCTAAAAAGAAAGAATTAATTTTAATATATAACGCTCAGTCACTGCTAAATTTCTTAATAGCTGAATAATTTTCAAACCGACTTTAGAAAAAGGATAGAAATTCAAAATATTTGTAAATACTCAATGAAAAGTTTTATTAAAAAGGTTTATTAAAAATACATTTTGACAATTATTCTCATGTAAAAATTATTTGTTTATAATTTTAAAACCTAAAACAAAATTAAATTAAATTTTCAACCTTCCTGATAGACTTGCCTTATAAGAAAATAAACAGTTAAAGATATCAACATATTTGCTGTATTAGCAATAAATAGTATTGTTTCTTTAATTTATATTAACAATGTTATCAAACGTTATGAAAGTACTTGAATACAATTCTAATTAAATACACGTTTAATTATTAACAAATAACGTAATGTTCATGCAAAAATTATTTTATTTTTATTTTATTATTACAAATTACAATGCTTTATTTACATAAAAAAAGCAAAAAATAAATTCTTGCGTTTTTTATTTACTACTGAAAACTATAACTATAGTAAAGGTATTTTTTGTTTAACCAAAATAATACGTGTTCACAAAGATTTAAGCAAAAATAACGTTATTTTTGTATTCTGTGATCATTATTTTATGAATACTGAACATTTCATTAAAATTGGTTGATTTCCTGATTTTTTGGTGAATTTTTAAGTAAAGGGAGGGGTCAAAATGTTTATACATTTTGAGCATCAGCATTCATTTTGCACGTACATAAACATTACTTACTTTACTATATTTGGTTGGAATAAAATTTTCCCTTCTAATGGCACGTATCCAAATTAAGAGTTTCTCCTTCGCTTTAGGAAAAGAAAATATATGTACTTTGGGGCCTTTTGGATAATTTCTCCGGCAAGTTGGAACAACGCAATAAACCATGTTAACTGAACTATACAAACTGAAAACGAGACGAGACTGCTGCTGATAGCCTAGATTGTTTACCTACAAGTGGATCTGATAATGACGTCACGCTGTCTTGTGCCTCGGCCTTCTTTCTCGGTAGCCACCACCGTATCCTCTTTATGGGCTTCCTTTTTCTTTACTGTGACGTCATTTCATACATAGCTTGGTATTTGTATACGTGCATCTGCACCCTGTTGCAAAGGGAATTTTAAGAGAAGCGGAGAAAGAAAAAAGGTAGCAATTTAAGTCATTTGTTTTTTAGCATTCATCAGATCGCATCTTGATAAAAAAAATCTGACGTTTCTAGTCAAGAAAGAAGTGGAAGGGAAAGAAGGAAGAGTAAGCTGAACGAAAAAAAGAAAGAAAACGAATGGCTTATGCTCATTAGTCTCGCACATTGATTTCTAATCTATCACAAACTGAGGTCAAAATTTTTTCTTTCATCTTTACCGATTAAACATCTTACACTAACACCAGTTTTAAAGCACTTTCCATAAGAGAAAAGTCGCTGCAAGAAAATGTATTTCTATGTATTATCTTTTTACATGGTAACTTGCGCATTTTTATTTATATGGGAGCAATGTATTTCTGCATGCAACCTTGTGCCTTACTTGTCTTAATTTACTGCCTTCATGTTTTATCGTAGACAAACTATTAATAAGTGAAATGTCTTTATCTAACCCAGCATTTTAAACCATTTTCATTTTACTTTTTACAGTTGTACATATCCAACGTGATACACTGTGAATTTTAGCAACACCCAATGTGTCCAGAGAATTAATTTAAATTCTCTACTCATAAATTGCGTATCTTAATAAAATAAAATTCTCAACATTTTAATTCTTCTGGGGTATGCCTATTATTGAGCACCACAAGGGTTTTCATGACTTTGTGCCATTTAGTAATGGACACTAATCATACCACACTACACACACACGCACTCACATACATATGTGTGTGTATATATATATATATATAAATATATATCTCCAGACCAACAGTAATCATCACTTTTTACACTGATGATTGCAGAAACATAAAACACAAATGTTTTTTGGTATAAAATATATATTTGAAAAATATCATATATATATATATATATATATATATATATATATATATATATATATATATATATATATATATAGTAATTTATAAAATATATATGGCGATTAAGCTACACTGAATATTCGGCGTTTCATCCACTCTAGGATTCGTCAGGCTTATGCGCGAATTCTGTGGTTGTTTCTTGTTTTTATATGGTCCTCTTCTGTTGAGGATTTTAGTTAGCCAATCAGCTTTCTAGTATCCACCGCGCCCTTTCCTATCAGCCAATGGGCATGTATTTTATCGAGCAAAGGATCTGTTTTAGAACTAGGTCAGTGGCTTAAGGCAGACCTTTTCCTTTTTTTTATATATAAACATACATATGTGTACATACATATATGCATATATATATATATATATATATATATATATATATACATGCATTCATATATGTGTGATCGTTTATGCATATTCATGTTTATTTAATTTATTTATTTGTTTATTTTCTATTGTTTTTGTTAGTTTTAAAGCTATTTTATATCGCTATCCTAGAGTAAATTTTATTTTTGTGAACACAGTTATTTGCTATTTCTCTTCTACAGTTTACTAGATTTTGGGGTTCTTTATGTGAGTAAATGAAGTACATATATATATATATATATATAGGTTTTGTGAAAATGTATATTTTTGTAAACATTTTCTATTCTTTATGCATATCAATCTTCTTTTAAATCAGAAGTTCGATGGTTATTAAGGTATAACAACAGAGCATCTATATATTAATACGATAGCGTGTGTGTTATTTTCTGTGTCGTTTAATTATTATGTACTTCCATTTCTTGTAATAGATAATTTTACCAAGAATTCTTCATAAATTTTGGTTTCAGTTTCAATTATAGCTGATGGCACTTAAGTCATTTATTCTTTTTATAAATAATTTTACCAAAAATTCCTCATAAGTTTTGGTTTTGGTTTCGATTATAACTAATGGCAATCCAATAATTCATTTTTTTTAAATAATTTTATCAAGAATTCTTCATAAGTTTTGGTTTTGGTTTCGCTTTTAGCTGATGGCACCTTAGTAATGCATTTTTAAAAAATAATTTTATCAAGAATCCTCCATGAGTTTTGGTTTCGGTTTCAATTATAGCTGAAGGAACTAAAATTATATATATCCATAAGTTTGGGATTCAGTTTCGATTCAAGCTGATGAACCCAAGTCATATAGATATATTTTTTTATTTTTGAAACTGCAACTTTATAATATATAAAAATCGCTAGAACATTAACTCTATAATATGTATACAAAATCTTCAAAAATTAAAATATCATATTTAAGCATTCTTTACGACTAGAGTTATCCGGGCGTTCGTGCTAGCTTAGATAAATACTTTTGCAGTTTTAACAAAAAAAGCTACAATAATATCAGAGGGTCTCAATTTACACTGAACATCTACAGAATGCCAACATCAATATATTGCATATGAATGAGTCTCCTGTGGAATTTCCACAGGTCCACTAGTATATAAATAAATGAAAATTTTGCTAGATTCCAAAGCCTGAGATTTTATTAATCTTGCCAATCATTTTTTTCCAAATAAAACTTTGGTACATTTTACAGATCTGTTTTGTTCACGACAAACCACTGATATTTGTATGTCAATACTGGATAACATTTATTTTTGGTTACAGGTTACAAAAATTTTATATCAAATACCGTAATATATTTTTAACTAATAATTATTATATAATGTATATAAATTAGAGTTAAAACAGAGGGAGACATTTTCAAATTATATAAGTATGAAATTAACTGTTTTGAATGAAAACTTACGCAGTTTTTTTTTTTTTTGTCAAAAACAAACTTAATCTTATGTAAACATTCAGAAAGGACACTCTGACATTAGTGTTTTGGAGTTGTTATCAAAGATCACTTTGCTGGTTAGCGATTAAAAAGGATATTAAATATGAGATGCCTTAAATAAGTTTCCAGACTTTTTTCATATGTTGATACATACATGAAACTCTGGTTCCCTTCGAAATAACTTCCTCTGACTGCAATGCACTTGTCGTACCATTCCGACAACTTCTGGAAGATCCCATAGAAGTTCTCTTGTATGAGCATACCAATGACCCTCGTCACAGCCTCTTTCATCTTCTCAATTGTTTCATAATGACAGCCTCTAAGGTTTCCCTTGAGCTTAGGGAATAATCAAGTCACAGGGAGCAAAGCCTGGACTATAGGGAACGTGAGGAATTGCCTTGATGCCTAGCTTAGTCAAATCGTTTGTGACATGAATGGAGTTGTGGACTGGTGAATTGTCCTAGTGGGAATGCCACTAACCCGATTTGAAGAGTGCTGGCCTCTTCCGACAGAATCTTTTTCTGAACTCATTTAAAACCTCAACATGGTATTCCTTGTTGACTGTCTATCCAATGGGAACCCAGTGCATGCAGATCATGCCTGTGCTGTCAAAAAACTGGATCATCATAAGTTTCTGGATGGATTTGCTGTTTGACCTTTTTGGGTTTGGGAGAGCCAGCATGCTTCCACTGAGAACTGTCTCTTGGTCTCTGGATCATAGCAATAGATCCAGCTTTCATCGCAGGACACCAGAGCATCAAGAACTGTGTGATCTGAATTGATCAGCTCGACCATCTCCCTGTGTCATGACAACGTCTTTCTTTCTGATCTTTTCTTAACACAAACTTTGTGCAAATCTTCCACATCTTTAGTTCCTCACAAATAATTGTGTGTACAGTTCCCACACTGACATTAACAGTGCACTTATTGTCTCGATAAACACACGACTGTCCTTATTCATGAAATTCTTTATTTGGCCAGTCAACTCTGATGTTCTGGCTTCCTTACTCCTCCTACACCTCTCATCATCCCTCACAGACACCCTGCCTTCCTTTAATCTCTAATGCCACTCAAAAACTGATGCTCAATTCATGTAAGATGGTTCAAAAGCAGTCTGAAATATTCTATACGTTTTTGTGGCATTTTTTCCATATTCTATATCGTTCTTCTTAATGTCCTCATGCTCAGATTGCATTTTTGAAATTCACCACGTATGATAATCAGACTTTAGTAGGGTCTATTCCAATTCCTGCTGTAGCTGTTCATTTGAACCTGAAATCATAAAAATTGGTCAGTCATTTCATAAGATCTATAGCAATAACATGCTGAATTTTCAAGAATCAGCAATTTTAAATGCCTGTACAAAAAAAGTCTAGAAACTTATTGAAAGCACTTTATTGAACTGGCTTGTATAATATCTGACCAGTTTAGAGATCGCACCAGTAAGAGTCAGAATTTCGTTTTTAATTTTTTAATATGCAAGACACAATAGTACAAAATCTAATGGGAGTAGCACCTTCTCGTCTTAAAATTAAATGTCTTCAAGGGAAATAACTCTCAGCCAACAGATATTTTCATTAATTAATTGACATTTAAAATTCTATCTTAAATAATTATAAATAGATTTACAAATTTCTGTAGACATATATAAACTATTTTGGCTGATTTAATATATATAATTAAATATTATTATTTATTTTAAAACTTTTGTACTTCAAGTGTTTTTAGTAGTGTTGGGACAATTAATCTAATTGGGATCGAAAAAAAATGGAATTTTGGGGGTATCATAATTGGAAAAATATGATTCTAATTTCCAATTCCAAAAATAATTCTTTTAATTTGTATTTGTTTCTTTATTTTCAGTTGTAGGTACTAATCATCAGTCAGTAAAACTCAAATTTATAGATTACAATAACGAATTTATATAAAATTGGCACTGACTCCCACCAGTAAAATAGCACATGTAAAATGGCACGAGTGGATAAATAAGAAAAATTGCCTAAGTTATAATATAGATGAATACTATGAGTTTATAAAACAATACAATATAATATAAGTTTATAAAAGATACAATATATGAAGAAAAACAAAACATTAAAAAGTTTATCCAATTAAAAGAAAAATCATATTTATATTTTAACTAGCGGGGGTACCCGGCGTTGCCCGGGTGTTTAGAGGTGTGTGTGCTGGGGCGGGGGGGGGTAATCAAAACATAAGAATAAGCGAAGTAAATATTTTTAAATATTAAATTATTAGATGTTTTATATAAAAAAATGTTAAAACTTAAAAAAATCGAAAAAAAAAACACCAAAAAAAAATAACGTAAGACTAACGAACGATGTTAAATGTAAAAATCGGAAAAACAAAAACAAAAGAAAACGCGAATATGATGGAAAAAGAAAACAGAAAAACGAACGTTAAAACTTCTTTAAAAAATCTGAAAAATAAAAACAAAAAAAACACGTGAAAAATGACTTAAATAACCCTGTTTCAATATTAAAATTTAAAAAGTCGAAAAAAAAAAGACACCTCACATCACAATTCGAACTTACAACCTTTAGATAATGACGAAGCAACTGAGCTAAGACGACGTTGACGAAATTAGATCGTTTTTTTTTAATAGTTAAACTAAATCATGTTCCGACGTCATTTGTGCATGCGTAGAAGCGAACTTGTCATGAGAGGACGGTTTTTGCTACACCCTCCCTGTACAAAACTGATGATTTTAGGGTAAAGGAATAAATGTTTTTGGCCAATTTTTCAATATTTGTCCGGCGAAGGTTGGAACTTTAAAATGATACCTATCTCGCAAAAATCCGTTACCTGTGTGAAAGTTTTTGCGAGACATACAAACACACATACATACATACAAACATACATACAAACATACATACATACACACATTTTCGCTTTTATATATATATAGATGGAGACGACCCCCTCCACTCACCGCAAAAAATGATAAAATTTTACTTTTCAAACACTTACACAATTTTAGAATCAGAATCGGAATCAGTAATTGTATCAGAATCAGTGAAAATATAGGAATCATCTCATCATTAATTTATAGCTTATTTGTTTTATGAGTATATTTTATGACTAATAACTACTACTACTACTACTACTACTACTACTGCACAGCGGCTGTGGTTGGATGCTTTCTTGTGTTATCGTTGGTGTTGATGGTTGCTCTTCAGACTTTACAATTCATTGACCAGATACTCTATGATGTTTAAAGTGTGGAGGTAAAGTAAAGCATGCACATTTAAACCACAAATGAAACGCTAACCCTAACTCCCACTTGAGATCAGAATGAGCCTGGGAGTAATGCCAGTTAAGAGGTAAATCTGCATTCCCTAAAAAATCTCAAATTGAAGTCAGGATAGAATATGATTTCATACCATATTCAACACCAGGTTGAGATAAACAGAGTTTAAGTAGTTCATGTCATGAACTGCTGACAATCTTCAGCCAGTTTCCTAAAAAAACTCCTGCAAAAGTAAATGATATATTTTATTTTATTGGCTAAAGCGAGTATTTGAATAAATTAAAAAAGATGTCGGATATTTAATCCAATTAAAATAAACTTTTCACTGGTTGACGGGATGCACATCGAAGAAGAAAAAAAAACGATTTTGCTAAGCACGATAAATAAAGTATTAACGAGAAAAGGACATTCGCACAGAGATCAAAAAGAATAGTCAATATTAAATAAATGCTATAAACTCTCTTTCACAGATAAGTAACTTTTTCTTTTTAAAGAAAAAAAAAAGAGGAAAGAATGTGTAGGATCAACAAGGAATTGAACCCAGTACCCACACGTTACGAAAATTGAAAACTGACAAACGAAATCTACTGCTTTCTGTATGAATGCAAACGCCAAATTATTTTCTCAGAAAAATTGCCACACGAGGAAATAAATATATGAAAGAAATATTCTTTAAATAACCAGGTACGAATTTTGTCAAGATTTTTTTCTATAGAGTTGGTACTATAGAAAAATAAATTAACGAATTGGTTTGTTTTGTCATATTAATTCCATACCGCCCCCCCCCTCCCCCCCAAAAAATGGACGAGTGTGCAAAACAAATTTTGGAACTGGTGAAATTCCAACAAAGTCAACTATTAGAACTTGGAAAAGGTTTTGAAAAGAGCAATTGTCAATACAAACACAAAACGGAGAGAAACAATTGGCAATAAAGAAACAAAACGAAGAGAAACAGTTAAATTTAATAAAATATCTCGAAGAAAAACGTGGAAGAGAAAAGAAAGAAATGAATGAACAAATATTGGAAAAGCAGTTAGATTTAATGAAATTCTTCAAGGAAAAACAGGAAAGAGAAAGGAAAGAAATGAATGACCAAATATTGGAATTGAAAAAATTACATTTAGAGCAACAAAACCAGTCAGATAAAAAAATGAATTTGATAAGTTTTAATGAATAAGGACAGCAGAGAAGAAACCAGCACGGTTTTTTCCCAAAATGCGATCTGGTCAGCTTTTGATACATTTCATTATGCTCCTGAAGAAGACCTAACGTTTGAGGCATATTTCAGAAAATTTGAAGACCTTTTTAAAATTGATTGCAGTGCATGGACTGATCAAAAGAAGGTACGTTTATTGCTACGGAAGTTAGGTACATTCGAACATAACAAATTCGTGGACTATATTTTACCAAGAAAAACAAACGAATTGTCGTTAGACGAGGCAGTCAAACTATTAATACTGTCGAAAAAGAAGCCTTTTTCATGCATGAATCTTACTTATATTACCGGTGAAACATGAACACACAGAATGTCAACAGCAACCAACGACAGTGCTGAAGAGAAACTAACAAAACCAACGCATTGGACATTACTAGGCTACAACTTCTTGAAGCCTGGAACAGACCTTGAAAAAAAGAAAGACGCCAAACCAGTAAACAGACTTGATGAAATAGCAAAAATACATGATTACGAATACACAGATCCAAACGTAAGTACACAAGACGCAGATGATAAATTCATACTAGGAGCAATACATGAAGGATTACTCGGCAACTTGGCGGCTGGAGCAATACATGGAAAGCAACTACTCAGCCTTGACAAGTACTTTCGGAAAACTAAAAGACCTAGAGATGAACCAAGTTCTAGCAGAAGTACTAGTAATGCTGGTAATACTAGCAAAAGAGGATGGAAAATGATATAGCAACGATGGAAGCACAGACAGCACCAGAAGAAGCAAGTACCGGAGGAGGTGGAATGTTCAACGCGACAACTATCAGAACAATCAAACCGAATGGATCAGTTGATTACTCACGAAAATACACGTTCAGAAATAGATTTCGAAACGTACTCAAGTCAGACAATATAAATGACCAAGCTATACACTTTGAAGCACCTAAAAAGATTATGCATAAAAAAATCAAACAAATTGGAATCAAATACTATTAAAAGGATTTGGACAATCCCGACATCACATGATACGATACCACTTAACAACATGGGTAAAACAAATAGAGGCAGAAGCAGCATTCACTATGGCAACAGCATTAAGTTATAATCAGGATTCGGTTCTGGGGTTCGGGAAGGAGTGAGTCACTTTCTCGACAACAGCACGTTTTTGCCCTCTTCTTTTCCAATCGACCACACCTGGCCTCTCACTACCAATGTCACACTGCACAATCCGAATGTCAGCAATACGAAATTCTTTTCAAGAGAAGATGTTCATGACTCTTTTTCCTCTGCTCCCCTAGGGAAATTTTCCCCAGCTTTTATATCCTCCTATCTAGAAAAAAAAGGAAGAGACAGGAAAAAAATAATAGCTTCTCCCATCATGCTCTGCCTTCCCAAGATGCCCTTCAAATGCGCTGGCCATCCTTTCCTTCTTCTTTCCCAAAGAGTGATGCAGATACGCCCGGTATGTTTCTTTTTTTTTTTCTTTTCTAACCATATACCCCACACATACAGAGTAGAAGCAATACGAATATTCGTCGATGATATAGTATGTCAGGAAATAACAGACAGTAAAGGAGAAACCAGATACATACAATCACCTGCACCAAAATTCTATCCATATGAGGACTATGGTAAATACGTAGGGTTCGGAAACTTACTAGACATATCGCATATACCAAAGAGAAACTGGGTAGAATGCGAACCAGTGGAATATGAAGCTGCAAAACTACCAACATACATGTACCGTTACTGGATGCCAGCTGGACTAGCAAAAGACATATTCGATAAGGATATATCACCCGGCAAGGAAGACTTCAGCAAAGACACAAAAGAACTACATGATTGGAGAAGAATGTGGATGACTCCCAACTTTCATGAATTAAAACAAGGGGATGTATATTCTTTCCAATGGAAAAATAAAAGTCTGCAATACAAACCACTAGTGAATACATGAAGTCGTAGTAAACAACACAACATTAAGATCACAGGAACGTGGAATGACAACCGCTTCAAAAACGGATGGGATGGCGGCTAGATATATCAACCAAATCTGAACAACTATACACTAATTGGGAAGATTGTTACGAACAATTAAATCACGAGGACACAAGAAAAGTAATGTGAAAACAACATAACGTGGACATACAGCTCACTGAACGGTCTGACCTGGCTTCAAATGCCCCACTTACTTGGAAACCGGATGGAGGGTCCAGGTCAAAAGAAAACAGGAATAACAATGGCGGGAGGAAGAAACATACTTGACGACGAAATCTTCACCGCAGAAGAACCACCTCCACTCCTTCTACTACATGCAACTATGGTAATAGAAGCTGAAGGATCGAGGCCAAACTTCTTCACTTTCAATATCACGTATGAAATGGACGTGCACTTACTATATGAACAATTTGAACATCCGCAGACAAGTACCGCACTTAAATAAACAATGTTAATGAAAGACGGACGAATGTTGATAAACCTATTAACCCAACTTAACCGACACTTAACAGGAACAACAGTGAAATGACAAGTGCATGCAACAACAAACCATTTCCAAAAAAGATGCTGGTAATATGATAGATCAAATGACCTCGAGATACATAAATGGGTAAACAGGATACAAATGGACAGGTCAGCACCATTTGACCTAAGCCAGATGACGTCAAACAATAGACTAGAACTCCATAAAAAGACCGAAAACCAGCCAGTAACTTGACGAAACACGCGAAGAACCTAAGTATCAACAGTTTAACAGAGCCTATCAAGCAGCATTACAGGATACCAGCCTCAAGGAATACTACTCGGTATACTGTTTTCGATCCAAAATGAATACCATTGGGAAAGTAAATCTGACGACCTAGTCCACAAATTCCAAAACTTCATCATAAGTTTCAAGAAAAAATACACGATTAAACCCGGTTCTCCAACTTCCAACGTAGACCCGTACTACCATGTCTCCTTCTCCAACATCAGGGGTCTACGTTCTAACCTTCCAGAGGTTGAAACCCAATTACAGGAGACTAAACCAGACCTTTTATTTTTAAGTGAAACTGGCATTGGACAGGCTATTTCCCTAGAAGAGTTCGCAATTAAAGGATACTCTAACTTAACTTCTAAATCTGACCCCCAAGATCGCCATGGGCATGGAATATGTGCCTATATTAGGGATAACTTTCCATGTGGTAGGGACATCTCCCGGGAAGATCCTAACTTACCCTATATGTGCTTCCGGGTTGCTTTAGCTCACACTACGGCATTTATATTTACTCTCTATCGCCCCCATAACAGCGGAGTTACTATCTTTCAAAGCATATCTAAGAAAATTGACCAAGTCTTATCTGCTTATCCTTCAGCTAACATTCACGTATGTGGTGACTTCAATGTTCACAACGTCGAATGGTTGACCCACTCTAACAAGACCGATGATGAGGGAAGGTTCTGTCATGATTTCTCCATTGCCTATGACCTCACTCAGATTGTTCAGGAACTCACCCGTGTGCCCGACAATGATGGCCAGTATGCGAGCCTACTAGACCTTTTTCTCACAACTTGCCCTGAACTATGTTCAGTTTCTGTTCTGTCGCCTCTTGGCTCTTCCGACCACTCTGTTGTATCAATTAAGATAAAAATGAAATGTAATAAGTCCCCAGACGTACCTCTCCATCGTACAGTATATCGATACACTAAGGCTGACTGGGATAGCTTCCGTACATTTATATCTGATCTACCTCTGCATTCCATGTTTAAAAAGGATGTGTCCTCTATAGTATTAGACCTGACGGAATTGTTAATTGTAGGTATTGACCGTTTCATACCCTCGAAAAAGTTTCAGCAAAAACCTAACAGCCAGCCATGGTTCTTTCCAGAATGTGCTGCTGCCATTGCGCACAGAAATCACTTTTACCACTGTTTCCAACGTAATAGATGTATAAAAACTAAAGCCGCTTTCAGGACTGCCAGCAACCATTGTAAGAAAGTAATAAAGAATGCAAGAGAGTTGTATGCTCAATCTGTTAAGTCCAAAGTAGCTGAGCAGCGGCTTGGTTCCCACCAGTTTTGGCAAATAGCAAACAGAATCATGAACAGAAGCGTGTGCTCCATCCCAACTATTATCAATGGACCTGGGGTAATCTCGTCAGCATCAGACAAAGCCAAACTCTTTGTCAAGAACTTCGCAGCTAATTCTACCCTTTGCGATCAAGGCTGCCAACCCCCAATATTTCCTCCTGTATCAGAAAACACGCTATATGATATACGTATATCTGTACGTGATGTTGCCAAGCTAATCAAAAACCTTGATTCCAGTAAAGCAACTGGCCCTGACGGTATTCCAATTATAGTACTCAAAAAACTTCAACCTGAACTAGCGCCCATACTTACAAAACTGTTTAAACGTTGTCTTAAGGAGAATAGTTTCCCATCTCCCTGGAAAATTTCATCAGTATGCCCTGTATTTAAGAATTCAGGTGATCGCTCATCCCCCTCTCAGTACAGGCCAATAAGTCTCCTGTGCGTCATGAGTAAGTTGCTGGAATCTGTGTTAAATACAGAAGTAATCAACTATCTCAACAAAAATAACCTTCTTAGTGACACTCATATGGTTTCCGTTCTGCTAGATCTACAGCAGATGTGCTTACAGTTATATCTCATAGGATTAGCAAATCTCTCGACGGAGGCAACCTTTCTAGGGCAATTGCTCTTGACATATCTAAGGCCTTTGATAGGGTATGGCATAAAGGTTTACTTCATAAGATCTCTAGCTATGGTATTGCTGGAAATGTCTTCTCAATTATTAAATCATTTCTTTCTGATAGGTTCATAAGAGTAGTAGTTGAGGGGCAAAAATCAGAAGCTCACAGTATTAATGCCGGTGTCCCTCAGGGGTCCATCCTGGGCCCAACTCTTTTCCTGATCTACATTAATGATCTTCCAAATCACATCCTTACATCATTTGTAGACATCTATGCTGACGACACTACCATTTATGGTAGCACATCTAAGACAGTAAACGACCAAGTTCTCTCCAATTCTCTCTCCTCTGATCTTGAGCACGTAGTACAATGGGGTAAAGAATGGCTGGTTACTTTTAATGCATCTAGAACCAAGCTTCTCTCTTTACATCATCAACATTCTGATCCACATCTGACATCAATTGAAATGAATGGCTCTCGTCTTCAGGAGGCCTCAAGTTTTGACAAACTTCTTGGCTTGACCATTACTCCTGATCTTAAATGGAACACGTACATCAAATCTGTTGCCAAGGCCACTGGAAAAATGGTGGGATCTTTCTATCGATCCGGTAGATATCTCACTGCTGATGCTATTCTCTATCTATATAAGAGCCAGGTACGTCCAAGGATGGAATACTGTTGCCACATCTGGGCAGGAGCTGCTAGAAAGGACTTGGCCTGCCTTGATAGAGTTCAAAATAGACTTTGTAGCCTCGTAGGAGATGTCCTTTTCTCTTCCTTGCAACCTTTATCTCACAGAAGAGATGTTGCGAGTTTGTCTCTGATGTATCGTTATTTTCATGGAAAGTGTTCGAATGAGCTTCAATCTATGGTCCCCCCTCGCCAAACTTTCACAAGAAACACTCGTCTAGCTGTAAACACTATCAATAATTCCCCCCACTCTTTATCTGTGCCTAAACCTAAACGTAGATTCCATGAACAAAGCTTTTTTCTTAGAACTGCACGCCTGTGGAATTGTCTTCCGTTTTCCTGCTTTCCGGCTGACTACAATATGGTTGTCTTCAAGTCTAACGTAAATAAGTTCTTGATGAGCCGTTTCATATAAGTTATCAACTTTACCAAATTTTCATTACTAATGATTACTATAATGTCCAATTTCTACTGTACACTCTTTAACCCTTATCCTTGAGTGGCCTCTTGGCCTTGATAATGTGGTGATGCCTATGTAAAAAAAACAAAACAAAAAAAAACACCCCTATTCTCGAACTTAAACTAAGTTAAGTATAAGGATACAACCAACCAGATGCTAACAATAAGCACCTAATCAATATACTAAATGGACACCCATGCATCATAATATATGACAGCGGGTGTACGAAAATTCAAGGGCGCCACATCGTCTCGTTTCACGACAGACATCCAGCAGAACTGTACGCCTTTAAAGAATTGAAAAAAGGTCTGATGGAAGCAGGAGACATGATTCAATAGCAACTTACATGAAGGCTGAAAGGTCAAAAACACCTTACGGTTACGCGTCGTATCTCTCACAATCCAACGCTGGGAAACAGTTAATCTGCATAAATAATATCACCACAGAGGTGCAGAAAATGCTATTCGACGTTATAAATGACAATCAGCATATCATAAGTAAACGACCACACACAAGCGGCTTGAACACACAGTGCATGCCAAAAAATATAAAAAAGACACAGTGCATGCCAAAAAATATAAATTTATTAAACAAATATTTGAACACTCTCCAGGACAGGACATCTCCGATTTGGTACATTTCTGTGAAGGAGCAGGATCACAGTACCAAAAGGACTTTCAGTACATCACAGAAAATACACAATCGATCAACAAGTTAATCCAGGAAGTCTCAACAAAGGTAAACATTAAAGAAATTAATATACCAATCTGGAGACAGATCAAAAATAAACTAGACTATTTCAACAACCTGGAAGGAAATCTATACTGGCCAGTGAAGGAAAGTCTAGGGATCTACGAAGCATGGTGTGACCACCACAGACTAAGTCAGAAAAACATAGCTAAAGAACTGCTCGATGTATGCTACAAGGTACTACCGAAAATTAATACGTTCCACCTCCAAGGCCCCGCGAACACAGGAAAAACTTACATCATCAGCTTTATAAGAGAATGAATCGTCAATTAAAGTGGAATGCGATGTCGAGATCAGGACACATTCACCTTTGCTAACTGTGTAGACAAAGCACTAATCTACACTGACGAACTTCAATTTTACAGCCATAATGTAGACCAGGCAAAGGTAATACTCGGGGGAGGAACGTCACAAGTCAATGTTAAAAATAATCCCAAGCGACTTATGCGAAGAACACCCTGTCTCTCAACATCCAACAACGACCCATGGCTAATGATTCCTAATGAAGAACCTAACTTAAAAGCAAAGATGTACTATTACAATCTAAAGACACTGATAAATAAACTGAAATACTGGGGGGGGGGCAAAAAACTAACACCACGAATGTGGATAATTCTTTGGAAAACATACATTGAACAGTGGGAAACTAAAACCTATGATATTGATCAAATTGATCAAAAATGTCCAATACCGTCGCCCAAAAACCACAACTTTTATAGAAGAAGACTTTTTGACACCCACAAAAAAATACATGAAATCATGCCAGCACCACTACAACCAGAAATAATAACGATCAACGACACACAATACGACACCAACAATAATTCAAAGGAAAGATTCCCCAACGAACACGCACCAGGTGGCTGTTATCCAGGCCAAACACTACCAAGTCCATCAGGATTTCAACTGACAATGAGGAAAACAGTCAGAGCAAAGATACATCCAACAATTTACAGATATTAAGTATGTTAACACAAAAGTCTTCACCACGTACCGTACAAGTCATCGGAGGAGGAAAATCAACCACCACCACCACTACTACCAATGTACAAACCCCTACCAACATTAACAGGCAAAGGAAACCCAACGTTAGCAGGTATAGAAAATACAGTTAAACCACCACCCCAAAAAAGACTATGACGTTCATTGTTTTTTTCTAATGACTCCGAATAATACATCACATTAAAATTAAACTTATAAAAGTATGTAAACAATTTTTTTTTCCTCCATCAAAAAAAGAAAATAAATTAAAAAAAAACAATTCCATTAGTAAAGTTTTCATTAGCATGACGCATTTTTGCATGTAATATTGTTGCATGAGATTATATTGTTATATACTTTCACTGGCGGCGATAAAATTGGAGAAATAAAAAGACCGGCAGCAATAGTACAGGCGAAACAATATCACAGTATAGAGCAACAGGCGAAACAATATCACAGTATAGAGCAACAGGCGAAACAATATCACAGTATAGAGCAACATGCGAAACAATATAAACAGTAAGTACAAGGAGAGTAAGGACTATACGACATTTGCGTCTATAGTTAATAAGCACTGTGACAATTTCAAATTGTCATCATTAACAGCAGACAATTTAAAATGCTTAATATTCACACAAGGTTTGATAGCCACAAAAGACGCCAATATAAAATGTCGGGCTCTAAATAAATTGGAATTAGAACCTAATTTGATGCTTCAGAAACCGGCTGAAGATTGTCAGCAGTTCGTGGCAATGAAGCAAGATTCCTGAAACATAGAGGAAGCAGGTATCGCTCACATTAAAAAAATATGCTTCAAAAATAAAGGACACCCGCCCGCCAGCAATTACCAATGGAGAGGCAAAAAGAACCCTTCTTAAAATTATCAGGATAGACCAAATCCTAGGACCCCTTGTAGCAAATATGGAGAACCTGATGCGTACAATGCACGTCAGTACCAAAGGAAAATAACATGTGACCTATGCTAGCAAGCAGGGCACAAGGCTTCATATTGCAGAGCAAAAGTAGCAAAAAAGAGCTATGTAAAAATTGCAAAAATGGACACTTCACCAACAGACAACATAAGGAGGTATGTTACGGTGAGAATCAGAAAATAAAGAAGTAAAACTGCAGCTCGATTCAGGGTCGGATTTATCAATTATAAATTTTCACACGTGGAAGAGAATAGGAAAGCCCACGATGACAGACGAATAAAGTCGCAAGATCGGTAACTAGTGAAAAAATAAATTTGGAGGGTGAGCTAGTTGTTAATGTGTCACTAAAAAGAACGACAAAAAAGCTAAAAGTTTTCGTTCTAAGGAACACAACAAACTTATTCGGGGCCGATTGGATTTAGGAATTTGAATTATGGGACTCGCCAATGAGTTATTTTTGTCACAAAGTCGAAAACCAAACGGCCAAAGCCGACAGACTCAAAAGGATCTCAAAAAAGTGTTTCATTGAAAAGCTTGGATGCTACACAAAAATAAAGGTGAGATTCGAATTGCTGGATGAAGCACAACCAATATTCAAAAAGACACAGAGCATACCGTTTACTTCAAAGGAAAAAATTGAAAAAGAATTGGAAAGACTAGTTAACACGGGGATTTAAACCCCTATTAACTATAGTGACTGGGCAGCCCCACCGTATACGTGAAAAAAAAATTCTAAAGAGATTATGTAAACAGAAATGTGTAAGGAAAAATTCAAGATGGCGCCCGACTCTCTCTTTAACACAGTAAGTTCAGGAAAAGATTTTATAAATGTTGCAGCAATTCAATAATCTTTTTACACCGGTTCTGCACGGATTCCAACAATGGTAAAATATCCTCACACGGCACAAGAAGCAACAGCCACACGATTCCCCAGCCAACTCAATCGTCCCTCCCGACGTCTTTCCCCTCACCCGCTTTTATCATCGTTCTAGGCCGGCTAAATTTGCATATTCCGAGAATTCGTGTGACTTTGCGAGACATCATAATTTACAAAAGACGGCGGCCGCCATCTTGGTCTTTCTTTTCTATTTTTGGTCGGTAACGCTGAGCTGGTCTCGAGGTAAGTCTTTTTCCCCTCATCCGTCTCTCCCACGTACCCACACAACATGCAAACACGCGGCCGCTTATCTCCTGGATGCATGTTACAGATTAAGGTAAGCGCAGACTTTTTGACCGAATTGAATGCGGTGCTCAAGGACCATCACTACCCACTAACAAACCCAGATGAAATATTCACTAAGTTAAATGGCGGAAAATATTTTTCCAAAACAGACTTAAGCAAGGCGTACCTACAAATACCAGTAGAGGAAGATAGCTCGAAACTTTTGTATTTCTCAACGCACAAAGGACTTCATAAATTCAATAGATTAGCATTTGGTATAAAAGTAGCACCTGCAATTTTCCAACAGGTAATTGATACTTTGCTAAGTGGTCTGGATTTCGCAATAGGCTATCTGGGCGATATTTTATGCGTAGTCAAAATGTTGAACAACATAAAGATCATGTATTTCAAGTGTTTGACAAAATAAAAGAATAATATGGCTTCACATTGAAGGAAGCAAAATGCGAATTTTTTTGGAACAAATTAAATACCTGGGTCATATCATAGATAAGGATGGGAGGAAATCCGATCCAGACAGGTCCACAGCTAAAAGACATGCCAGAACCTCATAATGTAACTACATTGCAGAGTTTTTTATAGGTCGCGAACTATTATCAAACGTTCATTAAGAACATGCATGAATTGTGTGCGCCATTGAATGTACTATTAAAAAAAGGACAAAAAATGGGCTGGATGCCTGAGTACCAGGCAGCGTTTAAGAAATTATCAGATGTATTAACGTCAGATTTATCCCTGACTTATTTCAATCTGAAACAAGAGATTATTGTTACAACTGATGCAAGTTCTTATGGGATCGGGACGTGCATTCTACACAAGATGCCTGATGGGTTCATTAACCCGATCACCCATGCATCAAGAACTTTACTTCCTGTCGAGAAGAATTACTCCCAAATCGAAAAGGAAGCACTGAGAATCATATTCGGTGTTACAAAATTCCACCAATTTTTACACGGTCGTAAGTTTAAATAGCAAACTTACCGTAAGCCACTTATAACCATCTTTGGCTCTAAAAAATGTCTGCAAACTTACACAGTCAATAGACTGCAAAGATGGGGGACAATTCTACTGAATTACGATTTCAGTATGGAATTTCTTACATCTGCGAAGACGGATTGCCGTGATTAATCCCGAAATCAAGGGAACCGCTAGAAGACACAGTAATAGCATCACTACAAAGTGAAAAGGATTATACACAAATACTATGTAATACGATCAAGGAACGATCAGTCACTTTGGAAGATATAATAAGGGAGACTGAAGAAGATAGTTTCATCAAAGAAATCAAACAAAAAATTAAATCAGATGAATCAGCGGTGGAAGCTTATTCTATGTGCAATAAGGTACTGTTGTACCGAGAAAGAGTAGTAATCCTAGCTACACTACAAAAGGAAATTCTAAAGAATTTTCATACGGGGCACCCTGAGGCTATGCGAATGAAGAGCTTCATGAGGACCTATGTTTACTGGAAGAGTCTGGACATTGATATATAAGGCATGGTAAAGTCGTGTAAGGGATGCGCATTGGCTGAAAAGTGCCCCCAATACAATTTAGCTCGTGGCCTAAAGCGGACCACCCATGGTAAAGAATACACGTAGATTACGCAGGGCCACTGGATGGAAACTATTATTTAATAGTGGTAGACAGTTTTTCAAAATGGCCTGAGGTATTTCAATGTAAAAGTCCAACAACGGATTTTGCAATCTTCACAAATTGTTCGCTAGGTTTGGTGTGGTTGATTTTCTAGTGTCAGACAATGACACACAATTCACTTCCGCAGATTCTACAAGTATTTCCAGGTTAACCACATAACGACATCAACCTATCATCCTCAATCGAACCGTCAGGCAGAGAGGTTTGTAGACACGTTAAAAAGAGTCCTGAAGAAGGCTAAAAGAATACCCTCAGAAAAGGCGTTACAACAGTTTTTACAAGTTTACTGAATTACGCCAAATGAAAGGACTCCATCAAATATGTCACTGGCAGAGTTAATGTTTCGCGAGGAAAATTAGGCCGATCTTCTAGAAGAAATTTTTTTGGTGTTTTTTTAGCCTGGTCTTTCTAGCCGTGTGGTTGTGTAGATGTAAAAATAAAAAAAATGTACTAAATTTAAAAATGCATACATAGAAAAAACTTGAGAGTTAGTCAGTCAGTGAAAAAACTCGGAGAGAGACAGTCAGGCGTCTAGGAAGCGAGACGTCACTTCAAGAAAAAAATGTGAAACTTTGAATTCTTAATGATGGAAGTCACGGCCGGTCGTGTGTGAGAAATAAACCATCAGGTGTTTTGTAAAGCTCGTCTTGTCTTATGATTCTTACAAAAAAAGGTAAAGTGAAATTGTATTATATATTTGTGTTATAAAATGTCTTTACATACACGTCTCAACATCATCATGTCTACACAATGTCTGAACTGTCTGAACACTATCCCTTCACTCCAAGAGTTTCTTCTTCTACACATCTAAGGAATGAATATATAAGAATCTCTCCTAACATGAACAATCTCGCTAAGTCTCTTACAACAACATCTCTCTCTCTCTGAGTACATCAACATCCCTCTCTAAGATACAACATCTCTTTATCTCTAAGACTCTCTCAATGAAACCCCTATATAACAATCGCCCATCTGGCATTGGCCAGGTTCATTGTTGCTTAACTTTGCTGATCTAATGAGAATCGGTGATTATGCCACACACACACACACACACACACACACACACACACACACACACATATATATATATATATATATATATATATATATATATATATATATACTAGCATAGGTGCCCGGCGTTGCCCAGGTGTTTGGAGGTGTATGCTGAGCAAAAAAAAAACGGTCAATTTTGTTAATTTGACCCCTATTATGACCCCTTAAAATTTATTGTTTTGGGCTCAAATCCAATTATTAGGTTAGATCCGTGTCCAAGGAACCTATATCTAAAATTTCAAATGTTTAGACCCAAAATTGTCGGAGGAGTTTGGTAGAGTTCTCAAAGGTTAAATCGTTGAACTTTGACTTCTTAATCGCCAAATTTCTAGCCGGAAACCGATCACATCGATTTTCCCAAATCTCAGTACCCTGTATATCAAATTTCGAATCTGTAGACTGAAAATTTACAGTTATTGCGAAGGAAAATGTACACAGCCAGACAGAACATAAGACACGTTCACTATATATATATACTAGCGGGGGTACCTGGCGTTGCCCGAGTGTTTGTTTCCGGGACGGGGGGGGAGTTTTAAAAAATGTTATGGTAGGTAAGTAGGAAGGATCAAACCCGGAGTCATGAGTAAAAGTAGGAAAATAAAGTGTGAAAAAAAAACAAAAAAAAACATCTGCAACGTTAACAGTTCGGCCACCAAGAAAAGTCCATTCCAGTTGTTTAGGAAAAAAAAAAACAAAAAAAAAACGACTACGGTAGGTCGGCGCGAACATGAAAATATAATGTGAATTGTCCAGCACGCTAACCACTACGCCACAGAGCACTGGAGCTTAGTTTAGTGATTTTAAATAACTTCACATGAAAGAACTACAAAGCCAAACCGGTGTTCTCTTCTCAACTGTTCCTTGTGAACGATCCCCAAACGGTGTTAAGTGGTGGCAGGGGGAGGAGGAATTTATTAGAGAGAAAATATTTTACCACTTCCATTGATCTTAACCGATTTTGGCCGTGACTTCTCAGCAGAAAAAGTATAGAAATCTAAGATTATCGAGGAATTTGAGAAATAATAAGCCTATAACACACCTCAGATATTGTTCTGCCGTTTGTGCATATTATATTTGCATGAAATATCTTGATTTTTAATCCTATTAATGTCAAAATCAGACGGGAAAAAATGAGTTCATTTTATTTATATATATATATATATAACTACTTAATTTACTCACATAAACTTTATATACAAAAGTATAGATTTATGCGTAAACTTTAAGTATTTACTTCAAAATTGCTCAATACGTAGGTAAAGCTACACTGAATATTCGGCGTTCATCCACTCTAGGATTCGTCAGGCTTATGCGCGAATTCTGTGGTTGTTTATCGTTTTCATATGGTCCTCTTCTTTTGAGGATTTTAGTTAGCCAATCAGCTTTCTAGTATCCACCGCACCCCTTCCTATCAGCCAATGGGCATGCATTTTATCGAACAAAGGATCTGTTTTAAAACTAGTTTAGTGGTTTAAGGCAGACATTTTCTATTTTTTTTTTATATATAAATATACATATGTGTACATACATATATGCACATATATATACATATATATATACCCATACATATATGTGTGATCGTTTATGTATATTCATGTTTATTTAATTTATTTGTTTGTTTATTTTCTATTGTTTTTGTTAGTTTTAAAACTATTTTGTATCGCTATCCTAGAGTACATTTTATTTTTTGAACACAGTCATTTGCTATTTCTCTTCTACAGTTTAATAGATTCTTTAAAGTACAGGATAGCAAATTTTTCATGAAGGCATAATTTACATGGGTCATCTAAATGCCTACATGTGGTAGGTTGTCTTATTATTTTCCATTCGACTACCGGCGAATGTCAGCTTTCTTTGAGTTCCCAGTATTTATTCGCTAGTGTTGTTTTTATACAGTGTTTTTTATTGTTGAATGTACTTTTGTGGTCATAGTATCGGGTTTTGAAATCTAAGGAAGTCATGCCTACGTAATATTTCTTGTTATTCGTGTTTTCTTTCGCAAATAATGTTGCCTGATAAACTACGCTTTTTGTTAGACATTTATTTTGAACTGGGCAAAGTGTGCGGTGTCTACAGTTGCATTTATCTTGTTCGTTATTAGTATTTTTATTCATGGTATGGTTGTTCTTGTCTAGGGTTGGTTTGTTATTATTATTATTATTATTATTATTATTATTATTTCTGCTAGTGTTAGTTTTATTTTTGTCATGGTGTCTACTTTTTTATTGTTTATTTTGTTGTTGTTTACATTGTTTTTATTTAGTATTTTGTTATTATGTGCTTTAATTATCATCTCTAAATTTTTGCAACAGCTGTAGGATAACTTTAAGGTATTTTTATTGAAGATTTTGTGTAAGGGGTTGGTTGCGGGAAAGTGTTTTTCAATAAGATCTAGAAATTTCTTGCCAAGTTTTGTTTTTAATATTTGATTGTATGGGGCCGTGTACCAGATTATAGTTATTTTTCTTCTATTTTTAATTTTATTATAGTTATTGGTGTTTTGTTGCTTATATTTGATATCGATATTTTTGTATCCACTATTTTTTAGGGCTGTTTAGTAGATATTGGTTGACCTGTTAAATGCATTTTCATCGCTTGAGTTATTACTGAGTCTACTTACGATCGAGTTAGGAATGTGTTTTATAATTGATAGTGGGTGATTGGACTTAGGGTTTACATAAATTGGAGTAGCGTTATCTTTTAAGTATGGTTCATATGTGTTTTTATCTAAGTTTAACGTGACGTCCAGGAAGTTTGTTATTTTTATGTTTGCTGATACGTCTGTTTTTAGGCCTAATTTTTTCATTTCCTTGTGTATGATTTTCTTAAAGTTTTCTCCCTTGACTTTGTTGGATACTAGAAAGCTGATTGGCTAACTAAAATCCTCAACAAGAGGACAATATAAAAACGATAAACAACCACAGAATTTGCGCATAAGCCTGACGAATCCTAGAGTGGATGAAACGCCGAATATTCAGTGTAGCTTAATCGCCATATATATTTTATAAATTACTAACTTTTTATATATATATATATATATATATATATATATATATATATATATATATATATGCATTCAATAAATTTACAGTAGGTTTTTGTTATTTTTTATTTATTGTATTTCTGTTTTTTTTTCCGTTCTATTTTTGTTTTGAAATTCGTCTGCATCTGTTACTTTATTCTGCTTAATTCGGTGACTGGCAGTCGAGCCCGAACCATAATTGAGGAAAAATCCCGACGATCCGGGTCAAATTATGCAAGAGTACCAAAAATATATATATGGGATGTCCATTGTACAAGTCGGCTGATAAAAAATATGATTCCTCCTTATTGTAATGGAATCAGCCAGCCGAAAAGTTGATATTTAATTTAAAAAACTATGATAACTCCTTACATTTTTTGTCAGTTTCAGCAATAAGCAATTATTTCGGTTTTTCATAATTACACAAAAAAATGATTTCGGCTATGTTTGTTTAATCACGTGACATATGACGTAAACACAAGGGAAATAGCAAAAATTTCTAAAATTTTTTTGATAACTATTTCCTTTAATCATTAATTTCTCCCTTATCGTTTTTCGTAAGTTTTGGCTATTTTCATTACTGTGACATGACAATTCAGTAGATAATATTGGTTTCACTTGAAAATCCATCTTTCGATTTCCGAATATCGCAACAATAAAGAAAGCGCACTAAAATGATTACGAACATTTTCATTGATAATATTTGAAAGCAATATATTTTCTTTGAATAAAAAACAACAATTTACTAAACTATTTCCATTTTTTTAAACTTATCCTTCAACATTTGTACATTCTTTTTTTTCTTTTTTTCTTCATTCTGAATTATCATTGGCCCCCCACTTACTTTATTGGTTTATTCTTTAAACAGTTTTCTTTTCAATTTTTGCATCGATTAATTTTTGATAAAAGATTATACTTACATATAAAAAGAAAATCGGCTAAACTTTTTACTATACAAGATTTTTTTAGTGCGTATTTATTGTAAAAATTACTAGCATGGGTGCCCGGCGTTGCCCGGTGTTTGGAGGTGTATGCTGAGCAAAAAAACAAAAAAAAAGGGTCAATTATTTCAATTTGACCCTTTAACATTTATTGTTTTGGGCTCAGATCCAATTATTAAGTTAGATCCATGTCCAAGGAACCTATGTCTAAAATTTCAAGTGTTTAGACCCAAAATTGTCGGAGGAGTTTGGTAGAGTTCTCAAAGGTCAAATCGTTGAACTTTGACCCCCTTAATCGCCAAATTTCTGGCCGAAACCGATCACAAATATTTTCCCAAATTTCGAGTCTGTAGACTAAAAATTGACAGAGTTATTGCGAAAGAAAATGTACACAGACAGACACACACACAACCACACACAGACATGTTCACTTTTATAGATATACTAGCATTTCGGCCCGGCGTTGTCCGGGTGTTTGGAGGTGTATGTTCAGCAAAATAAAATGTTTGAATCCAATGTTATTTCATGCCGTATATATATATATATATATATATATATATATATATATATATATATATATATATATATATATATATAGCATAATAAAGGATAAAATAAAAGGTAATTGTAACTACTTCTCTGTCAATTTTCGGATTTTGTAATCATGCCCAAATGCATTTTATTTTCTTTTGGTTGATTGATAGTTGCTATTTCTTTAATTAAGTTAAGGGCAAAATAGATTAATTGATTGATATAATAACTAGATGATTGATTATATGCTGTGAAACTCTCAAGAATTGTAAATGTCAATGTAATTAAGATGTGGATACATAACTGAAATGAAAATTGGAATAGAGACTTTTTCATTTGTTTGTTATATGCTCTGTAATTACATTGAGCTTTATAAATTAAGGATTAGTATATAAAAAATAAGTGAAATATGATTGAAAATATTATATTTCCACACAAATATATATATATATATATATATATATATATATATATATATATATATATATATATATATATATATATATGTAAAGAACAAACCAAGTTATATGACTATTAATGTTTCGTCTTTATTTCAAGACTTTTTCTGGATGAATAAATGGAAGAAAATAAAATACCAGTAGAATATTTGAAAATATATTTGTTGTGAAAAGGATTCTATTTCAGAACAAAAAAGTCGTTGGATATTTAAAAACATTAAAATGTTGTGAAGAGAGTAAGATTTTTTAATGCCATATAGCCGTTAATATATTTAAAAAAGATATGATGTAATTTATATTCTTTTTGGAAAAAGTAAATCGTTATAATTCAAATATGGATGTATAACTAAAATTAAATGAGTGAATTTTTGTTATGTAATTTATTGATATGTATTTAATTATTATATTAAATAATTGTATATATATATATATATATATATATATATATATATATATATATATATATATTCACAACTTTTTAAATATAGAGGAGGAAAGAAATCTGAAAGTCTGTGCCTTGCTGACACATTTATGTCTCTTCCCCTAGAGTCGATATTTATTTTTTCCATTTCCCTTTTAGTATTTCTATCTGAATAGCTTGACCACCAATAAATATTCGATGAGATTAAGAAAAAACAATTTCACATACTAAAACCTCAATAACTTTTGTCTGTGAACGACATTTATTTTATGTCAGCTAGCATTTTATTTCAGGATGTTTTTGAGATGTCCAGTTTCTTCATCTCATCCGGGATTTTTATATCTTATTCGATTTTTCAGCATCCCTCCCCCTTTCGACGAGGTGTTCCATTCGGCAGCATCTCGTGATATGATTCTGTATTGACTGTTCATGTTTCCTATTCTATTGACCATGATTCAATAAGGCCAGCCATTATGAGATTTTGTCATTCATGAAAGGTATACAAAACCAGCATATTTGGAGCACATAAAGCGTACGAATACTCATTCTATGCATGTACATGTATGGGCGTGTGTGTATGTGTGTACGTATGTGTGTGTATATATGTGTATGTGTCTGTCTGTGTATGTGTGTCCGTGTGTCCATGTTTGTGTGTGTTTATGTGTATGTGTGTGTATATGTGTGTATGTATATACAGCATAATCATGTTGACACACCGGTCTTCATCAAATCACTGAAGTTAAGCAACGTTGAGCCTGGCTAAAACCAGATGGGTGTCAATTTGGGAATTTTAGACACTTTCTGCTTATCTTGGAATTGTTTACAGTCGTCCTGAACCTTAACTTGCCACTGGTATGTTTTGTGCAGTTCTAGGAGGTCCGCCTTCCCAGGCTTTCCCACCACCTTCCCAAGCTTTGCCTTCTCTCTTAGAGAAGGAGTTTGCTTATTACTAATCACCTGAGGCTCCCTTATCAGGAATAACGACAGGGTTGCCCAGGCGCTTTTTGCAAGTCATAGCACCCCTTCTCTCGAGCGCTGACTTCTCAATCCCATTTTCCGACCCTGGTGTCTACGTTTTTGCAGTGGAAAAAAACTAAACAATCCACATATAAATTTGAAATAAAATTTTTGTCAGTAATGCTTAAGTTTGAAATAGGATTTCCATTGATTTGTTATGCTTAAGTTTGAAATAGTATTTCACCGATTTGTCATGCTCAAGTTAAAAAATAACATTTTCTTAGTCCTGTTAAACTTATTCGTCCGTCAGACATGCTTAAGTCTGAAATAGCATTGTCATGAGTCTTGGACGGTTAACTTTGAAATAGTTTTTTTTGATCTGTCACATTTACCTCTAAATCAATTTTTCGTCATTCAGCGATGTAATATAATTTCTGTTGGTCTGTCAAGCTTCAATTTGAAATAGCATTTTCCTTAGTATGTTATGCTTTTATTTATTTTTTTACTTTTATTGATGGGTAACCATTTATCAAGACCTTGGGGTCACTCGAGGATAAACGTTAAAACGTTTGTCAGTTGGCAAATGATCGTTTTCACAAGAGGACCAAAGACAATAGGTGAGGTAGGCAGAACATTACTTAAAGGAAATTGATTGTCCAAGAGGACGGTTCAATAATTATTTGCTTACATTAAACTTGAAGATGAACATGTTGTAATCTTGTTTCACAGGGGAGATGTTCTAGAAAGAATCTTTGTTTCTTTGTTGAAAGTTTGGTTTTTGGTAAAGAGAGAGAAAGGAAAGTTCTTTGTCATGGTTGTAGATGGACGAGTTCTTGCTATACATGTTTTGCAGGGGAGAGGTATAAGACATTGGAACTTTGTCAAGCACCTCCCATGAACATAACGCTATAGTATAGAGATATACTATCAGTGTCTTTTCTTTGTAAACGAGGTTGTAGGGATAAGAAGAGAACATCTCCCACTAGATTGTGGAGTCGATTTTGTACTTTACCAAGACAGGAAAGAATACTCCACATAGCACCTTCCCAGATACGATAGCAGTATTCAATTTTAGTGCAACGAAACCCCTGACATGTATGCAGCAGCATCTCACATAAGCAAATGACCAAACCTTGGTGTAAGGTGATGTCACAGCGGAGGAAGAGGAAGGAAAAAATAGAAAAAAAAGCATGTGGTGGTGACAACGACTTAGAAGCATCTGCTGGTGTAGATAGACTTTTAACCACATGTTAGCGTGACAGGAATTTATCAAAAACAAGATGCAGGAATTGTTAGACCTTTGAATTTTTAACAAAATTGTCGGACAACCTTGCACCATGGGGCGAGCTTAAAACATAGCAGCTGCTTGTTGCTGCAGACTGAGGATTTGTTAATTGACCCAGAGAAGGAAAAAAGCAGGGATGCAACTATATTGTTGCTGGCTTAGAACATATGCGCCAATGGTTTGGTGATGAAATGACGGTTAATTCTTTCAACTATAAAAAAAAAAACTTGTGTCAAATTCAATTTCTTTATTCTTTTGCAACTGAAATTCTGTGTACAGTGTGTTGGAGCCGTTAGAGAGACATACTGCATTCTAATATGAATGTATCTTTGTCTTATACAAATAGAAGATTGCATCAAGATATGGATTAGGGTTAAGTACTTTTCAGAGTGGTAGAATGTTAAAACCATTTTTCCGGCAAGCTTAGCAACAAATTGGATGTAAGTCTGGAGGGAAAAAGTATTTTAAGATGCAATTGTGTCAGAGATGGGTATATTTGCTGATGACATCATGTTCTATTCTTAACAGGTAGAGAAATCGAACACACAAATATGAAAGACAAAGGCTGAATCTAAAAACAAATGGCATTCAGTCTGTAGAGAAATAATACCAAAAATGGATGATTACATTGGAAATTCCTTTCCTTTAATAATTATAAAAAATCCTTCTGACCACAACTTGACACTGATGATAGCATGCTTCCCTGTTGTCTAACATTCAAACTCCTCTGCCTCACATTCACAGATAACATGAATTGGAATGAATAATATAGAAGAAACTCCCAACTCTACTGCAAAAAAGTTTGGCTCTTTCTACCGACTTCATACATTTGCGAGTATTCTATATGTCTATAAAGCCACCATTTGCCCATGCATGGAGTGTTGTCATCAAATATGGGATTGTGTACTAAATACTAACCTCTCCCTTTCAAACAAGGTTTGAAAAAGATTTTGGAACCTAATCCGTCTTATACGGTTTCGCTATTACAATGTTGCACCCCTGTGCTTGTTTTACAGGTAATCCCAAATAACGTGCTCCGGTGAACTTACTGCACTTATAACTCAACAGAAATGCCTCTTAACTGATCTTTTTAAACATCCGATGGCCGACCACTACATTCATCATTTTCAAGACTCTCGTCGCCATCACAAAATTTCTTAAACCACCATTATACTGTGCGTTCAGTAGTGGTCTCTGTGCCAAATGCTTATTTAATATCGCGAGGTGTTTCAGCAGCTTTTTGGCCTAGCTTGAATTGAAATAAGAAAATTGCGCGAATTTGCTTTTTTTATCCTCTTGTATTCAACGTTTTGAAACGAAGACAATTGTTTTAAAACGATTGTAATTAAAACGATTAGACAGAGCGAAAAACGTCCTTTAAAACGATATATAAAGTGAAGGTATTCGAATGAAAAATTATTTGAAAATACATCATTCGGAATCAGATTTGAAATTCCGCAAAAACCTTTTTGTCAACCTAATATCTTTGTCACTTCATTGATGGGATAGTCGGTTTATCATGCTTAGCCATGAAATAGCATTTTCGTTAATCTCTCATGCTTAAGATTAGAACAGTATTTTAAGATATGTCCGCATTATCTATAAGAAGTTCTTCCTGTTGTCTGTCATTTGGTTTGTTATGTTTACATCTGGAATGCAATTAATGCAATCCCTACAGCCATGTACCTAGAAAACGGAACTATTAAACCTGAAATCGTAATATGGGACATGAAGGAGAAAGAAGCAACCTTAGTTGAAGTTAGTTGCTGATGGTGGGTTAAACAAAGCCGAGGGGGAAAAAATAACAAAATACAAACAGTGACAAACCAATGGAAATTTAATGTCAAACTTCAGTGTGACAGACTAACGAACATGTATATTTCAAATGTAAGTGTGACAAACGAACGTAAATTTTATTTCAAACTTGTCTGTGACAGATCAACGGGAATTTTATTTCAAACTGAACTGCACCAGATCAACGGAAGTGCTATTTCAAACTGAAGTGGTGATAGGAGGGTTCATGTAAAATTAACATGGCGACTTTGATGAATCACTTCGGTGCCGTTATAAAAAAAAGAAAGAAATGGCTGCTTAGTAGAAAAAATAATCAGTTTCTATTGAAGCATCTGCCGTTCCCACTTGTCAAATATTAATCGTGAAAGGCAGTAAAAGTTGAAATCATTTTCGCTGTGATTTAAAAACAAAACAAAACAAAAAACAGAACAAATTTTTTTGAAACCATAAAGATTGCGTTAATACTTGTGGCAATATCTTTATTTTTATTTTGTTCTCTTGTCCGATTTCACATCATAGAATTAAAAGTTCTTATAGATCATATTTTGTTTTTAATACTTTTGTTTCCAGATGTTTAAAGTTTGGTTGGCAAAAATTAATTTACAGTTGAAATTAATTTCGGTTTCCACTTTGTGTTTAAAGGAGTTCATAATGTTAGGTTTGATCAACCCAGCACGATCAGAGCGAATACAATTCGATTCAACTATAGCATAAAAAGAACAGCCATAAAAACCTCTGCAAATTAACCGAACGACACATGATGTTTGATTTGTTTTCTCACCTGAAATTTTGTGATGCCTTAGTGAATAGATAGCGACCATGAAATAGATACTAGTTTGTATAAGCTACTCTTTTTTTCTTTCTCCATTCGTTCAATTTCCTTCTTTCTTTTCTGCTTCTTTTTGTACTGAAAAGAATGAGCTTCACTAAAATACATCATCATCATCATCATCATCATCATCATCATCATCATCGTCGTCGTCGTCGTCAGATGCTGAAATCTGCATCCATTTAGGGTCAAAGAATAAATATTTTTCTGTTAGATATTATTTATCCAGGTCAACACCAATAAAATAAAATACAAACTTTGTGGGTGTTCGTTGTTTAAATTTTAGCAGGACATATGCACAGAGACAAATGCTTTATATAATAGATTAATTGTGTGCAGTGACAGGATTGAATTTGCGACATGAATTATCAAAATATCTTATGAAATATGTTGTTCCTTACTCATTTGCTTGAAGTAAATTTCTTTTTTGTTTATGTTTGGATAAATCAACAATAATCAGCAATTTAAAATATCTTTTAATAAATTGAAAAAAAATCAATTATATGTAATGACTTTGTTATAATCGCATATACTAAGGATTGAATATTCGATCTCCAGAAAACTGTCACGTAAAACTGATTATTAATCAACGCTTTTATCTGTTGCATCACGAATCCAGATGTTACTAAAATAATATAATAATTAACTGTTAGATCCTGTCATGACGAACAGAACAAAAACAATACAATTGTAGATTAAATAAAGGGTTCACTTAGAAATTTCTTATAGGTTTATGAGTTTGACATAAAGATTCCCAAATTCGAGTAGGTACAACTGAAGGAGATTACATCGGTCGAAATGTTGGGAGGAACAAAATAACTTTCACGATGGGAATAATAGTTAAAATAATCGAAATCATAGAAATTATTAATTTCCAAAAATTCTGAAACAATTTTATATTCCAGCGAATCCTGTGTGTAAAGAAGAAGGTTTCAGGATGGAAGTGTTGATGCACCTTCAAAGTATAAGCAAGCTGAATGAAGATGATGTTGCAGAGGATGAAAAACTAGAGGCTTTAGAAATTGCTAAGCAACGACAACTGGAGGTAAGCATAAAATGATACAATTCTAAGGAAGATGTTTGAATAGACAAAATACTTGTCAAAACAATATCTTCTTCTTCTTCTTCTTCTTCTTCTTCTTCTTTAACATGATTTTTTTCTTGTCCAGCGGGCAATCGTTAGTCAATATTTGCTCAGATTTCACATTGCACATTCATCTGATCATGGATCTCTCCATGCGCTGCAGTCAGACGAGGGAGGATTGGGCTAACTCTTGAAAAAATAATGGGGCTTCAATTTCAATCTGAAACACTTGCATGTCAAATCATACTGAATAGTTGTGATATAGCAAAAAGACTGTCTCTGAGTGATTATATATATACCATCCCACCACTTCATGAGTTAAGCACTGTAGAAAGTGAAATCGCCGGCTGATGTTAGTGATAATGCAAATTTTTCCCAGTGGAATAAATTTCAGTTATATAAACCTGATGTATTTTGATAATTTCTTATTTAGGCTGAGTTTGCCTTTTTGATCTGTATATATATATATATATATATATATATATATATATATATATATATATATATATATATATATATATATATATATTTCTTTTACACACATTCACCCCGAACATGACCTATCGTCTCTTGAACGTAAGGAGTTACTATTTTAGACCATCTTTAGAGGAGCAATGAAGTATGTTGACATTACATTTAAACTTGTGCGTATCAGTACAGTCAAGGAAGCAGGTAATAGGAAGATAATTACAAAATCTAGTAGTTCGAGGGAAGAAATTATTTGTGTAAAAGGTATTCCGGTATTTAGGGACCTCTACAATGAAGGAGTGTGATTTTGTTTCCAAGTGAGTTTGTCGAGGTATGTATGAAGGAAAAACTCTTAGGTTGGGTGTTATTAGGCATGGCTTTTAGTGGTTGGAAAGCTTACTGCAATTGTTAAAGAAGAGTAGCTTAGTCTTAGTAGGATTAAATGGTACGATCCATTCATGGACCCATTCCACTACACATTTTTCTGGATTTTTGTCAATTTCGTGATTGACGTTCCTGATACTTTTCTGAAAGCTTTTTTGCATGAATGTTTGCCTCAATATTGCATGGTTTTCATTTGGCAACCACTCTGAAGAGAGAATATTAGTGTGGTATCTTAAATTTCTTCAAGTATCCTCTGAATTTTCAAGAAATGTGTGTAAATTTTCTTTGGTTAAAAATTAGCATTACATTACAGTATCATATAACACTGGGTTGTAATTCTATGTACTTATAGCTCTATTGCAACTTCTGTAATAACTATTGAGCTTCATTTAGTTTTTGAAATTTATTCTCCCAAAAAGCGAGCTGAACTATATGAAAGAATTGTTTTTTTATTATTGCGCACGCGCACACATACATATATATATATACATATATATTGTAATCACACACACATACATATGTATACATATATATGTATATATATTATAATCACACACACACACACACACACACACACACACACACACACACACACACACACACACACACACATATATATATAATTAAAAGATTATGTTCCGATCTAAACCGGAAATTTAAGTTACCTAAATATATGTAAATTGTTTACCTGAAATTAAATGAAAACATATCTTGCTGTTTTTTATTGAGCGCTATTGATAACCTCATTAAATTCAGTAGTTTTTATCTTTTGGTCCCTTTAACATATATATATATATATATATATATATATATATATATATATATATATATATATGAAACAATAAGAGTGGAAAATGAAGTCACAAACACTATATATTGGTGAATATAGAATGGTTGATTTATTTAATAAAGATATACAAGCATTTAGTTGGGGGATCGAGGGGACTCTTTATACCAAGGTATTTCGAAGCGAAATAAATCAATGAAAATATTGATGTTGTTATAGATTCTATACATCTTACATACAGATAAAATAGGATCACCACCCATCCATCCCTATATCTATATGAAACATAAACTACCTACATTATTTAAGACTATGATAGAAACCCAATACACCTTTTTACATTACACTTTATATAATACGCTCCTCGTTTATCTTAGAATTCGATATAATTCCCCCAATAACATCAATATTTTCATTGATTTATTTCGTTCCTGATCAATCCCACGCTAGACGATACATCCCCATTATGTTACCTAGCATCTTCTCTACTCTTCTGATGAGAAGCATTAAGCTTCGAAATGCCTTGGCATAAAGAGTCCCCTCGATCCCCTAACTAAATGTTTGTATATCTTTATTAAATAAATCAACCATTCTATATTCACCAATATATAGTTTTTGTGACTTTATTTTCCACTCTTAGTGTTTCCTATATAAGCTCCAATGAAATTTGTTGAGCTTTATATTATCCCGATAAGTCTTTTCTTATAGAATTGAATTTACTCTATTCTCCTATCTCTCTAAACCATATATATATATATATATATATATATATATATATATATATATTATCACACACACACACACACATATATTTTATTAGCACACATACATCAACACATATATATATTATCACCACATACGCATATCTAACGTAATCCCCTATTGAGGAGCATTAGAACTATGCTGAGGTAGCTTTGTATTCCCGGATGACGCCAAATAACCCAAGGATTTAAGATAGAGAAGATAAATATACATATTTTATTTCATGTCAAAATAGATATTGTTTGAAAACCAGAGAAATATATTTTTACGGTTAAAAGTTGATAACAGGAAATTTCACTTAGAACCTTGTCTGGTCTTAAAATGAACCCATGGTCGGATGTCAGAATTGACATCTGTCCATGAAAATCATACTTAGATTTCAGTGTGGGAATTGTACCTACGCAAAACCCTTGGGCTTAGGATTTCGTGGAGATTTTGTGGCGAAATCTTATTGGCTGGGGAGAAGTACTACCCCATCCACTTACCTTACTATATATACGACTGTCATGCGAAAATTAGTGAGTTTCAAAGAAGAGAAGAGCGAGAAGAGTTGAGTCGAACAGAGTTCAGATCAGAGTAGAGAAAAGATGTAACCCCTCCCCACCTCATCCATCCATTGATCGCTGTCTGTGAAGAGAGTTGAGACTTTGAAAAGAACTTACAAAATCTGAATGAGAATTGTAAAAACATTTGTACATAATTTTATGAGAATTAAGCTTTTGTAGATAGACTACAATCGTTGTCTTTCTTCCTGCCTGCTGCTTTGATATTCACTTTCAGCATACCAGATTATGGAACAACCTCCAAGGAGCCTAGACGACACGTGCCGAGATCCAGTGAAATAAGAGTCCTAGCCACCTCCTCAAGGGAGGCGTTACACATATTTTATCACACATATGCATATTTATTAATGACTTACTACTTATCAAGGTCAGAAACCACTCAAGGGTCACAATTAATGAAATGAATACATTGATAGTTGAATATATGTGAAAATACAAAATCATCTGGTAATGCCCATTCAAAACAACAGCTGACTCAGAAAACAGCAATTCTTTCTCCTTTTTTAGAAACATCACTTATAGAACGTGAGGATACAATAGGAGTGGGGGAGCGTTACAAAGCTGTGGAAAGTAAAACTATACTCTACTTTTTACTCTGGGATGACCCTTTACAGAAAGACATGTTTATTTGCAAAAATTATGGGAACCAGACATTATCATGAAAATAAAAAAAAATGGAGTCTTCCAAGGCTCAGTATATGTGCCAATGCTCTTTAATATATAAATCAGCGACATTCCCACAACTACCTCAGTAAAGTTGTGATATGCAGACGACTCGGTGTTGGTTCATCAATCAGACAACTGGGAGGAACTGGAAAAGATGCTGACTAAGGACACTGTCCTTATGAAACCCTTCTTTGATGAGTGGTACTTAAGGATGAACACAAAAAAGACAGTTATATCAGTCTTCCATCTCAACAACCATGAAGCCAGATAGAATTTCCATTAACATAGTTTCTGTCCAAGCATTTTCAGCCTGTAAAACATATTACCATGGACTGCTTCTCTGTAGACTGCAACATGGTTGTCTTAAAATCGAATGTCAACAGATACTTCTTATAAAATATTCCCATAAGTAATTTTGTTCATTTTATTAATCGTTTTCAATCCTCTCATAATACTCATCATCATTAAACTGACAATCAATCTATCTTGTTAACCCATATCCTTGAGTAAATTTTGATCTTGATAAATGGTGACTAATTAGCAAACCTGAAGATAAAGTTGTATATAATTTGTGATTAAATGATTGCAATGTCTAATGATTTGCAAAAATTTATACTGAATCAGTAAAATACGCGTCCCAGGAGGGGTAAAATAATTTCCCCTAACAAAACAGCTTAGTAACAATTTTATGTCGCCTTAGAATATTAAAAATCCCAATAGAATGATACTAAGCCTTATGTCTAGAATCCTTATTCCATTATTGGTCAAAACCTTTTACATGATTTTAAATCTAGAAAATGTTTGAAATTAAAAACTGAAGCATAAGGGGTCTTAAGAAGAAATTTAGATTCAAGTAAACTTGCTTTTTTAGTCTTTAAAGTCTTTAATTACGAAGGTCGAAATCCATGCAAATCTGAAATATTTGAATCTTTAAGTAGAAGATTATACCCATGTTATGCTCCCTTAAATTCCTTTAAAATACTCCTGAGAAACTAAAAATTGGCGAATAATTATTAGTTCATGTGAAATAAGTATTAATTGCTGTTAAAAATTATTAATTACCATTTAACTATTGTTAAAATTAAAAACAAATCGGAAGGAAAACGCTTTACACTTTAAATAACCAATATTTTTTTCAGCATGCATTTAAAATTATAAAATCAAATTTCCAAGTAAATATTACCTACATTATACAACCTTATACCTAGCATCTGTCTTCCAAAATTCATAATGATCAGTTAATTAGTTTAAGAGTGAATTGTGTACATAAAAATATATAAAAACATGCACCTATCTAACTTTATATAAATGAAGAATTTTATGTATGCAGTATTTTTCATATTATTATTGGTCTCTGTAGGTGTGAATTTGTTACGGTATTGAAATGAAAATGCAATAAATGTTTCGATTTACAAATGTATGAGTTGGCCATTAAATATTTTATCTGACAAATTATCATTTTTATTTAAAATCTTGAAAATTTGATCTTATAATTTTAAATGGCTGCTGGAAGAAATATTGGTTATTTTAAGAGTCAAGTGTTTTTTCCATTGGGAATTTACTTCCAAAAAATTCTTATACACTTTAATACGTTCATCATTTTTTATGGTTTAAACAAAATAGATTAACATTCGACTAATGACCAAATTTTATTCCTAAAATATTATTTACTGTCTGTTTCGATCCAGCGTTGCACAGGAGTGTATCGTACTTGCAGTTACCTCCTCTGGATTTTAGAAACTCTTCAAAGTTAACAAAACGATAACATTTTATAATTCGCAAAAAAAAAAAAAATAAAAAAATTACTTGTAAGTATTTTTCTACTTGATTATTTTTCATAATTTTTGGAATTTTTACTAATTTCGACCTGACAAGTAAGTACATAATTGTGTTTTTTTAATCTGAAATACATTTGTTTGAAACCGATTATATTACACAAGCAGCAGACATTTAACATTTTTATAAATTATTTTGTCGTTTTATTTTTTGTAGAAAGAAAAATTTGCTGAGTATGAGGAAATGGAGAATATTTAATTCCAAGAGCAAAACTTCCATTGAATTAAATTCCTCGGAAAAATGCAGAGATTATTTTCCTGTCTTCTCTTTCACAATTTTTTTCCCACAATAAAATTTCTATTGACCTATCATTCTTTCTAATTTTTTAACTTGTTTGCTTTTTCTTTAATTTTGAAAATATTAATTTGTAGTACTTGTTGTTAATGTTTGGATGAGGAAACACGTGTTTGATTCCGGAGATTTCAAGATTTGTTCCGATTAACTGTTTCTTTTTATTACTATTGTTTTTTTAAATTTTATTACGTTTCAATTGTCTGTTTTATAGAATATCAATCAATTGTCACTTTTAGATTATTTAATGTAAAAAATACCCATCGTTAAGAATGTGTTCTAAATTGTTTGCTCTATTTTCCACTTTTTTGTTTAAAATTGTTTGATTCTCCATCAATTCGCTGTTTTGATACATCATCGAAACACAAATTCCTTTTCCAGCAGCTTCTTTCCAAAAACCTTAAGCTTTAACTCTCTTCTTGCTGACTGTTTTCATCTTAACTATATAGCCTAAGTGTTTTCAAGATTTAGTCTGTCTTTTGTCCTTGCCACCTTATATCAAATGGCTTCACACTTTGTCTGGAGCAATTTCCATAAAAAAAACAAAACAAATTTAACATTGAAGAACTATGCAACTATAATATAGAAACTAAAAATATCTTTCTGATGATTGTGTTTCTCCTACGCCTGGGTCGTTTCAAAACTAAGGCCAATAAAAATCTCTAGTTTTTGCAATAATCATCTTTTGTTTTGGTTAACTCCTTACATCAAGTGGCATCACGCTTTGTTTAGAGCAATTTTCATAAAAATCAATACAATTGCATAACCTGAAATATAACCGATTTTCTTTTGAAAGCGTTTCCATAGTTGAAGTAAAAATTTTATAAGCCGGATGCCCTTCCTGATTCACACCAAGCGGGTGATGGGAAACTATTCTTTCCACAAAATATCATATTTTATAGCAAGACTAAAGAGTGTTTCAGCTTCTGTTTGGAAACAAGTAAAGTGCTGATCAAACAAAGAGTTTATCAGGCATGTGTGTTTAGTGTGATGATGCATGGAAATGGAATTTGGCCACTAAGCGTTGAAGAAGTGTTGATGAGGAAAATTAAATATTACAATGATGGTGACGGCGATGCTGCTGCTGATGATGATAATGACGATGACGATGATTATAATGAGCACGATGATGCCAATGATGATGATTGTGATGATAGTGATGATGATGATGACGACGACAATGATGATGATCATCATGTTGATGATGATTACAGGTTGTGTAATTGTTATTAATTTTATGATGATGACGACAATGATGATGATGACAATAGTGAAGGTGATGGTGATGATTACGATGACAATGATAAGGATGCTGGTAATGATGATGGTGACGATCATGATGACGACAATTGTTATTTCCAAAACGTTCTAAGCGATGTAACTTGCGACCGTTTTCAGGTGTATGATGTTGAACTCTGGAATGTTTGTGTTGAATTTGGGAATCTGCAGAGAATTTCGAACGAAACCCTTTATTTAATCCATGAAGATAACATGCTCTTTTTCCGTCAGCTATTTAAGGCTTCAAAAATTGATACCAGACTTGTCTGCAAGGACTCATGGCATAGTGGGTAAAGCACTTGGTAAAATTCAGTTGTAAGTTATACTCTTCTAGAGGTGGATGGTTCAATCCTCAGTACGGGCAAAACTTGAAATACAATTGTGAATTACTTAAGACTTCTGCTTGAACAAGAGCATGCTACCCTGTAAATTAAATAAAGAAATTCCATTCGAAATTCCATTCGAAATTCCATGTAGATTTCCAGGTTCGACAGAAAGATTCCTGAGTCTGATAATATAAACTTGAAGAAGGTCGGAGGTTATATCGGCTGAAAAGTTGTGCAAATACTACTCAAAATGAGAACAGTAGTCTGAGTAATTCAAATAATACATTTGAGGTTTTGTTCCACATTTCAATACAATGATTTGTAGGATTTAAAGAATTCTGTACAAACTTACAAAGATCTTATTGGGAGAAAAATAAAAATAGGGTATAATTAGGACCAGTTGAATTTACATGTACGTACATTTATTTTGATAGACATAGTTTGTTAAAAACAAATATGATAGGTGACAATGATATACAAAGGGAGAACAGATATTTGTAGCAAATAAGGAATATATAAAAGGAGTAAAAACCTTCAAATACGTTATAATATAACGCCTTATACCTAGTAGCTGTGTTTCCACATTCATCGGTTAATTAGTTTAGAAGTGAGCCCTTTACATGCAACTATATAAACATTTGTCATTTTATATTTAGATAGATGCAATAAGTTTTATAAATGATTAAAGAGTATAAAAATATCTGAGCAAAAGTTACATTTTATGCAATTTGTCATTCTTCTGGCAACATCTATACATGCTGAGTAAAATTAATGGAGATGTTAAATAACTTTGTCTTCTGCATCTATAAGAGGATAGAGTAGTTTGGTTGATTGGATTCATGTTATCAAAACCCAGCCAGTGAGGTTATTCAGCAGACAAGGAAAGATTTTCGACAAATGGCGACTAACATGACAGCTGAGATTTGGTCATGTGATTGCAAAGAAATAGTTAAATCATTAGAATCAAAGATGAAACAAAATCTGGATTGCAAAGCTTATACAATGCATTGATGATGATGATGATGATGATGATTATGACAACGACAATGATGATGATGATGATGATGATGATGATGATTATGACGACGATGATGATGATTATTATGACGACGACGGCAATGATGATGATGATGACTAAAAGATTTTTGTGTAGCCATTTTTTTGTTTCTATTCGTGTATTATGTTATGTAAGCATGTTGTCAAAAATAATGAGAAAAAATTAGGATATTTGATTTTCTACTATGTTGTAGTAACCACATGTTTGCATTATCGAAACAGCCGTTTACCATTGATTTCTCATTGGCAGCGACTATTGGTCTTCGCTAGAATTTTGGTGACAATAAGCCTCCCCAAGATCCCAGCCTTTTTCACACTTATTCATTGGAAGTCTGATTAGTGTTTTCTTTGCTCGGTCTTTGCTTCCTCCTTGATCTTTCATGACTATTTCGTATTTCTTTACTCATCTTATCCTTTGCCTCTTTTTTTCTGTCTTCATTTTTTCAGTGTTTCTTTCTGCGGTTTTTATCTTTTGTGGTTTGCATTTTATAAAATTCTTTTTTGTGTCATTTATACACTCTTCTATACAAATAAGTCCTTTTCTTTTCTTTTACATGAAGAATCATCCTTTGGGTGTAGAGCATTGTGCATGGTCATGCATTTCCAGGTTTTCTGATTGAGATGCCTTATTTATTCATTTTTTTTGGTTCAACCTATAAATGGTCCAGAGTCGTTACTAGTGACACTACTCACTGGTTTATACCTTTTATTAGGTTTCTACTATATAGTATATAGTATAGTAAAGTATCCATGCATTAACATGGGAGGGGAGACTATCTTCAAGTACTATCCGAAGCCGGGAATGGGTAAAGGACTTATACTAAGTAGATATTAATAAGTCCTTCTCACCTTTTTTTTCATTATTTTATTTTTTATTTTAGTTTATTTATTTATTTGTTTATTTATTTATTTTTTTTTCAATGGAGAGTAGATAATGCATGTGGATGTGTTATCGGCAGCTCCAGTAATTCTTGCTTCTCCTTTTTTGTCCTTCAGTCCCCATTTCCAATGAGTGATTTTTCTGACAAAGGGTGAAGAAAAAGCTGTTTTCCAGGTCGGTAGTACTTTGTAAAGAGTAGCCTGAGATGTCGGAAAATTTCTATTTCTATGTCTATCCTTGTGGTCATGTCACTAGTAAGGGTGCTGGAGGTTAACGTTTCATGTGGACTGACATTACCCGCCTGATAGTCAGGGACCTGAACCTTAGATTAACCACTAAGGAGGCTGTCCTATCAGCAGGTGCAAAGTACCGGGGCTGCTGTATTGCCATTTAGTGAATGGATTCTGGACCATACAGTAGTTTCTGGTAGGGCCTCTCGATGCCATACTAGTGGGTAATTGTTACGGCTGTACCATATCATGTGCCACACAAAAAAAAAAAAATTCCCGTCTTTTTCTCTCTTATTTTCCCTCTCTGTCCTGCTCCAACCAAGTCTACCGATCTGCTCCACAAACCCCTAAACCTCAATCATGACAAATCTCCAAAAAAGAAACACGAATAAACCTAGAACCCCATCCATCAATGTAGACCCCTACAATCAGGTCTCCTTCTCCAACATCAGGGGTCTACGTTCCAACCTTCCAGAGGTTGAAACACAATTACAGGAGACGAAACCGGACATATTCTTTCTAAGTGAAACTGGCATAGGGCCAACCGCTTCTCTAGACGAATTCATAATTAAAGGTTACTCCAACTTAACATCTAAATCTGACCCCTAAAATCGCCATGGGCATGGAATATGTGCCTACATCAAAGATGGCTTTCCATGTGGCAGGGATATCTCCAGAGAAGACCCTAATTTACCTTATATGTGCTTTCGGGTTGCACTAGCTTACACCACTGCATTTATATTTGCCCTCTATCGCCCCCACAACAGCATATCAAGAGCATAAGAGCATATCTGAGAAAATTGACCACATCCTGTCTGCTCATCCTTCGGCTAACATTCACATTTGCGATGACTCCAATGTCCATAATGTGGAATGGCTGACCCACTCAAATAAAACCGATGACGAGGGGAGGTTTTGTCACGATTTTGCCATTGCCTATGACCTCACTCAGATTGTTCACGAATCCACCTGTGTGCCCAATACACCCGGTCAATATGCAAGCCTTCTAGACCTTTTCCTCACAACTTCCCCTGAGCTGTGTTCATGTTCCGTTCTCTCTCCTCTGGGATCCTCTGACCACTCTGTTGTAGCAGTTAAGATAAAAATGAAATGTAATAAGTCTTCAGACGTACCTCTCCACCGTACTGTAAATCGATACTCTAGGCTGACTGGGATAGCTTCCGTACATTCATATCTGACCTACCTCTGCATTCCATGTTTAAAAAGGATGTATCCTCTATAGTATTAGACCTGACCGAATGGTTAATTATAGGCATAGACTGATTCATACCATCCAAAAAATTCCAAGGAAAACCTAACAGCCAGCCATGGTTCTCCCCTTAATGTGCAGCTGCCATCGCGCACAGAAATCACTTTTTCCACTGCTTCAAACGTAATAGATGTACTGAGACTAAAGCTGCTTTCAGGACTGCCAGCAACCACTGTAAAAGAGTAATAAAACATGCAAGAGAGCTATATGCTCAGTCTGTTAAGTAGCTGAGCAGCGGCTTAGTTCCCACCAGTTCTGGCAAATACCAAAAAGGATCTTGAACAGAAGTGTGCGTTCTATCCCAACTATCATCAATGGATCTGAGGTCATCTCGTCAGCATCAGACAAGGCCAGACTATTTGCCAAGAACTTTGCAGCTAATTCTACCCTATGCAACAATGACCATCAACTCCCTGTATTTCCTCCTATAACAGACAACGTGAGGTCATCAAGTTAATCAAGAACCTTGATTCCAGTAAAGCAACTGGCCCTGATGGCATTCCAGTTATATTGCTGAAAAAGCTCCAACCAGAACTTGCCCCCATACTTACAAAACTGTTTAAGCGTTGCCTTAAGGATAAGTGCTTTCCAACTCCCTGAAAAACCTCATCAATATGCCCTGTATTTAAGAATTCAGGTGAAAAGTCATCTCCCTCTCAGTACAGACCAATAAGTCTCCTGTGTGTCGTGAGTAAGTTGTTGGAATCCATATTAAATAAAGAAGTAGTCAACCACCTCAACAGAAACAACCTTCTTAGTGACATGCAATATGGTTTCCGCTCTGCAAGATCTACAGCAGATGTGCTAACGATTATATCACACAGGATTAGTGAATCTCTTGACAAAGGTTTCCTTTCCAGGGCAATTGCTCTTGACATATCGAAGGCCTTCGATAAGGTATAGCATAAGGGCCTACTTCACAAGATTTCCAGCTACGGTATAACTGGAAATGTTTTCTCAATCATTAAATCATTTCTCTCCGATAGGTTCATAAGAGTAGTGGTTGATGGGCAGAAATCAGAAGCCCACAGTATTAATGCTGGAGTCCCTCAGGGGTCCATCCTGGGTCCAACTCTCTTCCTGATCTACATCAATTATCTCCCAAAACACATACTTAAATCATTCGTTGACATCTATGCTGATGACACGATCATCTATGGCAACACATCAAAGGCCGTAAATGACAAAGTTCTCTCTAATTCTCTTTCCTCTGATATTGAGCACGTGGTAAAATGGGGAAGAGGTTGCTGGTCACTTTTAATGCATCTAAAACCAAGCTTCTATCTTTACATCATCAACGCTCTGATCCCCATCTGGCATCAATTGAAATGGATGGCTCTCGTCTTGGAGAGGCTCCATGTTTTGACAAGCTTCTGGGCTTGACCTTTACTCCTGATCTGAAATGGAACACGTACATCAAATCTGTTGCCAGGGACGCTGGAAAAATGGTGGGATCCTTCTACCGCTCCAGAAGATATCTCACTACTGATGCAATTCTCTATCTGTATAAAAGCCAAGTACGTCCAAGGATGGAGTACTGCTGCCACATCTGGGCAGGAGCTGCTAAAAACACGTATCCTGCCTTGACAGAGTACAAAATAGACTTCATGGTTTAGTGGGGGATGCCCTTTTCTCTTCCCTGCAACCTCTCTCCCACAGAAGAGACGTTGCAAGCCTGTCTTTGTTTTATCGCTATTTTCATGGCAGGTGCTTGTCTGAGCTCCAATCCCTCGTCCCCCCCCTCACCAATCTTTCACGAGAAACACCCGTCTGGCTGAAACTATTATCAATAATTTTCCCCACTCTTTATCTGTGCCTAAATCCAAACGTAGATTCCATGAGCAAAGTTTTTTTCTTAGAACTGTACGCCTGTGGAACTCTCTGCCGCTTGCCTGTTTCCCACCTGACTACAACTTGGACGTCTTCAAGTCCAACATAAACAAACTCCTGACAAACCGCCCCCTTAAGTAAGACACTCTATCAAAACCCCCAATACTAATGATTACTACAATACTATCTCATTGATTACTGTACACGCAATAACCCTTATCCCAGAGTGGCCTTCGGGCCTTTATACGTGGTGACCCCCATGTAAAAAAAAAATATATATATATAGTTTCGTTTCTAGGAGTTTTCTTGTTCTTTTGAAGTATTCCTTTCAATTTTTCACTTTCATTTCTGTTGCTTTTTTGCTTTTCTTGCAAATATTTGTAAAATGTCAGGTTTGCTTAGTTTCCTCATCTCCATTTCTTTGGGTAGTTCCATGCCTTCCATTGTCTCCAGTTTTCCCTTATAACTTGCAGTGCACATCGGATATCCTGGTTGAACATTCTGGTTGTGTTTATTAATGTCTCTAGTTCATTTTTGGCAACAAAAAGTTTCAGATCGTTTATTAACATTAGGTTGTTAATTCTTTCATCTTTCATTAGTGATCTTATATCTGGCTTGGGACTTTCAGAATATATTGTTTAGGGGAATCATGGCTTTGTATTTTAATCTCAGTTATCTATTGTTCATTAGCTTTCAGTTCAAGTTTTCATATTCTCATTGCATTTTCTATCATCAAATCTTGCTTGATATTTTATACATTCTGAGGCACCTATTCTTGGGCATTCTGTCGTACACTGTCGTATAGTTGATCCATGCCATAGCTATATTTGTTCGATTTTTTACCTCCTTCAAGATCTTTTGGTTTATATAAATTATGTTCCTCTTTTTTTTATCCTTTTTATTATTATTATTTGTACTCACACATATCATCATCAGAGATTACTCTCTGCCAACAGTTTGTGGTGTTCCCTGTAGTCCAGATTACAAGTCCTCCCAGACTTCCCGTACTCTCCAACCTCATTGTAACAGCCACACTCTACCGACCTCTCGCTGGCGTTAATTTACACTTTTCTAGTTTCAGTTTTCTTGGCTCCATGTTTTACTTCTATTCATTAGTATTTCAGATCATTCATTAAGTTTTCATCATTATCGTCTGTTGTATATTCTAGGTCTTTCCTTTGGGTCGGATTTTTTCGATTTTCTATACTTATCAAATGGATTCCTGTACAGAACGTATCTAAGAACACTGCCAGACATATAAATTACCATTGTGTGAAATTTGCAAAATATAAATATAGCCGTTTTGAAACCTATGAGGAATAAACTCACACAAAGTGACTTTTATATAATAGCAGAGTAGATAGATTTATAATTAACGATTCCCATATTATGTTTAATTCTATGCTAGGTTCTATATTATGTTTAATTCTATACTAGGTCTTCTTACTATTAAAGAGGGTCAAAGGTTACATCGGCCAGAACGTTGTGAAAAATAACAGTCAAGATGAGAACAGTAATCTGATGAACCCAAATAATATTAATAACTAATCCTCATCTCAAAAATTCTGCAAATTGTTTAGATTTTTTGTCTCTTTGGTTTTCATCCTATGAACTGCTGGGATAACAAAATCTACGATTTGACAGTTTCTTTCTTTCTTGTTAATTAATATTACGTCCAGTCTCCTTGCTTTTATGTATCTGTTTGTACCTCTATGTTTAAAAGGATTTTGTGGTTTTCGTTTTCCAGTACTTCATTCTCCGGTCTGTGCTTGTACCATTTGTCTGCATGCTCAAAGTGCAGTCATTTGCAGAACTTCTATTGAACAGTCATGCCATACTTTATATTCTTTTTGAGCTAGTTTGCTGCATTCATTTATTATGTGGTTTACCACTTCATTTGTTTGTCCACAGAATATACATTTGCTGTTTCCTCTATTGTATCTATTTTAGCTTTAATGTGATTAGTTTTAATCACGTTGCTTCAATTTGTCGAAGTTGCACAAGCACCTCATCATTTATTGAAGAAGACAATTCGGTACAAAGTTGAAGTGCTCAGCTCATCCGTCTAAGATACTGATACTCTCTGTTATCAGTGTTGTCTTAGCAGCATTCAACAGTGGAGATGTGCCTGTGGACCATATATTGCTTCAAAGGCATTGTACAATCTCTTTGAGTTATGCATATCTGCACTTTGGTGCAATTGCTAATGAAAAGGTAACCTTCGGATCACCCTCAACTTATTTTCTTAAGAGTCTTAAGGGTCAGGGGACACTTGAACTAAAAAAAGAAACTGAAACTCATAATCTTGTAAATTAGTGTTACGACTCTAACAAAAACTTGATCTATCGGAAGCCAAATCGGTGCTGCTTAAAAATGTCTGAAACTAATATCAAATCAAAATAATTCTGGTCTGTTTTATTTTTGGAGAAAATCTCTTTGAATTTGATTATCTATTATTAGAACCTGTGATTCTAGAGTCCAGTTTTATACATCATGACATTCTGGTATCAATAATATCTTTGATGAGAGAAAGGAGGAGCTTGGTATGTAATCAATCTAATTGATGGCCATAGATGAATATAGGCTGAATTATATCTTTTTAACCTGAAAATGTGATGTGCAACTTTCCCTGCATCTTCCCCTGCATCCTCATCACTTTTTACCATCACTGTCACGCTCATGTGTACCAGGCACAAATAAAAATCTTTGCCAAAAAGCAATTCACATTTAATCTGTCGGAGTCAAAACATTTAATCTGCGTAATTCTGGGCAAAACACGAAACTGACTCGGACACCTTTGAGCAAAGTTTTCATACTCACATGACTACCTTGAAATCCTTCTTAACTTATTTCTACCATTTTTTACTCTCTACACTATTCTCAAACTCTACCAACTATCAGAGCTCTCTTTACTCCAAGCTTTTTTCTGAGAACTTCCAGCCTGTGGAACTCATTACTGTGGGACTGCTTCTCTTTGCATGGTCGTCTTCAAATCAAATATGCACAAATTTTTGTCATATGCTGTCCCCATAAGCAGCGAAGTGCAGAGGGGTGGGTGGGTTGAAATGTGGACAGTCGCTCCGTTCATCCAAGCTTGGGGGAGTTGGATCCAATTCTATTACAACTACCCTTTTTGCTCATAAGATATCTCAGTACTAGGACTTATACTTTAGTCTTTTAGGCATATAGTTAAGGAGTTTGTCCCCTTGCATGCTATTTCCCATAATTAATCAAACTTTTTCATGCCATTCATCATTGTAAATACTCTCATAATATTCATTATCATAAGCTGAAAACCTATCGATCACATTAACCTTTATCCTCGAGTTGATGTTGGCCTTTATAAGTAATGACTTATTAGCACAAAAAAAAAACCGCCTAGAGTATCATACAAAACCGAAGTGATGATTTCCCCCATTTGGGAGACTTGGAATGTGTTGAGACATCCTTTAATTCTCATTACTCCCAGATCCACTCGTAGGTTGCTGGTTTATTTCCATAGTAGATGCTCGACTAAACTTCAATATATTGTTCATCCTGTAAGACTCCCATACGCAATACTACATAGCAGCTTCTTAGCTAACTGTAACATGATCGATTTCAAGTCCATTAATGAATTGTTGTTAATCCGTGCTCTTACATAAGGAAATTCTGCTCAATTCCAACCATCTTTACCAATCATTCCAGTGTTGTCTCAACGTCCACCTGACAAACTCATTAGCACATATCCTCAAGTTACAATTAGGTCTTGATAAGCTATACTTCATTAGTACATTTAAAAAGGAGCGAGGAAAAAAAACGAAAACTCATTTAGAGAATGAAATAATCAAGACAGCAAAGTTTTCTTTTCTAAACAAATGCACCAAATCTGTTTTTGATATGTGGACATGGAAGTGGATTGTAGCAGCCGTGCCACAGCAGCATCGAAAGCCACCATTGCGATTTTGTATCTATGCTTAATTTCTAAGCTCGTCACTGATTGGTACCATCATTTAACTTCTTTACTGGCTTGCCCAGTCAGTGTCTATTATTCAGGCAAGCTGAGTATATTACCGAAATTGATAAAAGCCAGTGCCAAATAGACTCTTTGTTTTTTCTTAGCCAGGACACAGTACTTCACAGAACTCATTATTTTACTCGAACAATACCTAAACTCCTCTCTTGGGAATCAACAGACACGAACCCCTCCCCTCGGGATCTGGCCTAGGGTTCGATTGCTACAAGAATTCACTATGATGACCGCCGTGAAGTAAAACACACACACACACACACACACACACACACACACACACACACACACACACACACACACACACACATCTACATAACACATGGTTTAACTGCTACATTACCAACATTCTCATATATGAACTATTTTCATATTCCTTACAAACAGGACATTATTTAACACCGTGTTAACTTGTTTTCGTCCATGCTTATGGACATATTACTGTAGTAACATTATTTTATTTTATCCTCTTTTATTTATTTTATTTACATGTCAACAAAAACAATTCATTAAAGTTGTTTTAAATGTTAGAATATGACTTTTACAGTTTGTTTTCGATTAAGTTTGGGTGAAAATGTTGAGATATTCTACAGCATGTACGAGGTTGTATTTATGTGCGTGAGTGAATAGATTCCTTATTTTAAAACAAAGTCTCTATTTACTTAGCTTTATGCAAACACAAAGTCTTTTGTTTTCTCATAAAGACTGGGACGTTGCGTGATGACGTCATCATGATGATTTGGTGCAATTATCGTGAAACTCAATTACAAAACTAAATTTACTGATCCCTCCCTCTTCCCCTCTCTCTTTATTTCTATATTTATGTTTTTCCTTAACCATCGCCAAAGTAAACATCTTTATCTGAGTCTAATACCATTTATTCTAAGTGACCTAACACCTTTGGTTGCAAGTGACTATTGGCTCCAAATGACCTAACATCATTTATCTCAAATGACCTAACACCATTTACCCTAAGTGACCTAGCACGATTGGCGCCAAGTGACTTAACATCGTGGGCCCCAAGTGACCCAACAACATTGGTCTCAAGAACCTAACACCGTACCTCTCCCCCCATTTAGTGTGCATAGTGCAGATCATTATAAGCGAAACAGGGTAAACAGAAAGGTGGGAATTTCATTATCGTGACTCCTCAAAAAAGGAGCATATGCAAAAGGATGCAACATTGCAATGTATAAAATAAAGTAACAATACTCGATCTGACAGAACTTGAGAATGGGACGTATTTTGGCAGCAATTCATTATTCAAGCACGTCTGATTGAACACGACAGAGTTATTCTTTTTTCTTATTTTTCTGGATATCTTTTCCATTTGCCGAGTGGTCTTTTTCACTTCAGCTGGCATGTTGTATATAATGGCGCCCAAAAGTTGTTGGTCTGCCATATTCTTCTCAAGCACATAACAACTTTTGGGCGCCATTATATATTATATATTGTGTTATTAGTGATAGAGTCAGTTGGAGACAGGGAGCCTGTTAGAGGCGAAGAGTAGAAGAGAGATCATGTAGTTATACAAGTTTGAATTCCTGACTTCATCAATCGGCCGACAGCTGAATAAAGAAATCACCATCTATATTTTGTAACCGTTGTCTTCGTGTCGTCATTAGAACCGAAAAGGTAAATGTGTTTTGTCATCATCTTTAATGAACTTTGTATAACTCCACCCCAAGTAATGTGTCCTCTCCTCTGTGTTAACAAGAATTGTATAAATGTCCCAGCTCCATAACAATAATATGAAGTCTCCAAGAATCGTCACAGTTGTCGTCGTGTGTGTAATCTATATAAATGTCATCTTTGTTTTAAACCGCCGTTATTATGTGTCTCCAATAGGAACCCGTCATCTCTTTCAATATGGACCCGCTACACAACATTATGGCAAAGCAAAAGCATGGACAACTCAAAATACAACGTCATCGGTGTCAGGTGAAAACCTCCATTTGATCTAAAAATAGCCGGCTATCAAACTGAACTTTCTATTTTAGTTTCACATACAGAAGCAAATTGGCATGAACGAAAATCTGTGAAACTTTTATAAACAAATAAGTAATACTTGATTATATTTTGCATAAAATATGAAATAAAAAGTTACTGGTTTACTGTATATTGATTTTGTTTTTGGAAAAATAGAATACAATGTTTTTTTTCAATGGTTCGAATCTGGTTTAGTATTATATATATTGCTTTATTAAATATTGATTGATTTTTTACATCTTTTTTGGCAAAATAGAATACAATGTTTTTTTTATTTTTTTGTATTATTTAAATATATTTTTGAAAGTAAAAACAAACATGATGCACATGGATATCATGCAATTTTTTAAAACTAGTTTAAACGATAATTTATTTTGCGTGAACATTTCTTTTTTATTGAAATATTTTTTACTCAAAAATACTTTTGGCGTAAAAAAAATAACACTTACATATGGCTGCCAGCGATTTTAAACTAAAACGTCATTAAACACTTTTCAACTGATATTAGTGTAGGTCACCTACAATTCTGTTTTGCCAAAAACTAATAATAACAATAAACAATAGATGTAGTAGTAGTTATATTAACAATAACAATAGTAGGCAATCTTCTATTTTGGGAGATAACGATATACGCCTTGGTGTTTCAGCGGATTGTCTTTGGACATCTTTGAGCATGGCTGTGGAGCCTCATTTTGGAATGGCAGTTTCTGCTGCATGGGCACATGAAGGAGAACGGTGTGCTGGGGTCTGCAGCCTTTAGGGGCTGCTTTTTGTGTTGTCTCCTTTCAGGTTTCTGTTTTCCTCTCCTCGCCCCATCCCCAGCTGCCCAGATCGATGTCAGCCAGTTTTATACGTCAATGTTTACATACGCCATTGTAGCAGAGAGCCAGGCGACCTCTAGGGTGCTATCCTATTGCCATCTTGCAATACAAGATGCCCTTGGGGATACGTCTGTCATCCATCCGGTGGACATGATTCAATCAGCAGAGTCTGTACTGACAAAAGGGAAGGTGAATGCTGATGCACCTAGTATGCCCCAGAATGTTGGTGTTAGTGACTCTGTCCTGCCATGTAATGCCCAGGATACAACACAGGCAACGGAGATGAAAGCTCTCCAAACGGCTTTCCTAGCATGCGTAAGTGGTCCAGGACTCACTGCCATAGAGGAGTGTGCTGATCCTGATTTTGGTGTTGAGAGTCACTTGGCTGTTACTCTACACTCTTTTGCTAAGAGTGGCTATCACACCTGCAGCTTTAGCGATGCGTTTGTCAATCTCACTATCAAGGGACAGGTTGCTGGTCATGGTGAAGCCAAGATAGGTGAATTTGTTGGTCAAGCTCTACCAGTATTATTTAAGGCCTCATGAAAAACAGAGTTCATGCTGGAGTAGATATCCAAGTAATGCTCAACCCACTATTTGGTTATACTTGTCGGTGATTACCTTGCCAAACTTGGATGTCTTAGTTGGCTTGCCTGCTTGGTGTCTTCATACATGCCCCTGATGTTGCCAGACACTAAGGCAGCCGGGATTCTGTCTGACAGGCATAATCAATAATTATTGGCATAGCAGCATACAATTTGCTGAGTCTTGCTGCATGCTTCTCTCAAAGATTGGAAGTTCTTCTGGCTGAGGTCAGTAATGCACCTGACCAGTGCATTTTACTTTACTTTGATGATTGGTTCAAGGGTGGAGACACTGGCCTTGAACCATTCCATGCTCTTTCATTCTTTTTTCCCATAAGTGGCGACCATAATGCTGATGATGATGCGAAGGGAGTTCCACCTGTCAGCTGCACCTTGCATCGGATTGTTAGTTAGAGCTTCCTGAAAGAGCTGGACAAATTTTGAAATTTTCTCCAAGTCAATGGTCTGGCTAGTGTTAGTTCTTGATTGACAGTTCTTGGATTAGTTGAGTCTTTTGGGAGTTATTTTCGAGTTTTTTGAGAGGACTAAATTTATAGAGAGGTAAAAACATTTGCTACTACTTATGTGAGATTATGTAACTGAGAGAGTAAGGTAAGGAGGGCTAATTATAATATCTATAAAATGGTAGCGGTAACAGATTTTAACTCGAGAACACACTGATGTATGAGCTTGGAATGGTGAGAGCGAACGATTTGCATAGAAATGGTCTCTTTAGTTAGGGGAAAAAAGGTACCATTTTATTATATATAAGATTTCCATTTTATATAAAAGTACATATCCATATTTAATAAATATGATTCCAGGAATCATATCTTTATTTTACATTTCCATCCTAATGTTACCTAAGCTAAAATCACATTTCACTATTTTTGTAACCTTCTCTTCTGACGTGAAGCATTAGGATTCGAAATGCCTAGGTATAAAGATCGTTTATAACCCCTCTTTCTATATGATTTTATTTTCATATTGAACTGACAAATAAATTCATATATATATTACACTCGAAAACGGCTGGAACGATTTTTATAAAATTTCACACGAAGGCACTTCATGTGACTGACAGTGTTCATAAGTATGATTCGAATCGGAATGTCTTTGAAAAGTACTGATAATTGATAATCGAAATAATTCAATTAAAGAAGGAATGGACGATTTTGACTACATCACAAATGCATTTGAGAAGTTTTATTACCATACAAGCTGAGAGCCTGACATATAGGTTCTTTGAGGTGACATGGCTGCTTTCGAAATGAATGTTTCTTTTTAAAAGCACAACTGAGATATGATTGAAAAATGGTCGATTTCATCGACTTCGATGACATTAAAAATATGGGAGAATGAAACATTCATTAACAATTATTCAATTTCGAGCAGCGTTGGGTCACCCTGCTACTACAATTACTACACACACACATACACAAACACACACACACACACACACACATACACACACATTTGATGAGAAATATTTACGAGCACTGATTCTTGGTCCAATGGTTAGAGCCACCGACTGTCAATGTAATGGTTGTATGTTCGATCCACGGCTGGGAAAAGGTGTATGTCTAGCCGCACTGATGAGTTGTGACACAACGAAACAGTACTGTATGTGGATCACTAATAAGCCCCCCCCTCTTTGGGTTGAGCACTTTGTAAATATATTTTCACTCGACGCGTATTTAAGCGATTAAGCAAAGCCCACTGTTTGTTTGTAAACAAACTGACAGTTCAGGCACTTTGCGACGGGCAAATGCCAATTTAAGAGGCCTTTGAGGAGAAATATTTACGGTCACTGATTCTTAGTCCGATGGTTAGAGCCGCCGTCTGTCAACGCGATGGTTGTAGGTTCGATCTATGGCTGGGAAAAAGAAAACAAACAAAAAGAAAACGAATTTCAAACTAAATATCAAACGATGTTACCGCTAATTACCTATGCCCATTAAATATGCTTTATTAATACGATTTATCGATTAATTAATATTAAAAAGAAAAAATTAAAAAATAAATATTTAAAACAAAATAAGTTTAATTAAATAAAGAAATATAGAAATCTAATTTAAGAAATCGATAAATCGTATTAATAAAACATATTTAATGGGCATAGGTAATTAGTGGTAACGTCGTTTGATATTTAGTTAGTAAATTCGTTTTTTTTAATAAAAATACGAAAATAGGTAGATATGTAAATCTTTAAAAAGATATTTACTTTGTATTTTATTTTTATTTTTTATGTAAAGATACGAAAATAAGTAGATATATAAACCTTTAAAAAATACTTTGCAAAGATGCGACGGAGGTAAAGTGTTCCCGCTTGTGTTCTTTTCCTCATAAGGAAATGTTTCTTTTCCTTAATGTCTCATTATTAAAGTGTTTTTTTATTCAATAAGTCTGAATAAAGGCTGTTCTTGTGAACATTTTCAAACCACATATTGTTTGAATTTGTCGAAATGGTCTTGAAACAATTGTAACTAACAGTGAAATAGACTTTTTGTTGCTATCAACCCATTTCTTGAAATCTTGTTAAAACAGTATATATATATATATATATATATATATATATATATATATATATATATATATAGTAGCAGAAGTACCCGTCGTTGACAGGGTTCAAAAACAGTCTACTGAAAATGGACTGTGATTGATGAAAGTATGATAGGTTATGAAAAAAATGGAGGGGGTTGTAAAGAGATAGGTTTTGATACTCAAAAATTTTACCCTAAGATAAATATGATGAAAGTAAAGATAATTTTCGCGAAAATATATTTTTTTATATCAACTTTGTTTCCATTCGTAGCCAAGAGTGACCAAAAAAATGATGTTTCCTTACAAAGAGAAAATGTTATATATATAATAATATAAATATACAAGAAATAAATGTTACCATAGTTAATAAAAGTTACTTTTATGGTAGAAGAGTTCATTGGTTTGTATTTTTAAGTAGTTTGTAAAAGATTTTTTATTTTGAATTCACGAACCGGTTAAAAAAATCAAAATGGCAGCGACTTTGAAATGGAGAGCCCCATTTTCAATTTGAAGGAGGGGCACCTGAGCATTCTGTGTTAACAATTTAAGAGAGTTCCGTCAACGTAAGGAATATTTATAAACATATTTTAATGTTTTCCGTTATTTTGTGCTTGAGGAATATTCGATTATCACATAATTTATATAAAAATTCATTTGAGTAGTTATCGCCTCAAATTTCGTTTTAATTTCAGTTCGCTGAAATTATTTCAAGTAAAGAGCATTAAAAACTATTTCAAAACAAAAAAAAAACATGAACTGAACTATGGTAACATTTATTTCTTGCATATTTATTTTTTCGGGTAGTCGTTTGTTGGCTTTTCTGCTAAACACTCTTACTAAATAATATCGACGAAATATTGAAAAACAAAGAAACAAAAACAGTTTTGAAAAATAATGAAGCTTTATTTACTTTAGTAAAATAATCCAAAACAGCAATATGGGATATTAAAAAAACAGTGTTATGCAAAATTTGTGTCGAGAATTGTCTAAAGTTCTGACTTTTTTTTTGCTTTCACTTTAATAATAACGTGAATTTATGAGGTGAATTTATTCGACACAATATGATTCAACTCAAAAGTAAATAAAAGCAAACGTGAATTAAGATTAAAGTTAAGGTGCTATTGTGGACCCTCACCCCCTTTAACAAACCTTGTTAAACTTTGTGACATATTTACATTCTATGGAGGTCAGGCGCGAACGAACACCTAATAATTTTAGTTTTCTTCAAACTGAAACATAATTATCCAAGTATACTTACGCAAATAGATATGAAAAGTCTTTGTTAAAATTTGTGCAATATTTCCATGGAGTACAGGCGCGAACACTGACCACACAATTTTATAATGCCATCCCTATTTAAGTTGAAACATACTTATCAAAGTATTCTTATGTACATCTATATCAAAAACCCTTGTAAACGTTTTTTTTTTTCATTTTTTATTTCCATACTTTGGGGGTCAGGCGCGAACGCAAACCCCACAATTATTATGAATCACCGTTCTGCCAGATCAAACATACCCATTACTGTGTCTCGATAATCTTCTATCATTATATGTAATCAGTTTTTAAAATAGTCAACCATATAGGAGCCTTATCGGTGACCACACACACACACACACACACACACACACACACACACACACACACACACACACACACACGTTCAGCTTTATATATATATATATATATATATATATATATATATATATATATATATATTAGTCCCAAGCTAATATAAAAATACATATTCATGATTTCGTTTAAATTGTTTTAAATAATAAGCTCAATGACGTTATGATTCTAGCTAAAGAGCATATATATTCCAATTACGAAAGTAATATTTCTTCATGTTGTACTTACAAGAAAAGCAAGTTCACTATTTTAAAATTCTACACAGCATTGCATATCAATAATAGTTCCAAATATATTCTCTCGGCATAAATCCTTACAATGGTTAATTAATTTTAGTAAAATTTCGCAGTGTTTTGTTAAGCCCTATTTTAATTTGAAACACTGTGTTGGTTTTTAATAATATTTCATAGCTTTGAGTTAGGGACAAAATAGAGGGGTGGCGATGATTCAGTTGTTACCGATGATGATCTGGGGCCCAAGTTCGAATCTTAGGATGTTGGCTATCATTCACATGGTCCCATGATGCATTTTGAGAAATAATTCTGACTAGAAAAATACCAGGGAAACCAATGCAAACACTAGAATTTTCAGTTTTATATGTTATGATGATGATGATGAACAACTAAAGAAAATAGTTTTCTTTTCGGTCGCAAAATGCAAAAAAAAAAGAAAAAAAAAAGGAAAACATAGGCGTTCTCCCAAATAAAATAAAAATTATGACAGTGGACGGATTTTATTTATTAATTTATTTTCTATCATTGAAATACATGAATTATTATTGTGTCGGACTGTCTGTGAAGAATCATTTAGTCGATGAGACTTATTGTTAGGTTTTATGTTGTACCCGTATCGATATAAGTATAATCATAAACACAAATATATGCAGTGAAGAATTTATAGAATATTAGCCTGGAAGCGCTGCGTTGCCCGGGTTTTTGGAGGTGTGTGTTGAGCAAAAAAAAAAAAAAAAAGTGGTAGAAGACAGGTAGGCTCGAACCTGTACCGCGATGGAGGAACAGAGCGTGAAAAAAAAAAAAACTCCAAAAAAACCGTGACGTCTTTGCTGTTGCATTCATCGCCAAACTAGAAGTGACGAAGAGTTAAATTAAGGCTAATCAATCGAAAATAGGGAATGACTTTCGAAAATATCGGCGAAAAAAGGGTGAAGGAATAAATGTTTTTTAGCCGATATTTCGATATTCGTCGTCTAAAGGGTTGAGCTTCGAAAGGATGCCAATCTTGTGAAAATTCGTCGCCTCTGTCGAAGGTTTTAGGCAGACATAAAAATATACATACAAACATACATACATGCGTGTATGTTTGTAAAGCAAATAAACTGAACTTATTTTTAGATAAACATGAAAATGAGTTCCTGTTCCTAGCGAAGCGGTATAATATATATATATATATATATATATATATATATATATATATATATATATATATATATATATATATATATATATATTAAAATAAAGTGTGTATAAAATACGTTTGAAAGCCAAATTACAACGCAATATTATGAAAATGAACACATATTTATTTGTTTTAATATTTCAGCCATCTTTAGCATTTTAGATACGTTTTTCTTTTTTTTTCTTTTTTTGCCATGATGTTAAATTGAAGAAAAAAACAATTATTAAAAAGTTCACGTGTTGGTCTTGCGGTGTTATTTTGAAATGCTGGAACTTTTAAACTACTGATCACATGCCACCAAAATGAACAGGAAATAGTAATCATAGACCAGGGATGGTTTATAACGCTTAAAATCTTTGTTTGGGCGAATGTTGGCAAGTTGAAATACAAAATGTTTATTTCAATTTGCCAACATGTTTTTATTACTTTTGTGCATGCACTAATTCATTCATAGTTTAAAAAGATTTAATTTCAAATCTTTCTTATCTATGTCCCGATACTTTTAACGGTAGGGAAGGCGACTGGAGCGCTAAACGTTTTGGTTTTGATTCTAGCTGATGGCACCCAAGTCATTTTGAAAACTTTTGAAATTAGTTCTATATATTTGATACAATATAATATTCAGTAGAGAATTGGCTCTGTAATAATACATATGAAATCTACATGAATTAAAATATATTTAAGCGTATTTTATGACCGGCAAGGCTGGGCGCCTCCCGCTTGTTTATAAATAAATAATTATACTTTCTTATATAAAATGTGTTATTAGTTTTATGGCAGATTAGTAAAATATCAATATTTTACTAAATATACGTCACAACATCATGATAATTGTATAATCAAATGACCGTTTCAATGTTAGTTATTTCCCAAAATTTTATCTAAATTCATGCGATATTCACCAAGTTATGACATGTTATACTTTATCAAGGAATTTTACACTGTCCATCACTTTATTGCAGGCCTCTTTAAATGTCGTTTTAGGGCTGAAATACAATGTCTAATCATGAAAACTTTATTTTTTATTATATTTTTCTGTCAAAAAATAATAAACAAAAACACACGCTAGGTACAAAGCCTCAAATAAATGAATTATTTATCGACATAATCCACCATTTTTGGAAATAATTTTGAACAACCTTGTGTCCAACGAGGAAGCCAATTGTTTGATCTGAAAAGAAGTTATGGCTCTGGCGACATCAACTATTTTCTTCCACGTGGCATTTTTCAATATTGACCAGAGATTTTCAATGGGGTGAAGGTCTGGAGAAAACGGTGGTCAGGTCACGAGGATTTCTCCAACGAAGCCCATATATCCAAGGATGGCTGTAGTCGCCCTAGCAGAATGGGATGGTGCATTGTCATGCATAAAAATCATCTGAAAGTGACGTGACAATGGTAGATCATTTCGTCATAGCGACAAATGATTATCCAAAAAGGATACTGGAAAGCTTTACACCCTCTGGCACTTGGAATGATCCAATCAACTTAACCCCAATAATTCCCGTCCAAAATATGATGCCTCCACGTCCTTGTTGGCGATAAACTCTATAAGAGGTCAGAGTTCCGTTCGAGTTCTAAACTTTGGCCCATCCATCCGTACTGTCAAGAGTAATAGGACACGTTGGAAATCAATTTTCATGTAATTCTGTGCCGAAGTCATTCGTATTTCCCTTTGTTGTTTGCTCAATTGATGTTCCTTGCATCTCATTCAACACATGGCATCGGGTCTTTCTGGATCTTGAAGCGATTCCGGCTCTTGCAAAAATTGGAAGCGTTAGTGCTGTTTGGGTTTTGATTGACTTTCTTATGAATTTTTCGAATATCACAATCTGAAAGATTTCTCCTGCTTCCCTTGTTTGGTGTTGGGGTTGTTTACGAATGAAGCCAAGGTTTTTGGATCCCTTTCCAGCCCCGTGGCTAAATCTTTAATGGACAATCCTTCTGCAAGACAAGCAACAATTCTTTGCTTTTCGATAATCTTTAATCGCTGTTTTTTTTTTTTTTGCATTGTAAGAGATCTGCAATAAAACAATGGTTGATAATAAATAAAATGCCATAACTTCATGAATATTGAATGAATCTAAATCTTGGGAAATAACTAACCTTAAAGCTGACAAAATTTTAATTTTTTGTGACGTATATTTAGTGAAATATTAATATTTTACTAATCTGCAATAAAGCGATTGACACAGTTTATATACACTTGTGCCCGATATTATTCATACCCCCCTTGAAAATTGAGTTTATTAGGTGTAACTTTTGTAAGAATTTATTGTTTACGTCCATATTGATACATATTCTTAATAAACCTCTTCTGATCATTTTCGTCATTTTAAAATCTCGGGATACTTTTAATAAAAGAAATATACAGCTATTTATAAAATCTGCAATGTTCAAAAATAATCATACCCCCTTATTTTTTCAGTATTAATCGAGTTTCTGACTGTTTGTTTTCTGTTTGATTCTTATTTTGAATGCTTTTATACAACCTTTGATTAATTTCATTTCGTTTTTTGCATTTTTCAGAAATTAAAATGATATCAACTGAAAACCAATAAAAGAATAAAAATTATTAGAATGGGGAAGAAAAAAGAGCTTAGTAATGATCTTAGGACTAAAATTGTGAATTCACATAAGGATGGTTTAGGTTACAAGTCAATTTCCAAGCAACAGTACAGAGCATCATCAAAAAATTCCAGAGCCACCACACAACAAAAACTTGATTGGTAGAGGAAGGAAAAGGAAACTGTCTGCTAGAGCCACCAGGAATATTGTAAGAAGTGTTAATGCAAATCCAACCACCACTAATAAGGACATTTTAGAAAATCTGGAGTCTTCTGGCATAAAAATATCTAGGCAAACATTGCAAAGGACTCTGCATGAAAATGGTCTGAAAGGAAGAAGACCAAGAAGGACTCCATTGCACACCGGAAAACATCTTGCAGCACGTCTAAAGTTTGCTAGGACTCATGTGAATTCTCCAGAGTCCGTTTTCTCAAGTATTTTGTGGACTGACGAAACAAAAATTGAATTGTTTGGCCATATGGATGCTTCTTACGTTTGAAGGAAGAAAGGAGAAGCTTACAACCCAAAGAACACCATACCCACGGTGAAACATGGTGGTGGTAGCCTAATGTTTTGGGGCTCCTTTTCGGCTAGTGGTCCAGGTAGTTTGGTCAAGATAGATGGAACCATGAAGAAGGAGCAATATTTGGAGATACTCCAGAAAAACATTAGACAGGATGCGGAGAAGCTCCATTTAGGACCAAACTGGGTCCTTCAACAGGATAATGATCCAAAACATACTGCCAAAATAGTCAAGAAATGGTTTGAGGATAATCAAATTAATGTTTTGGAATGGCCTAGCCAGAGTCCCGACCTGAACCCTATCGAAAACCTCTGGCACATATTGAAAACTGAGGTTAAAAAGCGAAAACCTAGAAATTTGAGGGATTTGGAGAACTACTGCATTGAAGAATGGTCAAAAATCAGTGTTGATGCTTGTAAAAACCTTGTTGATAAATATCCCAAACGGTTACAGGCAGTTATTAAGAATAAAGGGCATGCTATTGACTATTAGTAAGAGAGGTATGAATAATTTTGAACTAGTGCCATTATTGTTTTTCTTTGTATAATGTTTCAAACTTGCATAATTTATTTATTTGTTGAGTTTAAATTAAATGCTTATGCTTGATTTATTGTTTGAAATCCCTTTAATATTGTCTACCTTCTGGTTTGAGCAATATTCTTATAGAAATCTCAAAGATCCGAGGGGTATGAATAATATCGGGCACAAGTGTATATATATATATATATATATATATATATATATATATATATATATATATATATATATATATATATATATATATATATATATATATATAGAATGAGGACGATGCTATGCTATTGTTGAAATTTTCTGGTGCTGAACAAAAATTTCATGATTTCTTTGCTGCCCATTTTTTCAATGAAAACAAATATCATTTCTTTTCTCACGAAGATAATACAATGAAAATTTATTATAAATTAAAAACGACATTTTTTGTGTTGTTACAAAACAAAATAGAATAGATAATTATTTTACAAAGCTTTAAGATAAATTTAATTTAAATCAAGAAAAAATACTCATTATAAGGTAGGTTTCATGAATAAATGTTGTTTTGGATAACAAACAAAATATGTGGTATTTTACAAGATATTTTTGCATTTTTATTGTTCAAATAAAAATATTTAGTTTTTTTTAAATAATAACCCAATAATAGCAAATGTTTTCTCAAATGATGTTGGTTGTTGCAATATTATTGGCTCAGCATTTCAGTACCCTTCGGCATTTTATGCAAACTCTCCGGAAAATTCCAATGAGTACCATATTATATACTAATGGCTCATGCTTATCAATGCCCAAAGGTTACCAAAGGACAAAAGTTAACCAATTTGTCAGATGGACAATTAAACAACGCCTTGAGAATTGGTAATGATGTTTGAAACTGGACATATAAGAGGATGGCTGACCAAGAATTTGTTAACACAAGAGTTTACCATGTTATCAGCTTGGAAGAAGCCCCAGTACATAGTGTTCTACAGATTACAAATTCTTCGAAATAACCTTCGCATATGGAGCTTATGTCTAGACTATTAGCCACTATCTTATGTAACTTTAGAACGCAATTTTAGACACAGTTAGTCGTTATAATAAAATCCTACACTTTATCCTAAGAGCAACATTATCACAATCGCAACCATCTTTAGAGGAAGTAGTTCCTACTTTTTCTTCTGAATAACAAGTCCTCCTACTGTGTCAGTCATCACCGGGTGGAATTCTGCACTTTCGACATATATGGAGTTTTACCCTTTGTAACTTGATTATTGACATAACATAAGCTTTCCCTTTTCCGTTATTAAAATAATAAAGTCTCCTCAGACTAATCCCGCTCTTTCTGATTGGATGAGCTCTGGGCATTCTTATATTCTGGATTAATGGTTTCTGCATGCTAAACGAACGTTAATGTACCATTCAAATATAGCGTCACAACGATACCAACTTTTGCCCTACGAGTAATTTGTTATACAAGTTCCCTTTTCTCTGATTTACGGGACAAATATTGTTCCTGTCAAAACAAACAGCCCACTGTAATACTGTTTTTATTTTTTTTTCATTGCCAACTGTTAATTTCTGTGTTTTTTTTTGGTATAATAGTTCCCTTTTTTAGATTTACTGTACAAAACCATCGTTTCTGTTTCATTTTTAGACGGAGAATTAGTTGGGTATTATTTTATGTAGTCAACAGGTATCATCGAACCCCTTAAAAAATTTGAAAAGCCACTTTTTTCTTTGCCTAATATGTTTACACAGGTTTTAACCTGCAGAAATACCCATTAAATAATTTATTAGGACTAAAATTTTCTTTTCTCATTCTGATCGCCTAAAAGCAGGGGTCGATGTTTGCACAATATATATATATATATATATATATATGTATATATATATATATATATATATATATATATATATATATATATATCATGGCATATATATATATATATATATATATATATATATATATATATATATATATATGCCATGATTTGATGAATAATGTACGTTTATTTTTTTTCTTATTCATACTTTCCAGCTTGTGACATTAATTATATTATTTTTGGACTTATTTATTTAATGAATCGAACTTAAATAATCATGTGATTATTTAGCAACCCATTACAACTTGGAGAAGGGGATACTGTTCAGCTACTATTGTATTCTTTCACTTAACAAATTAATAACAGATGCTGTAATGAAAAAAAATCGCTACAGGATGCAATAGTGCTAAAAACAAAAAAAACAAACAAATACAACCATAATAATCGCTCCAAAATAGAAATTTAACTACTGGTAACTTTAACATTATCATATTTTCCCTATTTACTTGCCTACTCACAGGGCAAAGTTACACACAAGGTCGGTTTCTAATGTGGGGAAAATCCACCTCTCCCCAAAAGGGGCACTCTGAGGAACAAAAATAAAAATTGTCTCACTCATGAAGGATTTCTCTCCCACTGATCAAGGACAAACAAAGTAAAATGTAGCATCAGAACAGATACTACACTATAAGTATAAAAATATACATAACCTCTTCTATAAGACTCAATAATCGCACACACATATAAAAATAAATCAACTTCTACACGTAATGCAATTCTATTAAAAATATATGCAGTCTCTTGGAAGTATTGCTGATCGCTCACTATTATTAAAATTACATTCTGTAAATTTTGTTACGGTGAGCTAAAAAGCTTTCAGAATTATTGGCATTTTAACACGCATTGCTAACTCTTTCCTTTCATACACGTTACTGACATACAATGGAATCAAACACATATTGCTCTTTCCTTGCTCGCACGGAAAACCCTCAACATGTAAACACAGCATTGATTGGTCAATGTACACTGGTTGTCCAACCTCCAAAGGGTGTTTATTCGGAAAGCCGTTCTTAATATGGGGAGGTTAGAGGTGTTTATTCTGAAAGGCATTTTCTTTTTTTTTTACCTCCCCATGTTAAGAGCAGCTTTCGAATTAAACACCCTTTGCATGTTGAACAACCAGAGCACATTGACTCATTGGTTTGAGATAAGTTACAACACAATAATATTATGCGGGTAGGTTTCAATGTACATTATATTGACTATTGAAACACTTATTTGTTATATATTTCTTTTCTTACCACTTTTACTTTCTGTGGAGTATTTTATTATTGAGAAGATGTGTTACAGCTAATTTAAAAAAATAATGCTTGCAGTATACCTAGAAGAAAAACACTGGGCGACTTAAAATATGCTGTCTTCAGTAGAAGGCAGTTATCTGTCTCTGTTTTCACTAAATCTAAAGAGTTAATAAATGCTTTGTACATAATCACACCAAGTACCTGCAGATTATTGCCCCAAATCAACACTAATCGTCAGTAACCAACATGTTATGCTTCCACCGGGCAACGCCGGGTAACGAGTCCTGCTAGTAAATTATAAAATGATTAATAGCTTCCTCAACTTTTAAGTAATGTAAGTAGAAAACTCTTATTGTTTATTTATTATAGTTTTTCATGATTACATCATTATACAAATTCTCAATATTAAAACAGATGAAATAAATCTATAACCCTGTACCAATGATAGAAGGACAAACTATTCCTATTTAATTGCTTTTCCACGAGGGCAATATGTGACACAAGGTTGTTTTTAATGTGATGGAAAATCACCTCTCCCAAAGGGGCATGCTGGAAGAGGCAAAAATAAAATTGCCTTAGTATAGAAGGGTTTCCCCTACATTATGTAAGAAAAATAACTTAGCATCAGAACAGGTACTACACTGTGATCTGTATTTTTAGTATTTGCTTTAATAATAAACATAAACTTGTATATGCTTCAGAGTCTGATTTATCATGTTTCTAATAAAGTACAATGTTCATGGTTTTGAAACTCGGAATTTCCATTAAACTTAAAAGAAACATAATTGCTCATTTCAACTTTAAATTTTGATAATTGTGAGACCCCTACACTGTTATGGGCCCAGGTGCGGTTCACCGGCTGCACACTCCTCATATAGGGCTCGACCTCTTTTGTAATATTCAGATATTCCTAAAAGCGATTTGTTGTCAGAGCATGTTTGAAGAAATCGAAATATTGTTACTATTATTACTAATCGTTACTATGAGACATTGCAACATATCAAGTAGTGTACTATTAGTACACTAATAGTATTCTAGGTCCACTGTTTGGTTTCTATTGAAACTTTCTGTTGAAGGTATGTTTGGTTTCTATTGAAACTTTTTGTTGGAGGTATGTTTGGTTTCTATTGAAACTTTTTGTTGAAGGTATGTTTGGTTTCTATTGAAACTTTCTGTTGAAGGTATGTTTGGTTTCTATTGAAACTTTTTGTTGGAGGTATGTTTGGTTTCTATTGAAACTTTTTGTTGAAGGTATGTTTGGTTTCTATTGAAACTTTCTGTTGAAGGTATGTTTGGTTTCTATTGAAACTTTTTGTTGAAGGTATGTTTGGTTTCTATTGAAACTTTCTGTTGAAGGTATGTTTGGTTTCTATTGAAACTTTTTGTTGAAGGTATGTTTGGTTTCTATTGAAACTTTCTGTTGAAGGTATGTTTGGTTTCTATTGAAACTTTTTGTTGAAGGTATGTTTGGTTTCTATTGAAACTTTCTGTTGAAGGTATGTTTGGTTTCTATTGAAACTTTTTGTTGAAGGTATGTTTGGTTTCTATTGAAACTTTCTGTTGAAGGTATGTTTGGTTTCTATTGAAACTTTTTGTTCAAGGTATGTTTTATTTCTATTAGAACATTTTGTTGAAGGTATGTTTAGTTTCTATTGAAACTTTTTGTTTAAGGTATGTTTTGTTTCTATTGAAACTTTTTGTTGAAGGTATGTTTGGTTTCTATTGAAACATTTTGTTGAGGGTATGTTTGGTTTCTATTGAAACTTTTTGTTGGAGGTATGTTTGGTTTCTATTGAAACTTTTTGTTGGAGGTATGTTTGGTTTCTATTGAAGCTTTTTGTTGAAGGTATGCGGCTCTCAATACGAACGATTAACCAATCAGATATACAATAGTTTCGAAGATTGAATGTAAAGGAATATTTGATATAGAAGATCTGAAGCTGTCCTAGTCAACCATCGAGTATTGATACACTATGCGATGAAAAGAGACATGAGAGGTCTTATTACTCTTTGTTTTGATCTTAATTGAAAGAACTTAGTGATCGCCAAATCTTAGTGGAGACAGAGCAGTAGATGAGCTTAATTCAGGAAAAGTTGTCAGGAAAACATGAAGAAGACTTGCAAAATGTCCGTCAGCATTGGATACGCAAATGGATTTCTCCAAAATTAGCGCCCATGGAAAAAGTTAGAAGACTTCGCTTGATCATGAGTTTTGTTTCAGTTGTAGCAGTTTTATGATTGATATCTCTTTTGTATTTACTTGAATCGCTCGCGTAGTGTAATTAGTAATGTAGTTCGGTTGGTTCACACAGACATGTTCAAACTCACACAGTTATAGTTTAGTTAGCAACAGATGTTCCCTGGAAAACCCCATAAAAATTCTCACAATAGACCTACTCCAACAGCAACCACCAACCTCAGCATAAGAACCCATCCAGCTGTTCCAATACATGACCAGCTATTCTGGAACTCCTGTGCCTCTGGAGTCTGCAGCTGACATAACACCTGTCTTCACAAACTCTCTGTTGGGAACCCCACAACCACTGACCCAGGAATCTACATCACCTAACAAGACAGCATCACCTGAATCACCACTACAATCACCTAGACTACCACCACCACTACTACCATCAGTTGTACTCCGAGATAACCAGTTAGCTTTAGGGAAGGAGCTCTGCAACACAATTGAGGAGAGGAGGGGTACGAGAATGAAGGACGGACCACAGTTGTCCAGGATCCAAGCTGCTGGAAGAGATAAGACTGTTACAGCCAAAGTTAACATTGCTCTCAAGAGGCTAATACCAACAACAGTAACGCTCACAGAACTCAACCAGATCACAGATGCAGCTGAGCTCTACATTGACAGAAAAATTAATCCCTGAACGTTCAACTCCAATCATCGAATAGGGCCCAGAGTCTCCAGACACACACCTCACTGGAAGACTAACTTGCAAAAACAACTGAACCTCTGCAGGAAGGAGCTAAGCCAAATAAAACAGTTCCTTGCAGATTCTTCGGGACAGTGCCGACTTAAGACCACCATCAGAAAACTTTGTACCAAATACCACCATCAGAACATTGAGGGGGTGCATAATACAGCTAAGGAGTTGGAGGGAAAAATAGCACTTGCCCAGAGGATTAAAAACCAGGAGAACAAAATCAACTCACAGATTCAAAGCAGGCAGTTTAAAACCAACCAAAGGACTTTTTATAGGCAGCTTATAAAAGAAACCATTACTGTATAGTCCACCTGCAGAGAAAGATCTGGAAAACTACTGGAAATAACTACAGAAGGCAAATACAAGCAAGAGGCCCAGTGGATTGAAGACATTATTAGGCTCAATGAAACCAAGCCTAAGATGTCAGAACCAGCCATAACTCCTGATACAGTAACAAGAAAACTGGCAGAATTCTCTAACCACAAAGGAGCTTTGTGGTTAGAGAATTGTGCCAGTTGGCATCGACAATGTCCAAAACTTCTGGCTGAAACAATTGACTGTACTCCATCGCCACAAAGCAGGATGCTGAGAGATGAAGAAACAACACCACCCTGGCCGACAGAGGAGAACACCACCCTTATACATAAAACCAAGGAGACACGACGCCCGAATAAATACAGGGCAATATGCTGTCAAACAACCACCTACAAACTTTTCACTGGTCTGGTAGCCAACTATATATATGACCATCTATCTTCTGGGACCTACCTTGAAAAAGAGCAGACAGGGTGCAGAAGAAAATGCTTTTGTACCAAAGCTCAACAAGACCATCTTAGAAGACTGTAGGAAGAGGCAAAGAAACTTGAACATGGCATGGATCAATTACCAAAAGGCATTTAACAGCATGCCACACTCATGGACCAACACTGGCGACTCACTTTCAGATGTGGAAAATCACCATATCATTAAGTCACAATGGAGGAAAGACCATCATCCCTGAAGTAAAGATCAAGAGGGGAATATTCTAAGGTGACAGCTTATCTCCCTTACTCTTCTTTATGGCAATATACTCACTCAGCAAGCTCCTGAATAACAATCCGAGCACCTACAATTTGAGTCAGAGACGCCTTCGAGATCCAAGCAATAGAGTAAACCATCTGCTCTTCATGAATGATCTTAAGCTGTATGCTAGCTCTGACATCGGTCTGCACCAGCTTCTGCAGGTAGTACACACCTTCTCCAATGACATCGGAAGGAAGTTTGGCCTGTATAAATGTGTAAAGTGTACACTCAGAGCTGGAAAGAAGACCCATACAGAAAATATGCAGGTTAATGAAAACATTGACATCAAGGATCTAGAAGAGCAGGAAGCTTGTATGTACGTTGGCATTGAGAGAACAAGAACACACAGCATCCAAGATGAGGGACAAGATTAATAAAGGATATATACACCGTGTCAGGAAGATCTAACAAATAAAAATAAAATAACTGTCATCAAGCAGCTTGCTATGCCAGTAACAACATACAGCTTTGGTATCATTGACTGGCCACAAAAATACATCACCCTGCTAGATGTAAAGACATGGAAGCTACTAATGCTTCATAAAATGATATATAGAAATCAGTGTGTACCAAGACTGTATTTGCCCAGGGGATAAGGAGGCCTGGGGCGCTCAAAGATGAACTACCAACATAGGGCAACTATAGTGAGCACAAGCAAGTACCGGAGAAACTCTCAGAACCACACCCTCTCAATAGAACATCAAAAGACAAGAGCCAGCAGAACAACATCAGTCACCCAGCTGGCCAGGCATTTTGGTCAGGGCTGTCTCACAGATGAGGATGAAACACCAAACAAGCCTGCCACGTAAATAGCAAGAAAGAGCCGGAAGAAATATATACGAGACCTTTCAAAGAATGAACCTTAAAGAGTGGGATCAACATCAGCGTGCAAAGTATTTTCTGGGGAACTCTCCCAGGAATACATAGACAAAGAAGGTTCCTTAGAATGGCTCAAGAGAGGAGCCCTTCACCACGATCAGAAACGGGTTATAATGGATGCTCAAGATCAGGGATTGATGACCAACGCATGCAGGAAGATGGCAAGTATCAGTAATGACAACAAATGTAGGTTCTGCCATACAGAATTGGAAAATGTGAGTCCTCTGGTATCAAGTTGCAAGTTCTTTTGAGCGACGGCTACTACACAGCGAGATATAATGGAGTATGTAAGTACCCACACTGAACTATCTGTAAAAAATTAAACATCCAGTGTAGCAGCAAGTCCTGGGAACATCAACCTGAAAGAACAGTTGGAAATGACTTATATAGCATATATTACGACCATGTAATTCCTACAGCCACCTACCTTGAAAATGCTGCTATCAAACCTGATATAGTTATATTTGATAAGTCAGAGAGAGTGGCAACCTTGGTTGAAGTGAGTGTCCCTAATGTTGGTGGTCTGAACAGAGCTGAAAGGGAGAAACAGACGAAATATGCATGATATGAAAAGAAACTGAAATCGTAGGGAGATATCAATAATACCAATTATTATAGTTGCCACAGGGCTTATAACGAGGAACCTGGAGTCCTACCTAATTAATATTCCTGGTGGACCAAGTGCAAAAGAGATCCAGCCAATTGCCGTTAATGGAACAGCGAGGATACTAAAAAGGGCTCTCGGTTGATTTCAATAAAAAGCAGGGCAATGTTGGCAGCTGGTTTGGCTGCCCCATACCCAGCATTACAATCCCCACAGAAAGAATTATACATCAAACGTTTGGAACACAGCACGTGTATTAGGCTTACCTCGTTTCCACTCAGCTACATTTTGGAAAAGAGTTCGTCGTAAAAACGACCATACGCTACATATCCCTTCTCGTCACTTATCATTGCATGGATGGACTAGATTTCACTTATAGTTAATGTTCACCGACGGAATCAATCGATCTTTCTTACATTCTTGTGTAACTAACTCCTTCTGGTTCATGTTCTATTTAACGAAACTCTAAAATAAAATTGATTAAATTGTATAGAAGATGATGGTATTTTTGCATGGAACTCTGATGATCCTATTTTCGTCTTCAGTTTAGTTCGATGCCGCTCCTAAATAATGTATATCTTTAACAAGCGTCTTAACCTCATCAACAACTTTACAAAATGATGGCCACAATGTAAATAAAAAACACCCAGGTTCTGATAACAACAAATTGAAAAATCGAACATATGAAAAAAAAGAAGAAACAAACAAACAAAAAAAGGACAATAAAAAATAACAACAAATAATAATAATAAGAAAAACGCAACAACCGTCCCCTTATGACAATTTTTTATTTTTGAATCCTTCTCTTTCGACAGGCTGATATTCTTTTTCGACAAGTTAAAGGCAACACACACACAAAAAGAAGCGAAAAAAACAACCAAACAAACAAAAAACAAAAACAAAAACAAAACTAAAAAACGTTTATGCCAACTAAAAAATATCTATTTACTTAACCTTCATACATATCATCATATCGGATATATATATATATATATATATATATATATATATATATATATAAACAAAAAACCTATACATATATACAAAAAGTTGTTGATGAGGTTAAGACGCTTGTTAAATATATATATATATATATACATATATATGAGTATATATTATTTTTAAAATGTAATTATCCACTGTCTACAACTCATCAGAGTGGCTGTATCTAGCGAGATTCGAAATCGGGACCCAACGGTAATGAGCCTAAACCCTTACCCCTGGACCATCTCGCCGACTGTCTGCATACATCGCGATTTACTTAGATGTTGTTTTGTTTTGGTTTTAGCGATATGTTTTGAATTCAATTATTTACGAAAGTAAATCGCGATATATCCAGTCGGCGAGCTGGTCCAGGAGTAAGGGTGTAGGCTCATTACCGTTGGGTCCCGATTTCGAATCTCGCTAGATACAGCCACTCTGATGAGCCGTAGACGACGAAACACGTGTCAGTGGATAATTACATTTTAAAAATAATATATACCGCTCCCCATGTGGGGGTACCAAATTGGTTAAAAGGGAAAATTATTCCCAACTCGCATTTAGGTAAAAATGCACTTTCGTAAATAATTGAATTAATTCAAAACATATCACTAAAACCAAAACAAAACAACATATCTCTCTCTCTCTCTCTCTCTCTCTATATATATATATATATATTATTGACGGTGGCCGAATGGATTTGTCCCTTGCTAATGGAGTCAGAGATGGCTGTCTTGCAGGGTTCGAATCCCTCAACCGGCGTTAATCTTTATACCCTGCACTGATGATTCCCGAAAGGATGAACCACTAGTGTCTGTAGGTATTTAATAATTATTATAGTAACATAATTAAATTTTTCTTAAATAAGAAAGGAATTCAGGTTTTTGTCCTCGACGGTCGTACATTTAAACAATATGATATACACGCGAGTGTACCTCAGGGGTCTATCCTTGGAACTTTATTATTTCTTATATTCATAAATTACATTCCTGATAAAATTGTTCCTGAGATGGGTATATTTGTTGATGACGCCACACTCTATAACAAGCGCGAGGGGAAAACAAATGAACACATAATATAAGGAGATTGCGAAGTCACTAGAGGAAGACTCCTCTACCGTGCTAGAAAGCTACTTACGCCTTAAACTTACGCCTTAAAGTATGCTGTACCTCTGCAAGGCCACCGTTCGCCAATGTATAGAATACTGTTGTCACATTTGGGCTGGTGTATCTGCTACTACTCTCTCGCTCTTGGACAGCGTTCAAAAGAGAGTCGCCAACCTGATAGGTCCTAAACTGTTATCAAAGCTTCAACCTCTATCCCATCGACGAAATGTTGCATCCCTCTGCCTGTTCTACAAGTATTTTAATGGTGAATGCTCCGACGAACTACAATCCAAGTAAATTCCTCCGACGAACCCGACAAGCAACAAAATCCCACCCCTACACAGTAGAAATCCCTAGATGTAAGAAAGCCTTCTACTCTAATAGTTTCTTCCACATAACTGCTAGACTTTGAAATTCCCTTCCGGGTTCTTACTTTCCCAACTGTGCTGACATGCAGAAGTTCAGGTGATTACACCTGAACTTCTGCATGTCAGCACAGTTGGGAAAGTAAGAACGGACATCTTGCTGCTCAATTCCCTACATAGTATCCTTACAACTTTTGCCCCCGATTGTAGTCCCCTACATCAAAGTGGCACTGTGCCTTGTTTGGGGTGAAAATGGAATAAAAAAAAATGTTTAGAACAACAAAATAAAAACAATGTCAAAGCAACATATTTAAGAGAAAACGAATAATGAAAAAAATGGCCAGCAGACAGAAAAAGGATAGGAATGTATTTATGTTGCTTTCGTCGGTTTTTGTAATGGAAAAATGTATCCAATTTTCCAGTTGTTCCTGTAAAAAATATTTGCAAAAACATTTTTGCAAGAAAAATGATATTTAAGATAAAAAGCGATATTTTTCTTTTGTAAATTATATGCCGTTGTTGCAATTCACAATTGAAATATTTTGTAAGCATTTTTGCGATGTCGTCTGTCATATTTCTATCATTGAAGATCGGTGACGCTCACCTGTATTTAAGTTCACTTAAAAATCATTTTCTTTTCATTTTTTGTTTTCTCTTTGCTTCATGTTGGAAATAATGTTCTCGTTAATTTTTTCTATTAGCAAATCTTTTTCAGTGAAAAAGTTTTTTTAGAAAAAAAGTTTTCGTAATTTTCATCAATAAGAAAAAGTAACATTTTGTTTTTCAACAGAAATAAATAATTTGTTTCTGTAAAAAAACGTTTTCTTTTTTAGAAAAATGATATTTAAGATAAAAAGCGTGATTTTCTTCAGTGATTAACGTTTGTTAATTCCTATTGCAAATTATTTAAATGTGTGGATGAAAACTAAAAGTACAATTGTTCGTTTTGTTGTTTTAAAGTGAGCTTCTTATGTTATTGTTGTGTCGTGGAACAACAGTGAAAATAAGAACAATCAAGTCGAGGTTCGGTTAAGGAACAAGTGTATTAACGATAATGTACAAAGATAGGAAAGCGTGTATATCTGCTGGGCACTCGACTAGAAGTTGAAGTGCAGTCGCATCTCTGACCGGTGTTGGAATTACTAGCGCTATTTATAGTGCTAATCGGTGTAAATTCCTCTGTTCAAGGAAGGCCGGTATAACACCCCCCTTTTGAAAATATCCCGTCTGAGATTAATAACGTTTTTGTTTTGGGTTCACCCTAATCAATTCTGTTGATTTCCGTTTTCTCTTTGATCTTCTGTTCTCCGGAGCTGTCTCTGGTATGGACACCTGAAAAGTATCAAATACTGTGTCCATGATGTCCTCCTCGGGCGATATGGTCACCTCACTGTTCGAGTATCTTTTCCGAATTTGGTTAGTGTGGCGTTTGTGCACGAAGTCTGGCCCTTTAATCATGTAGACCATGTTGCCTATTTGTTTCTCAACAATGCTAAACTCACAGAAAGTCTTATTATTTTTGTGAATCTTGTAGTTTTCTACAAGATTCACAAAAATAATAAGACTTTCTGAGAGTCCGGCATTGTTGAGATTCGTCAACTTTATACCGTTTTTTTTTTCGCCAGAATCGCCAACTTTATACCGTTTTTTTGTTATCGGTTTTTTAGATTTGGCCTATCCTGGTTTGGTAACAACTTGTAAAAAATCGATCTAACCTTGCGTCCGAACATAACCTCAGCAGGTGTCTTCGACATTTCGATGCTTGCATTCGAAGTGACTCTGTAGACTTGTAAAAACTGTTGGATTGACTTATCCGTCGGCGACCCACTAGCTTTTTTCAGAGCTCTCTTGAATATGTCAACGAATTTCTCTGTTTGACTATTACTTCTTGGGTTGTATGGCAGAATTGTTATATGCTCGATCCTCGCAAAAATGTTTAAATTCGGTAGACATAAATTGCGTTCCATTGTCTGTATCAATGCAGTCTACTACTCCAAACCTAGCGAATAGTTCATATGATTAGAAGCTAAGAAAAAACAAATCTTACCGTGGATGCTCAGCGAGTGAGTTCAGGCCGAGAAAAGGAAAAACGAAGATGGCGGCCAGCACTTTATTACCTGCATTCTCGCATAATCTCGTGTGCGCGTGAAGCTGGAAACTACAAAACGAACTTCATTTCTCGGTGCTGAGCGATTCCAGATCGGGCAGGAGAGTAGGCGCAACGGGAGTGGAGATACTTTCTGAAATTATAGTCCTTTTTATGTGTTTGAGGTGACCCCCCCCCATTACGGAGGTTCAAGCTATTTCGGCAATGGCCAACGCTGGCTTAAGCAACATGATTAAGCCTTTTAATGGTGACGGTGATGTGGTGGCGTGGCCTAAAAAAGTGGACTTTGTGGCAAGGATTCAAAAGTTGGACGATGTGGCCGCAGTAATACCACTGTTTCTAGAAGGGGGCGCGCTGCCACTCTATTTGGAGTTCAGTGAGCGAGAACAGGGTGACGCGGATGCCACTAAGGGTCGACTGATTGAAGCTTTTGCACAGGGGCCTTTCGAGGCCTTTGATAAGTTGAAGGAGAAGAGGTGGACTTGTGAATCTGTTGGTGTTTACACGAACGAGATAAGGAGATTGGTTGAGTTGTCGGGCATCAGAGGACACGCCATGAGTCACGTAGTCAAAATAACATTCGTTACCGTGTTCCTGGAAGAGATATCGAAACGTTTGCAGCAGGTCCCGGGAGTGGAGACGCTGGATGTAAGTGAGCTGCTCAAAAGTGCAAAGATCTTGGTGAGCACCCAGCCCACGGAGTCTGGAGGGACAACAGCAACGGTACAGCAGGATGTGGAGAGGAGTCTGCCGAACCCGAGGGTGGCATGCTTCGAATGTGGGGGACCACGCATGAGAAGAGACTGCAGGAAGTTCTTGCAACGGACAGTATGTTACAAATGCAATCGGAGAGGCCATTTAGTGGTGAAATGTACGAGTTCGGGAAACTGACAAGGGGAAGCTGACGCGCCAGCGGCCGCCCCGATTCGGGAATAGTGGCGCACTCGCAGCAGATGCCCAAGCAGAAGATCGTGGTGGAAGGAGGGGGAGTTATGCCCCTGATCGACGCTGGCTGTACCACTACCATGGTGCACACAACCCTGGTCGGAAGATGGAAAGGAAAGGGTGAAGTAGTTGCATTCGATGGGTCGCGAGTGAAGTGTCGAGGGAGGAAGACCGTCACTATTAATATTGCTGAAAACCGGATGAGGGTTCATGCAATTGTCACCGATCATCTGGTGCCTGGCGTCCAAGCCATCATTGGAATGGATGTTATATGCCGACTTGGAGGCGTTACCATCACATGCAACAACGTGAGGTTCGGACTGGCTGAGTGCGCAGTGGCAGAGTAAGCTCCCAGAGGGACCAACAAGGCAGGGGAGGAAAGAAAAATGTCGATCTAAGATCAGGACTTTCGAGCCGAATTCGACGGAGAGCAGTGGACGGTGGAGTGGGCAATGAAACATCAAGCGCCTTCGCTGACAAACAGGGTGGCGTGCTACACTAATTCACTTAGAGGAGGGGCGAGAAAGGAGTTTGAACAAGAAGTGGACTGATGGATTGAGGAGGGTGCACTGCCGCCTTGGACGGATGGCGTTGAGTCGGGCATTTTGCCGTTGATGGCCGTTTTGCAACCAACTAAGGCGAAAGTAAGACCCGTCCTGGATTTCTGAGAGCTGAACCAACATGTTGAGTGCCATACTGGAGGTGACACCGTAGATGTGTGTAGTGAGACCATTAGAGAATGGAAGCAGATGAATGGTGTGTCTACGTTGGTAGATCTAAAATCTGCCTAGTTGCAACTCCACATCGTCAAGAAGCTCTGGAAATATCAGTTAGTCAGGTACAAAGGCAAAACCTACTGCCTTATGCGAGTGGAGTTCGGGTTGTATTCGGCACCCAAGATCATGACAACTATCCTCAGGAAGATTCTGGAGACAATGGGAAAAGGAGATCGGGGCAGTGAGTTCATACATAGACGACATTCTGGTGAATGAGACTCTGGTAACTGTCAAGGAGGTGGTGGCTAATTTGAAGAGGTTTGGGTTGATCGCCAAAGCGTCTGAAAAATTAGACGGAGGGGCTGTTTTGCGGCTAAGGCTGAAACGAGGTGCGTCGGGCAGCCTAGAGTTTCGCAGGGAGAACGAGATCCCGCAACTGAAGCAAGAGCTCAACAGACGGGAACTTTTTTCCCTATGCGGGAAGTTAATCGGACATTACCCCGTTGCTAGCTGGTTTAGACCAGCATGAAGCTACATAAAGAGGCATGCTGAAGGAAGAGGATGGAATGATAAAGTGGGAGGAAGAACGGTCGCCATGATGGAAGAGTTCCTGAAAGAAGCAGAACGGCAAGACGCAGTCCGGGGAACCTGGAACGTACCGCGAACATTGGATGGAGTTGTGTGGTGTGATGCAAGCAGCATTGCAACAGGGGTCGTTTTGGAAGTTGGAGGAGTGGTTGCAGAAGATGCGGCATGGTTAAGGAAGAAAAATGATGTCAGCCACATCAATGTAGCGAAATTAGATGCGGTAATCAAAGGGGTCAATCTGGCCTTGAAATGGGGACTGCGTAACATCTGCATCAAAACAGACTCTGCCACTGTGTTTGCTTGGCTAAAGTCCCTCATTTCACGCGAAAAAAGGATAAGAATGAAAGGAGCAGCAGAGATGTTAGTGAAGCGCAGGCTTGGGATGCTAGCTGAGCTGATGCAGGAGTTTTGTTTGAAGCTTCGCATAGACATGGTGGCTTCTGAGAAGAACCGAGCAGATGCTCTCACGAGAGTGAAGAAGAGTTGGCTTTTGCCAAAGAAAGATGTTGTTGCTGCATCGGATCTAGATGACGTTGGCATGCGAGAGCTGCACAATCTGCACCATATGGGGGTAGAGAGGACGTGGTACTTGGTGAAGAAAGTCGATTCGAGTGTCACCAAGGAGCAAGTGAGGCAAGTGGTCAGGACATGCGACAGATGTCAGTCGATTGATCCTGCTCCAATCACGCATGAAGCTGGTCAATTGGGGGTGAGTGGGACCTGGGAGAGACTGGCATGCGATGTCATCCATTACAGGGGTGGACTTTACCTGACCATGATTGACTGCGGGCCCGGGCGATTTGCGCTATGGAAGAAGCTACGTGGAGGAACAGGCAATGAAATAGCGGCAATCCTTGATGAGGTGTTTTCGGAGCGAGGTCCCCTGGAAGAGTTGTTAACCGACAACGGGACCGCATTCAAGTCAGTAGCAGTGGCAGAAGTAATGAGGAGGTGGAATATCCAACAATTTTTCAGAGCTGCCTACAGACCCAGTGGCAACGGGATCGTGGAGAGAAACCACCGCACCATAAAGGCAGTTGCGGAAAAAGGAGGCACCTCACCTGAGCAAGCCGTCTACTGGTATAATATGTCGCCTAGATTGGGACAAGTGCCAGAAACGGTTCCGCAACTGTTAACGTTCGCATATTCCTGGAGACATCCCAGGGTTGAGCCGGCAAGCAGAGAGGCAGAGGCCACAGGGACCATTAAACTCGGGGATGAGGTATGGGGTGAACCACCAGGGGCGCGCTGCACCACACAATGGAGTAGAGGTCACATGACTGGGAGGAACACTAGAAACAACATTGTGGTGGACACAGTACCGAGGCATATTCTCGACATCAGACCAGTGGTTCAGTTCATACAGGAAGTTGATAGTTACCTCGGATGTGGGATTTTTACATTTTAATACTTCCGGCCATTTAGATAGGCTGTCTACAACAATGAGAACCCATCTAGCGGTCCTGCAAAATCTAAATGAATCCTAGACCAAGGTCGGTCCGGTTTTGCCCACGATCCGAATTGAGTCGGAGGAGCTTTCATAGTTAATGCGTATCCTCTACACTCCCTGATTTTTCCTTCTATATCCTTATCCATGTTTGGCCAATAAACGAAAGAGCGCATAAGGCTTTTCCTTCTTGATATACCTGGATGTCATACATGGAATTCCTTGAGCATGCTTTTCTGTAATGTCGCAGGAATTACGACCTTGTCGCTATATAACAGGACATTATCGTAAATTGAATAAATATCTTCATCCAGTTCGTTATTGTTGATCCTTTCTTTCGTGCGTACAATAAATTCGTCCACCTCTGCCTTACTCTTAATCTCATCAAGCGTTACTGGAAGTTCTCTTATTGTGTCACATAATGTAATTTTTACTTCGACTTCCGCTTGAATGGCTGCTATTACCACATCCTCCAATGGTTCTGTCTGCTTAACCTCGATGACCAAATTTTTTAGTTGGTACATACTCCATTTGAAAATTGTAGTTCAGAAGTATGGTACCCCATCTTTGGAGTCTATTCGCTGTATGTTGTCGTAGTCCCCTTTTCGATCCGAAAATCGTTAATAATGGTTTGTGGTCTGTTTGTAACAGAAATTGCCTACCGTGCAGGAAACGATGGCATTTTTTTACCGCGAATATAATGCTTAGCGCCTCTTTCAATTTGTGAGTAGTTCTTTTCGGCTGGCAAAAGTGATCGGGATGAATGTGCTATGGGTTTCATTTTTCCATCATCCATTTTGTGTAAAATGCATGCTCCTATGCCATAGGAGCTGGCATCGCTTGCAACTATAATTTCACGCTTAGGATTATAATGTGCCAGAAACAAGTCTCTTTAATTTCCCGAAATGCTTCTTCGCACTCTTGCGTCCAGACCCAGTTTTGGTCTTTCCTTAACAGTTCATTTAAAGGCGACCTTAGTTTATTTTGGCACAAATACATTGTAGTAATTATCCAAACCTAAGAAACTTTGTAAAGGCACAATATTTTCTGGAGCAGGCATATTCTTTATTGCACTCGATCTATCTGGATCCGGCTTTCTTCCATATTTTTCGATGATTTGCCTCAAGTATTTTATTTTCTCCATGAAAAATGTACATTTTTCTTGTTTTACTTTAAATCCATAATCCTGGATCCTTTTGAATATTTGGTTTACATGAGCTTTGTCTTGTTCTTTGCTAGCGCTTTTCATTAACACATCGTCCAGGTACTCTACTGCGAAATTCAACCCATTTAACATAATGTTCATAATTTGCTGAAAAATCGCAGGGGCGACTTTGACCCCAAAAGGAAGTCTGTTAGAATTGTACAATCCCTTATGTGTATTAATACATAGCAACTTTGAACCTTCCTCATCGACTGGAACTTGTAAGTACGCGTCACTGAGGTCAATTTTAGAAAAAATATTTCCCTCCACTCAGTTTCGCAAATATCTCTTCAGAGCTTAGAAGAGGATAATGGTGATCTTGTAATTCTCTGTTTAAGCCTGTTGCGAAGTCGGCGCAAACCCGAATTTCCTTACTCTTCTTTTTGATGTAAACCGTTGGTGCAGCACACTCACTGTGATCAATTTTTCCGATGACACCCATGTTTTCGAGTCTTTCTAATTCACCGTCTATCTGTTCTATAGCGCGTATGGAACATTTCTTTTCTTTCTGAACACTGGCTGTTTATTTACTTTTACGTCAAATTTTGCTACCGCTTTTGTACACCTTCCCAAACCGCGTGAAAATACGTCTGGGAAATTCTCTTTTAACTCCCTCTTAAGTTTTTCTGCCCCCACATTTGAATCCTTAATCTTTTGGCAAAATGAGCTTAAAGGTAGATCCCATAGTCTAAACTTTTCAAACAGATCAGTTCCAAAGAGGTTGTTTGATTTTCGCATGAAAAAAATTCTTGCTTTTTCGGCCCTGTTCTGGAAAAAATATTCGTCAATAATTCTCCTTCGAAGGTAAATTTTCGCCACTGACGCTCCTCGCCGTTTTATGTGATTTAATCATAGTGGATATCCCAAGCCTCTTCCATGTCTGTACATTAATAATGGAAATGTCAGACCCACTATCAAGCTGTAGTCTTACTTTCTTTTTAAACATTTTGACCTGTGCATATTTCCGGATATTTTGTTCCTCAGGTTCAATGTTCGTAAGTTTAATGGATGTCTTTCTACCAGATTTTTTCTACAGTGCGATGCTTTATGCCTTTTCTGGTGGCAGTTGTCACGTTGTTTGAATTTGTAGGGACATTCATTGTTTCAATGTTTATTTCCACACCTCCAACATGGCACAGGTGGATCTTTTCCCTGTTTCTTTCTTTGCTTTTTTTGTTAAGTCGAAATTTTCTTTTGATGGATCTTTTTAATATGCGACACTCTGCTGTCCTCTATGTAACGACTGTCTTGTTTAACGCAATAAACCGTTCACATTCTTTCGCTAGTTTGTAGTTTTAAATTTGGTTCGTTTTCGAGTTTATTTAAAACAAGACGCCTAATTTCAGCGTCCTTGCACAAATATTAAACATTTAAAATTATCTGCTGATAATTCCTTCAGTTTAAAATCATCGCAATGCTTTTTCACTATACTTGCATAAGTAGTGTAGTCGTCTTTCTCTCTTCTAGTAACATTCATACATTTATATTGTCTATGGAAAAGAGACGTTTTTGCAGAAAACAGTTCTGTAAGTAGCGTAACTGTTTCTTGGAAGCTCAACTCACTGGTCTTTTTTGGGAGAATAAAATAAACGAAATTTGTATGCTCGGCTGTTCCCAATTTCCTTAGCAATAGCCTAACTTTTTTCGCGGCTGGCCAGGTACTACAATCCGATATAAAAATATCCTCATATCGTCTATAGTACTGGACGACTGTGACATCATCTTCTGGATTATAATTGAAATTTTCAATAACAGCCCACACAGCTGTTTGAGAAAATGCGTTATGATTATCGTCCGTTAACTGTGTCGCCTCCAGAATTTTTCTTTGTTCCTCCTGTGTTTTCATCATTATTTCCTCAAAGCGTTTCTGTTGTTGAAGCATTTTTTCTTCAAATGCTTGTTTAAATCTCTCTTCTCTTTCTACTTCCCGTTGAATTTGCTGCTTTTGCAACGCGAGATTTTGCTCTGCCTGGAATTGGAACAATTCCAACAGTGAATCTTTGGATTTCGCATCCATCATACGAATTCAGTTTACAATTTACGCTTGTATTAAATAAATATTCCTTAGTAAAATAAAATCAACCAAGTTTTCTTTCCCAATTCCTTTGTTTGAAGAACAACAGTTTAGCAGTCCTTTTGTAACTTAATTTGTTGACCGCTATATTTCTAGTCTTACTAGAAACAATCCAGCGAAATAACATTTGTTTAACATTTATTTTATTTGCACGCGTTTTTACGTAGCAAAAATAAAATCGGTCGCTTTAGATATCCGACGAATTCGTACGGGGAACTTTTACTTTATTTTTGTTTTGTTTTTTACCCTCTTTGCCTTTTTCAAAAATGACTTAATTTTTCACGGTCTGTTTCTTTCTCTTGACAAAGTCAAGCGTGTTTTTTTTTTTTTTTCAAATCCCAGATGTCATCGAAATAACAATAAGCTTATACGGTATTTGCTAGTTGGTTTTGGACATTTAAGTTTGTAGAAGAAAATTCTTACCGTAGGAAAAATGGCTCCTGGCCAAGAAAAAGAAATGAACCCTTTTTCCCCTTCTAAAACACTTATTGAATAATTGACCGCATTCGCGTTTTTCCCTGTAGATTTTTGTAGCAAGTTTTTTTCTCCGTCGCCAAATTACTATCGCTGTTTATACTTGTGTATCCAAATATCTGTTGAAATGACGATGGTGTTCTGCAGTAAAGATTTTACGAATCTTTATTTCAATCACTTTTGGTGATTCTCTGCAGTGACGGTCGGTTCGATTCCTTGTCGCTAATCTGTTGTGTCGTGGAAGAACAATCAAGTCGAGGTTCGGTTAAAGAAACAAGTGTATTAACACTAATGTACAAAGATAGGAAAGCGTGTATATCTGCTGGGCACTCGGCTAGCAGTTGAAGTGCAGTCGCATTTCGCTAACCGGTGTTAGAATTACTAGCGCTATTTATAGTGCTAATTGGTGTAAATTCCTCTGTTCAAGGAAGGCCGGTATACGTTATGAACACGCCTTCCCCACATTTTAAATCGCTTTCTTCATAGGTACATAAAATATATAAATGTTGCTTGCCTCATAGGTATATAAAATATATAAATGTTGCTTGCCTCTATGTACATAAAATATATAAATATCGCTTTCGCTATATGTACATAAATATATGAATATCTCACCTTTTATCTGATTTGCCTCTCATCTTTTTATCTTCATTTTATACATAGATTTGGAACCTGGTCTGTTTCGTCTTAAGCACATTTCCCCACCTATGTTAATAATTTTCAATTTTTTACTTACGTTTCTCCACTTACGTTTTACATACACCTTCCCCATTTACCTTTTAACCACTTTCTCTATATGTACGTAAAATATCTAAATATCTCACTATTTATAAGATTCTCCTTTCATCTTTAGTATATTTTATTTGCCTCGATCATCCTTCTCATTCTTCTGTGTAAGTCCCACGAAAATGGGGAAGAAACGTTGAGAATCATCAGCGAAGACTGCTACAATGACTTCGTTCCGTTATGGGAACAAAACTGCTCAGCTGGATGTCGTTACGTCTTCGCATCGATTGAAAGAAAGATGAGGAAATGACGGCTCAGATGGTTTGGACATGTGCTGAGGGTAAACCAAGACATTGTCAGCAAACTTGCCTTTGCATTAGAAATCGCTGGGAATGACCAAAATTAGTCCGTAATGAAATGGACAAACGCTCTGTATAAAAATCTCCGTACAACTGACCTTCACTCTGACCAAAGCTGTGATCGGGTCAAGGGAAGATTAACCCCATCATTTCATTAAGTATTCTATATGAGTAGGGTTTCGATTTAGATTGTATGAACTGTTTTATTTCTTTTTCTTGTAAATAGTTATAAATGATAAAAAGAATTAATTTTATGTTCGAGATCGCCGGTTACTAAACATAATAATCATCATAGGAAACCTCTCACTTAGTTCTTACTTCCATTTAATTACCGACCTGCTTGTTTTCAGATTACCCGGAAAACAGTGCGCATGTACACTTAGCACTGAGTTGGGAGAACCTATAACCTGAATCTTTTCCTATAAAGATTTTCACTATTAGGCCAAGAAAGTCAGCATATTGCATGGAAAACGATTTTCGTTCTAACGAGAGACCCTATTCAGTAGATTTGACACGTTTGATGTTTTATGAGACAATTCTGTCTTAAAGAAGACGCAAGAAGATGCAAGTGCATGTCTACTTATATTATGTATTTGTTTCTTAAAATTTTTGGAAGTATAGGGTGTTTTATTGAGGCGGCGAACATGAAATTGACAACTCTTTTTTTAACTGCTGATTTTGCAACTATCAGTATTTTTGCGTTTAGCTTGGTTTGTCAATTTATCATTAGAATTCAGTCGACTGCCTAACGATAGAGCAGAGAAAGACCAGTGTTATCTCTCCTGTGAGAAGTTGACAGCTCCCACTAGATTTCAAAATCCGTTTCATGGAAAGAGTGCTTTGCGCGACATCTCCCCATATGTGGCAACAGTAGGTATATACATCTAACGACGTATTTTACTCTTAAACAAGTTGAGGGTTGCATCAGATTTATCTAACCTTTTTCCAACAACCTTGTCAACATATTTGATGCATGTTTTTGTTTTGGATGCTGCTGCTGCTGCTTGTTTGTTTGTTGAACATCATTCATGATGATGATGATGATGACAAACATGAATTTTGTTGGCAATCTTTCTATTAAGAATTCTTTCTATAAAAATATCGGTACTTACAAGGGGGGACCACGTGAAGGTTGCCAACGTTATTAAGTGAAAGTGTTTCCGTGAAATGACCTGAATTCAAATTTGGCACACTAGGGTTGTAAGCTCGCGTCATTAACCAATGAACCATCGTCATCTCCTTGTTTCTGCTAAGTAATCAAGGCTCACAAGTTTTTTTTTAACGTACACATATCTTTTTGTAATTGATAGCAATCCAGATATAAAAACAAGCAACAATAGTAAGAAGTAAAGAGAGTGAGGTAACAAAAATCTTCATAACCATTTGTTTCAAGATCGATATCATGATTGGAACATTAAAAAAACTAAAAATATTAATGAGCAATCGCAGCATCATACTTCCTCACACTTCGTACTTAATCGATAATTATGCAAACACATTACGTAAAACAAAAGCAACAACTTAAAAAAGAATACAAGATAAGGCGCTTGTCCAAAATTCTCCCCCACCCCCAAATGAAGATGTCCGACTCGTGACGGAAATAAAATATTATACTCCAAAACTTACGTAAATTAATCAAATAGTTTTATTTTTCATAAAGAAAATTCTTTTAAAGCTAATTTCCGTTTTTTTCTAGTGGATCCCTTCCTATGTCAAGAATTGTTGGTTCTAAGATCTCTGTTCATAACTATCTTTCTGGTTCCTGCAAACTGTTTTCAAGATGGTCTCGCAAGATCGTCACTTCTATTTTAGCCATAAAATTTGATTTTCATATTTATAAATTTAAAACTGCTTGATCACTTTATGTGATTTATGGTGCACGGCATGTTCTTTCTGTCACAGATACGCCATACAGATTTTTATTTTATTTTTGTTTTTCATAAAGAGGAATTCTGGACAAGCACCCAAAATCTAATATAGCCACTGTCAAATATAGGCACTGTATAATATAGCCACTATCTAATATAGGCACTGTATAATATAGCCACTGTATAATATAGGCACTGTATAATATAGCCACTGTATAATATAGCCACTGTCTAATATAAGCACTGTCTAATATAGCCACTGTATAATATAGGCACTGTATAATATAGCCACTGTATAATATAGGCACTGTATAATATAGGCACTGTATAATATAGCCATTGTCTAATATAGACACTGTATAATATAGCCACTGTATAATATAGACACTGTATAATATAGGCACTGTATAATATAGACACTGTATAATATAGCCACTGTATAGTATAGGCACTGTATGATATAGCCACTGTATAATATAGGCACTGTATTATATAGGCACTGTATAATATAGACACTGTATAATATAGGCACTGTATAATATAGCCATTGTCTAATATAGCCACTGTATAATATAGACACTGTATAATATAGCCACTGTATAATATAGCCACTGTATAATATAGACACTGTATAATATAGCCACTGTATAATATAGGCACTGTATGATATAGCCACTGTATAATATAGGCACTGTATTATATAGGCACTGTATAATATAGACACTGTATAATATAGGCACTCTATAATATAGCCATTGTCTAATATAGACACTGTATAATATAGGCACTGTATAATATAGACACTGTATAATATAGCCACTGTATAATATAGGCACTGTATAATATAGACACTGTATAATATAGCCACTGTATAATATAGGCACTGTATGATATAGCCACTGTATAATATAGGCACTGTATTATATAGGCACTGTATAATATAGACACTGTATAATATAGGCACTGTATAATATAGCCATTGTCTAATATAGACACTGTATAATATAGCCACTGTATAATATAGCCACTGTATAATATAGACACTGTATAATATAGCCACTGTATAATATAGGCACTGTATGATATAGCCGCTGTATAATTGTATAATATAAGCACTGTATAATATAGGCACTGTATAATGTAGGCACTGTATAATATAGACTGTATAATATAGACACTGTCTAATATAGCCACTGTATAATATTGCCACTGTATAATATAGGCACTGTAAAACTCAAATAGTTCGATGAATGACTGTAAGCATAACGTTCCTGCTCCGTACACAGTAATTTAATACGTAAAAACGTAGATTTTGTTTGCGTTGTTTATAGGCTTTTCAGATTGTAGGCAATCAATCACATTGGCTTTGGCCAACGTTAAAAAGAATAGAAATTCCGAACGCAATGAACCACCGAACGCATACATACACGCACATACACACGCACACGCGCACACGCGCACACACAATGCATTCTCCCCCGAGTAACCCTCCTAAATAACACCCATAGCATTCATTTGTGAAGTCGACCATTAAGTGTTTTGTTACTTTTAGTCAGAAATCCACGGAGAGTTCGATCGGTTGTGAGAGTTCTATCTTTATATAATAACTTTTTTTTTCGCATCTGCGTCCTCTAAAGAATATGCTTCGTTTGTCTGTCGGTAACCTTTATACGCAAGTTTGAAGTATAATTGTTAGTCGTATAATTGGATTTTTCGGACTACTGTTCTTATCTTGAGTGTTAATTTTACAACGTTTCGACCGAGATAACCTCCGACTTTCTACAAGTATATCTTTACGAACACGATAATCTTTCTGTCAAAATCTGGAATCTTTCTATCGAAGTAAGAGCAGAGAAAGATTGCACTCAATTTCAAACGAAACCCTTTATTTAATCCACAAGAATAGAATAATCTTATTCCCTCAGCTATAGTTGTGCAGAAGTCCGAAGTAATTCGCAATTGTATTTTGGGTGTGGTCCACTCTAAGAATAAAACCTTCAACCTCCAGAAGAGTGTAACTTCACTATTGAGTTTTATCAAGTACTCTATCCACTGGGTGAAGTGAATAAAGGATTCCGTTCGAAATTCCATGGAGATTTCTGAATTTGACAAGATACACCTGAAAAAGGTCGGAAGTTACATCGACCGGGACGTTACGAAAATAACACTCAAGACGAGAAAAGTAGACCGAAGAATCCAAAAAATACAAATAATCAATCGTCCAAAGCGTTAAATACGTGTATTGCATGGACGCATTTGAAGTATCCAAGCCTCTAATTGATCTATTCAAAGCGTGACGAACCTACCGATTTACTTACAAACGCACAGCACCGCAACATAAATACCAGGTCGTATGTAAAAAAAAGAAGATATTCTTCTTTGAAATGCGTTTTTTCCATTGATCAACGGTTATCGGTGATTTTTCACATTCACAAGAGGAAATTGAATGCTTTTTGTTTTCTCTTTTCGTATGCTTTCGTTTTTCCAAAAAAAAAAAAAAAAAAAGAATGATCTTTTACGTTTTTCTTTAGAAAATTAGAAAAGATTTCTTTCCCTTAAAAAGGGTGGAAAAAAAACGACCAAGTGAAGAAACGATCAAATCAAGAACAATTGGTAAAAAAAGAATAAAGAAAGAAACAAAAAATCCATCGAACGTAAAATACCCGAAACTTCTTGGGATCGTAGAAAACTTAATTCTTTCTTTATAAAACGTACTAGCAGGGTGGCGTGGGGCACTCGGCTTTGCCCGGGCGTAAACTACACTTAAATATGATATTAAAATTTGTCAGATTTCGTATATATCGTTATAGAGTCATGCTTTCAAAAGTAATATATATATATATATATATATATATATATATATATATATATATATATATATGTATATATATAAAACTCTTATATATAAATATATATATATATGTATATGTATATATACACATATATATTTATATATAAGAGTTTTATATATATATATATATATATATATAGATGATGTCTGACTGACGTAAATGAACATTTAAAATGAAAATGTTTAAATTCAACGTTACTTCACGCGGTTAATGGTAGTAGAATTGATTAGGTCTTCGCTACTCGAGCCAGAGATGTCTCGTGTTGCGGGGTTCGAATCGTGACACCCTGCCCTGCACTGAAGATTCCCGAACGGATGAAACTCTAGTGTCTGTAGGTATTTAATTATTGTAGTAAAAAAAATAATTATATATTTGTTTTTGCGATACGTCTTGACTGAATTCAATTATTTACGAAAGTGCATTTTTACCTAAATGCTAGTTAGGAATAATTTTCCCTTTAACCAATTTGGTACCTCAACATGGGGAGCGCATATATATTATTTTCAAAATATAAGTAATATAACAAATAAATAATAATTATTATATTATTATAATATTAATATTATAATATTATAATAAAATTATAATATTAATATTATAATATTATAATAAAAAATAATTATTATAATAAATAAATTAAGATATAATATATATATATATATATATATATATATATATATATATATATATATATATATATATGTATGTATGTATAAACAATTAAGCGAAGCCCACTATTAATTTGTTTGTTAACAAACTTATGGTTTAGCACTGTAAGCGACGGGTGGGTGTGGATTTAATACACATTCGAGGAGAAATATTTACGCCGCTGATTCATTGTCAGAAACGGATGCCATTTCCTGATTCAGCAGCGCAAAAATCCGATGAACAAATATAAAAAAGAAAACAATCATTTTCCGGAATCATGTGAACACTATCGCACCAACATCAACATTCCCCATGATATGAGCACCACCAGCGTTGAAACCATCGTTATTAGGAACCAGCTGAAGTGATCGAGCCACATCGCCATGATGTCGGATTCATGACTCCCGAAACAACTTATCTATGGGTAGCTAAGAGATGAAAAGCACATTCGATGAGGCCAGAAGAAACGATACAAGGATCTTTTAAATGCAAACTTGATGAACTGTGGCATTAATACATACACTTGGGAGATCCAAGCTAAGGACAAGCAAACCTGGAGGCAAACCGTCGCCGAAGCCACAGCTACCTTCGAGACCAACCGACGTGCAGACTCCGAGCAGAAAAAGAGAAGAAAGGAAAGAAAATATGCACTCAAGCCGACCCTTCAAATGGATATAGAACTACATGCAAGCACTGAGAAAGGCAGTTCAAGATTAGGATCGGCCTTATCGGCCACCTCCGCACACACCAAAACCCCAAACACGACCACCATCCTTATTGTTGAAGGGTCGCCAAGAGATATATATATATATATATAGAGAGAGAGAGAGAGAGAGAGAGAGAAAGAGAGAGAGAGAGAGAAAGAAAGAGAGAGAGAGTGAGGGGGAGGGAAGAGATCCATTTTCAACTGTTGATGAACATATATATATATATATATATATATATATATATATATATATATATATATATATATAAGAAAAGCGACTATAACCATTGTTTTCCGGAACCATGTCAGTTCCTTTGGTCGAGGTTCGAAGAATGGAAACAACAGTTTTGGCGGCACCTAATGTTTTGGTTCATTGTATTTTCATATCTGATTTGAACTCTTGATGAACAAATATTCAAGTTTCTAAAATATTTTAATTGATTTCCAACGTAAACAACAAAAAAGTTTTAGGATATTATTAAATTAGATCGGGAAAACACGCATATAGAACTTGCACCTACTCCTTTCACGCCATCAGAAATTGTGAGTCTCCTGTAAATCCCGGCAGCTCAATTTACTTAAACCAGGAAAAAAACAGTAAATACAACTCACTGTCCGTTTCATTTTCCAGCATATCTCCATCAAAACATCAACAGCCCTCGATCCCGGTATTGTACGATTCGTACGGAGCATTGGACGGATTATAACCATTTAAAAGAACGAGTTCCGAGAGATCGCGGGGATGTTCGAGTGAATCAGCGTATGCACCATCCGAGACAACGTTATTCCATAGTGGCGTAATTCCGCAACTTATAAGTCTTGATTAAGAAAGCAAAACCTCTTTACCCTTGTGGTACATATTTATTTCTTAAAAAATATGCATTTAAATATATATATATATATATATATATATATATATATATATATATATATATATATATATATATATATATATAAATGGTAAGTTACCTTAATCGCATCCAATCTTTCCACCACCACCGCTCATATGTCCACTTAAGCACAGTTGAAATGAACAATTTTCTTCCTGAGGAAACATTTTACGTCAACAAAATTTGGAAACTGACCTTCACTTCTGACCTGAAATGGGATACCTGGATCAGATCCACTGGAATAATGTTCCATAATCATTCTACCGTCCCAGAAATTATCTCACCCCCGATGCAACCATCTACCTGTACAAGAGGTAAATACGTCTCAAGATGGATTACTGTTGCTACATCTGGGGTGAAGCTCCTAAGAGTACTCTTTCTGCCTTTACAAAACCATCTTTGAAATTTAGTAAGCGAAGACTTTTTCACCTTCCAACTTTACACAAGAGATGTTGCAAGTTTGTCTCTACTCGACTTGTATGGTAGGTGTTCAGTTGAGCTTCAATCTTTGGACACTCTCTCCAAACGATCGCAACAAATACTCGCCTAGCTGCAACTGCAACAACTTCTCTTACTCTCCATCTGCGCCTCTCAAATAAACGAGAAGTCAATAAGCAGTTTCTTTTCTAGAGCTGTTCTTCTATGTCTGCTTTCCGACTGACTACAGTATGATCATTTTTAAATTTCTATCTTGCACTTAACTCTTATCCTAGCGTGAACTCCTGGCTTTGATAAGAAAAGCTAAGGTAGCAGATTCAGTTCGCAGTGGAAGACTAATGAAAACATGGAAGGACGTAATAAAAATGGGGCAAATAAAAACCTGGTCAGAGAAAGTTTAGTTTGGAAATCAATTTCTTACCGCTCTTCACCGTACGCCAACATGTAAAAACGAATATTTAACCGAATTTGATGACGATGATGATGATGGTGATGATGATGATGATGATGATGATGATCATCATCATCATCATCATCATCATCTCAAAGAGGCTGTCGATTTTTAATTTGAAGCAGGATTTTTATTGTTCACATTAAATGGACGTCTTAATTTATATCTTCATAAGTATTTCTATAGGAAGCTCTGTCTGTCAGATTTTGAAATTGTAAATATTTGCTTTTGTCTGTCACGCTTTTCGACGAGCATATGCGTCTCTAAAAGGTTGCATCCATTTATCTACCAGCGTATCTGTCTGTCACGCGTTTAAATAAGTCTCACCCTAAAAACAAATCCAGCGCTAATCGCGCAGATTAAGCATGCGAATCTTACGAATCAATCCGTTTTTGTGTTTCGTTTTCGTACAAGTCTCGCGCCATGATTGAAATCACCTGTCGCTTGTTTATGTCGTCACTCATATTTCAATCTTGTGGCGTTTTTGCTTTCGAGACGAACACTGCCACTGATGGTGACATTTTATTAAAAGAGATTATGTCAAAACTGATGAGTAGATAAACAATACATTACAGATGGCGTTGAAACATCTTCGTAAATTGTCAAAACAATTTACGAAGGTTTTTTTCTCTTTTAGCAAAGAAAATAAACGTAAAATCAAACATCTCGATTCATCAAAATTGGCAAAAACTGAAACTCTACTAATATATATATATATATATATATATATATATATATATATATATATATATATATATATCGATGTTGTTTGTTTTTGTTTTAGCGATATGTTTTGAACGGATTCAATTATTTACGAAAGTGCATTTTTACTTAAATGCGAGTTGGGAATAATTTTCCCTGTAACCAATTTGGTACCCCCACATGGGGAGCGGTATATATATTATTTTAAAAATATAATCATCCACTGACACGAGTTTCGTCGTCTACGACTCATCAGAGTGGCTGAATCTAGCGAGATTCGAAATCGGAACCCCATGGTAATGAGCCTAAACCCCTTACCCATCTCGCATGGCTGTCTGGATATATCGCGATTTACTTAGATATTGTTTGTTTTTGTTTTAGCGATATGTTTTGAATGAATTCAATCATTTACGAAAGTGTATTTTTACCTAAATGCGAGCTGGGAATAATTTTCCCTTTAAACATTAGACATTTTGGGAAATTCTATCCTCCCAGTGCTGAATAGTATGCCCCACGTTGTCAATCTCGTAGTGACCATTAAAACGATAAACCAGCATATTGTATAGTTGGTAGGGACACCACCATTTCAAAAAGTGAGGAAAGTATTTCTCGTTCCAAATGCCGTACTAGTCCTAGTTGCAAAATAGCAACGTGAAACGGCTGTAGAAATTTTATACCAAAACTCCTGGATTTTGAAACCAATCAATGAGCCCTTCATATATATATATATATATATATATATATATATATATATATATATATATATATATATATATATATATATATATAATGTTACCATAGCGACAGATGTAAACGATATATATATATATATATATATATATATATATATATATATATATATATATATATATATATAGGACATTTTTCGAGGCCCACAAAAGTTCCACCTTTAAACGCCAGGATTTTATCCCTTACACATATTTCAAATGTGTGTAAAAAATAACCATTGGCCAAAAGGATCTAAGTTTTGTTTTAGAGTTCCGCATCTAGTTTAATACTAGAGCAGACCAACAAAGCCTGATGCACTAAGATTTATTTTTCTTATTTGGGGAGAGAATTAATATATTGACTTGTAAAGGTAGGTTTCCTATATATGCTGGTACCTCATACCAGATCTTTTGACGAAAATATCCAAGAACGGCAAAGCAATCAACATCATTTTCCATAGTAAACGTAAATGCCGGGTCAAGTTAGTTTAATTGTTATCACAACCCCTCAACTTCCATACAAAACATATGACAAAAATGTCATTTACATAGCGGAATTGGCTTCGGAAACTGGCAAAAAGGCTATTGCTCCTGAAATTAAACAAAAACATCGGCCCATGTGGGACCCAAAGAACTTCTAATTGCTACCCCATCGACTTTACGACATATGTCTCCGTCAAAACTAAATTCAACTCACTAAACCGATGAGCTTGTCATACACACGCTTTTCAGCCTGATATGTGAATAAGTATGTCGCGCACACAACCATTTATCAATAATGCAACGGTTATTTACTCTTGTCTTAGTTTTAATTTGTCCGACAGGCGGCATCTCTACTTCCTGTTTCGCATTCTTCTTTTCGCTTCCATTTTCTATCTTTTTTCACGTAACAGATTTCGTGGACTGTATACACTATGGTTTAAGTTGGGCAAAGTTGGTTGCGCATGGTCGCAAGTGTATCTGCGGGAAAATGAATTCGTTCCATTGACGCGCGTTGTTCAAATGATTAGTGTAACCAGTGGGTCGGTTTAATTATTGAAGACCCAGGATTGAGTTTTGTAGTGTGCACTTTGCAGCTTAACTCATGTTCACTGGAGGAACTTCTCTCAGTGATGTCGATGTGAATTCCAGTAATTTACAATGCTTGGTGAATGTCCTTGTGGGTTTTGCTTGCCGTGTTTGTTGCTGTAAAGGGTTGATATGCCGTAAGGGGTGGCTGAGATTGACTTTCTTTTTAACGTCGATATGAAGTCAAAAACTCGGTGTTGTTGAGATAATGGGTTCTACATGAGATAACACGAGTCGCGTATTTCGGCGCACATGGCATATTGTTATTACTTTTTGTGTGCGCATGCGCGGAGAGTGAAAAATATGTGCTATTTTACTCTACCCGTTCGAAGTCACGTAGGTGTTTTTACCAGTGAACATCGATTGACTCGTTGTCGCTTGTATTTTTCCAAATTGATGTTGAATGCTGGAAGTTGAAACAGCGTGAGAGACGCTATTTGCAGCTTTGGGTGGACTTGTTGTCCCTCGTCTTTCATGGCGATATATAAAATTGAAATATTTTTTTTACTAATGTGTATATTAGAAGTTGGAATCAGAGATACGTGGCCATATCTATAAATTGGAACTTCTACTCAACGAACCGAACATTTATGAACCTCCTGGAATAGCAATGCGATTACGGATTACAGATTGGTGATATTTTTTCTTGCTGTTCTGGTTCGCAGATTCATGTCAAATTCTTACTTTCCCCAGTCTCATGTGAAAAGAAAAAAAACGTTATATTCTTTAAAGACTCATCGATACGGTCGAGGCCTGTTGAGTTGTTCACTGAATATTCAGTCAAGAAAACTTCTTAAACCCCATCAGACTTTTTAATTACTGGGGAAAACTGAAAAACTCTTGAAGTTCAATACCTGTGGCATTTTATTTTATCCTTATTCTGTCTGTTTATTTAAGCACCGTTCAAGTTTTGATTGTTTTTATAAAACAGAATAAATAAAAGCCGGATCAAAAAAAAAAAAAAAAAAGGAAAAAAATATGAAAATCTAATTATTTGAATTTAAAGTTATCATTGCCATTTTGTTCGTTTTCTCTTTCTCCTTGTGTTCCACTCTCTGCTTTCTGAGGGGCTGCCCACTCTATGCTCTTTTATTTTCGCTATGTTTTCTTAACTGTTTGTCGAAAGGATTGCAAGGAATACAATCATTACACCCTATTTGTCTTGGTTCGACTGAAGTCAGCTAAGAGCCTCGATACCCGAAGATTGAATATCTAATGGGAATCAGTAGGGATGCGCATCTTCAGTGGTAAATTCCCTTCCCCTTCAACGAAAGCATATGCACGCAATAATCCTAAGTCCAAGTGCTAAAGACAATCTAGGGTTATAATCAGGATTCGGTTCTGGGGTTCGGGAAGGTGTGAGTCACTCTCTCGACAACGGCACGTTTCTGCCCTCTTCTTTTCCAATCGACCACACCTGGCCTCTCACTACCAATGTTACACCGCACAATCTGAACGTCAGCAATACGAAATTCTTTTCAAGAGAACATGTTCACGACTCTTTTTCCTCTGCTCCCCTAGGGAAATTTTCCCAGCTTTTATATCCTCCTATCTAGAAAAAAGGAAGAGACAGGAAAAATAGCTTCTCCCATCATGCTCTGCCTTCCCAAGATGCTCTTGGCGTATACAAATGCGCTGGCCATCATTTCCTTCTTCTTTCCCATAAAGCAATGCAGATACGCCCGGTACGTTTCTTTTTTTTCTTCTTCTTTTCTAACCATATACCCCACAGCCCCCCCCGATCTTTGAGATCAATAAGACACTTCATAATCCTTCATCCAAGCAGGCCTCCTCCTCTCACGTTGAGGCCTCTGGGGGACAACTTCTTGCGGGTTGACGTTTTCAGGTTCACTAGAGACATTCTCGTCCAGTTGTAAAGAACCACAATGTGGCGCTAAGTCGAATTGGGGTGCGTCGTTATCTTCTTAGTGGATATCGACTTTCTCCTCTTCACTGTAATCGGCAGAGTTACACGATGCTTGTCTAGGATATGCCGGGAAACGCCATTCACCATCACGTTGTTCTTTGACTGCGTTCCCCTTACGAGCCCCTCCCCCAGCGAGTGGTACATTTTGCATTGGGGGCTTTACCCACACCTCCTGGTCATCTTTAATGGTAGCTTCTTCATCATCAATTCCTACCGTTTTGTTGCACGGATGCCGTCACTTATATGCAAAGATGGCTCTATGAGGCACGGTTGTCTCATCTTGTCTGGTTTTCGGTGAGATGTTGTACCAAAACACCGCCTCCATGGGTGAAATGTTGCTTTTTTCCGCAGCAGCCTTGATGGTGCGATAATTCCTCTCCACTATCCCATTGCCACTCGGCCGATACACTGCCCTAAAAAATTGCCTTACTCCCCACCTATCACACACCTCTTTAAAGGCTTCTGATCGGAAAGCGGGGCCATTGTCCATTAAGAGTTCCTCAACCGGCCCTCTTTCCAAAAATATTTCTTCGATGCCCCCTCCAATCGCCCATGCAGCTTTTGCCCTGATTTCTTTCCATATGGCAAACTTCCCCGGTCCACAGTCGACCATCGACAAATACAGCTTATGGCGATAATGGGTCACATCAATGGCCAATCACTTCCAGTCCTCCGCAATGTGTAACTCTCCTGCTTCGTGTCTGGATGGTCCGGGGTCTATCAATTGGCACTCCTGACAGTGCCCCACTACCTTCCTGACCTGCTTCTCGGTGGTTTCCGGGTAAACCTCTCTTGCCAAGAATAACGTCCGTTCTCGACCAAAGTGGTGTATTTCATGTAACTTTTTAACTTCCTCTCCTGCACAGCATACTGAGGAAACCTCCTTTCTCTCTTGCAACCAGGCCTTCTTTACCCGTGTCATCGAATCCGCCTTGTTCTTTTCTGATGGGATCAGCACTACAGATACCTTCAACTGGAATTCCGCTATCAAATCTGCAAGTGCTCCAAGCCTGCGCTTGATCAGCATTTCTGCAGCACCTCTGGTTCTAACTCTCTTATCGCCAGTCACTACTGACCTGATCCATGAAACTACTGTTGCCGAATCGGATTTGATTTCAATCGTTTTCAATCCCCACTGGAGGGCCAGATTGATTCCTTTCATAGCGGCCTCCAGTTCGGCTACGTTGATATGGGAATAGTCGTTTTACTTCCTTAACCACGCAGCATCTTCCACAGTTACGCCTCCCATCTCTAATACGACGCCCAATGCCAGACTGCTGGCATCACATCAAATCACCCCCGCGTCTCGGCCGCAGACTTCCCATTTCCCCTTTACTGGGTCTTCTTTCTTCACTCTCGCGATGATTTCTTGTAGCATGTTCGTGATCTCCTTTGTCACGCGGCCCTCCCAGCTATCAGTGCCCGTTTGTCGTTTAATAAAGCTGCACGCTATCCTGAGCCAACCGGCGACTGGATAGTGTCCCACCAGTCTCCCGCAAACCAAGAAGAGTTCTCGTTTTGTCAGGTCGGTTCCGATTTCGGGTATTGCATTTCCTCGTCTAAAGACGAGGCTTCCTTTGCCATCTCGCATAGTTCCAACCCCAACGCCGCTCCTCCATCCAGGGACTCCGCCGGTTTTGAAGTCAACCCATACCGCGCGGTATGGCCTATCACTTTCTCTGCTGTCACCTGTGTTTCCTCCACGAGAATGTCGTCAATGTACGAACTAGTGGCCTTGTCCACTGTACAGTCTTTACTCAGCACCGTCTTCAGCACGGCAGTCATAATTTTTGGGGCTGAGCTCAGCCCAAAGCCTAACCTCGTCAGGCAACACAAATTCCCCTTGTACCGGACCAATTGATGTTTCCAGAGTTTTTCATCTACATGGATCTGGAGATAAGCCGACTTCAGGTCGAAAATCTTAGTGGCCTGCTTCATCCTCCTCCACCTCCTCATCACCTCTTCGCATACATCAATCCCCTTTCCAGTGTAACAGGCTACGTATCTGTTTAATTCTCTGAAATCGAGTACCGGTCTAACTTTATTTTTTGTGTGTTGAACAACCGCCAGTAATGGTAGCACTCCTTTTTCTTCCCCTGTCCACGGTTTCAGAATTCCCTCCTCTATCTACCTCTCCACTTCTTCCTCGAATCATTTTCTTATTTCTCCTCGCAGTGTTTTCTCGTAGCAGCTTACTTTCGTAGTTCCTGAGGCCCGGAGATTCATTTCCATTCCACCGTCCATATCTCACCATCGAACCTCGCCAGGAAACCCTCGTCCTCGATGCAGCAAGCCTCTGATTTTTGTGTTCTGATATTTCTATCACCTTCCACTCCTGCCATTCCTACTGCGCTGAGGCATCCAAAAGCTACTTGGCCCCCTCTAAACGTAGCGCCTCCCAGTTGGTTGATCGCACTTACAGCTAAAACCATATCAACATCACCAACCAGACGATCCAACACCAGGGCTCGTAGTCCAATAGGCACACCTTGCACCAGTACTACCGCTGTTGTCTCTCCCAGGCATTTCACCTCCCTGCCATCCACGGTCTTAATACTCCTGGCTCCGCTCCATGATCTAGCGACATTCTTCGTTACCAAATGTCGTGGTGCAGCCTGAGTCAAAAAGGGTCATGGCTCTCTTCCAATTGACTACTACCGATAACTAAGGCAACGTTTCGTTGTGCGCCATTTCCACATAGAAGGTGGAACCACTGGCGCAATGGCTCCTCTTCACTCGTTTCCCTGGTCACGTGCAGCAACGCAATAGCGGATAATTTGCCCCACTCGTCCACATTGGTAGCAGACGACCTCCGGTCTCGGCTCTTTGCAGTCCTTGAGCAGGTGAGAACCCTGGCACCGGAAGCACTTGATGGAAGACCTCCCCTCCTATCGCCTCGCTGCCTGTCTCTTCATTAAAGTGGAGCCCCATGCACTTATTTCCATTCACAGCTGCAGCTACGATTGGGCCCTTGACATTCGCTTACTTCCATCGTATTGATCTCACTGATTCTCTGCATGTTCGCGGAGATTTCTTCTGGGAAGCCATTCACTAGGTATAGCTTTACCGTCATCTCCAGACTCCTCCCTACGTAACCAGCCAATCCTGCCAGTCTTCTGATCTCCGTAGCAAAGACGTCAATAGACTCGCCGGTCCACCTCAAACGACCGCTTCAAATGGACTCTCGGCGAAAGCCAATTTCAGTCTTTGCTTCACTGAGGCAAGGTCTCCCTTATCTTCATCACGCATCTGCTGTTAAATAGTGAGGGCTTCCCCCTCTAAGTAGAGCGGCAGCAGGGTGACCACGTCTTCGATTTTTTGCAACCTTGTCACCATCATTAATTTTTCCAGCCATTTAATTAGGTCACTCTCCCCAGTGAAGGGTTTCAACATCTGAGTCTCCAGTCAGCCATGTTAACCTGTTTGACTCACCGAAATAGCTTCTAGGGTTATAATCAGGATTCCGTTCTGGGGTTCGGCAAGGTGTGAGTCACTCTCTCGACAACGGCACGTTTCTGCCCTCTTCTTTTCCAATCGACCACACCTGGCCTCTCACTACCAATGCCACACCGCACAATCCGAATGTCAGCAATACGAAATTCTTTTCAAGAGAACATGTTCACGACTCTTTTTCCTCTGCTCCCCTAGGGAAATTTTCCCAGCTTTTATATCCTCCTATCTAGAAAAAAGGAAGAGAAAGGAAAATAATAGCTTCTCCCATCATGCTCTGTCTTCCCAAGATGCCCTTGGCGTATACAAATGCGCTGGCCATCCTTTCCTTCTTCTTTCCCAGAGAGCGATGCAGATACGCCCGGTACGTTTCTTTTTTTTCTTCTTCTTTTCTAACCATATACTCCACAGACAAAGTTGATTCTGTGCCCCGAAATCGGATCGAGGATGTAATATGGAGAGGGGCATCGTCTTGGATAATGCATAATACGGGGACTTGTGAGCCCAAATTTTAATAATAAAAAAAGAAAGCTTGTATTTCTTGATGAGTCAGTTTTTTTTTTTGGCTGGATTATCGAGAAGTAGTGGAGCTTCTAAACACACCCCGATACTGAACTGAGCAATTACTTTTAAAGGCAGGGTATAGAGATGAGAAATGGAGTGAGTAGAGAACACTTTAGGTGAAGCTTCCTTGATGAAGTTGGAAACGATGAAGAAAAACATGACTGCTAATGATCGGCAAACAGTTGGAGCTGAATGTTAGAAAATTCATGAGAAAGGAAGCACTAATTGCAGAACACATAGTGGAGACGCATGTATTCGAGGTTGAAATCATTGACGAATTACCGGGGGGAAGCAGCAATAGAGCAGAGTGCAAGAACTGAGACTGACCAGCATGGAGCGAGATATAGACTACGTGGAATTCACAAAAGATAAGGAATGACTGCCCAGAAAGTGGTGCATTGCGAAAGAGGCGAGAAAATGATGCAGAGAAGACCAAGCAACTGATTTTAATCCAAGAAATCCTGAATGGATTTACGGGTATATCATAGTAAAAAAAACAGTGGACACAAATTACGAGCTAGCAGGGTTAGCGGACGAATGCGTGGTCACACATAAACGCGGAAAGACCAGTCTCAGCCTCGCAGGACGAGGGAATTACCCAACAAAACATACCATGAAGAAAGAAGGCAAAAAAAAGGAGTAGATAACATGTTATAAATGCGGGAAATTGGGTCACGTCGCATCCAGATGTTGAACAGAACGAGGACCGGAGATAAGCCAAGCACCGGAGATCAAGCTACAAGGAGCGATAGGGATAAGCCCGAAAATGGAAGCGTAGCTACCGTTTATCCGGAGTGGAATTATTAAGAGTGGAAGACCAGAGGGAATAACGGTGACAGTGCTTAGAGACACAGGATCATCGCAGTCCCTATTGTAAAATGAATAATTGCCACAGGGCAGAGCGAGAGGGTAACACGAATATAAAGGAGTCTGTGAGAAGGGATTACTCTGATATCTTACAGCACGACCAAGAAGATCAAAGTTGGGGTCGTGAAACAACTCACAATTAAAGGGGTAGCCTTACTGTTGAGAAACGATGCCGGAGAGGAAGAGTTGCTTCTCAGAGAAGATGCAGTAGGGGTCGAACAAGGGATCAAACTAAAAGCCAACCTAGCCGTGGAGCAAGGGTACAAGTTGTGAAGTCGAGCTAAGCAGCAAGAAAGAGAGAGAGAGAGAGAGAGAGAGAGAGAGAGAGAGAGAGAGAGAGAGAGAGAGAGAGAGATGGATCCACCTTCCAAGAAAAACGAAGAGGAAGATCGCACGACAGTAGCCTGAAGGAGTTGTACAGCAAGGCGGAGGAACTGATGAGCAAGAACACTGCGTACCAGTTCTACGTAGAGGATGGATTGTTGATGAGAAAGTCAGAGAATGGAGAGAGCCTAGTCAATGCAACCAAATAGTGATGCAGTGCTCGTACAGAGAGGATTTATTGAACTTAACGCATGAAGCGCCAATGGCCGGTCATCTGGGGATTACCAAAATATATGAGAGATTGATCCAATGTTTTTATTGACCGACGATAAAACCAGTCACAAAGTTCTATCAGTCACGTAAGGTTTGCCGAGAAAATGGGAAACTCAATCCGGGTATACCGCCAGCACCCTAACTGATATCCTTAGCGGAGGGACCATTCAAGCGAATCATCATGGACTGCGTAGTACAATTACCAAGAATGAAGATGGGAAACCAATACATACTCACAATAACGTGCACGAGTACCAGATTCTTGGTGGCCATCCCACTAACGACTATATCAGCGAAGAAAATAGCCGACCTCATGATCAACTTCTTCTTGAGGCTAGGAATACCCCAACAAATCCAAACGGAACAAGGATCAAACTTCACGGCACGGCTCTTCAGGAACAGTTGAGAATCTGACATGTCACATCAAGCGTTTAGTGCCCTGGAGCGATTTCACACGACACTAAAGAGTATGTTGAGGGCACATTGTGTCGAACAACTAACTGATTGACCAAGGGTTGCCATTTGTGCTATTCGCAGCCAGAAATATGACATAGGGGTCACTGGGGTGCAGCTCGTTTGAGATGTTCACTAACGCATGGCAAAAGTGCAGGCCAAAATGAAGCGACGATATGACAAGCAAGCGCAGACCTGAGAGCTTCGAGTAGGCAAGAAAGATATGATGTGGGCACCAGGAAAAGGATCATCCCTCGACCCTAGGTTCCACAAACCCTACACAGTAGAGAGAGTTTACAAATGAGCACGCCAAACCGGAGGCGGAAAACTCAACTGGTCCATATTAAAAGCTCAAGTGATACACGGAAAGAAACAGGGAGCACATGTTATCTGTCAAAAAAGTCAAACAAGCTGAAACAAAAACGACCAGGAGAAAATGAAGCTAAAGGATGTCCCTGCAAAGCTGGAGACCTTTCATGATTTTCAATAACTTGGAGGAAAAGTTGCATCATTTTTAAAACAGCGCCGCAAGGAGCTGAGTGCCAATATCAAAGAATACACTGGATTATTTTCTGATGTATCCCGGAAAACAGGCTCGGTAGAGCACTATGTGGAATTAACAGTGGAGAAACTGATAAAAAGCAGGAAACTATCAGAAAAGAAAATTCCACACATGATGAAACACAGAATCATTGAGCCGAGCCAGAGTGCTTGGGCATCTCCATCTGTCCTGATGGACAAAGCGGACAGGTTGGTCAGGTTCTGCACCGATTACTGAAAAGTAAATGCCTTGAAGGATGCCTACCCAATACCAGGAACAGAGGATTATATCAACTGGATAAGAAAGGCCTGCTTTATCACGAAATGTGACCTGAGAAAAGGATACTGCTCAATGCTCTTAACGGAATGGGCGAAGCAAATATCGGCATTTGTGGTCCCGTATGAGACATACGAGTATAAAGTCATGCCTTTTGGGATGGTAACTTCCAGGCGACCTTTATGCGCCCGACGAACAACTGCTTAGCAGGGTTGAACAGAATGGATGTGTAAGTCGACAACATCGTGACAACAGTGATACATGGCAGGATCTTCGAAAGGCTGAAGTCAGAAAATTTGACGTTTAATCTAGCAAAATGTGAATTTGGTGTCGCCGAAGTGCGATACTTGGGGCACATAGTCGGGCACAGGAGAGGGGGTACGCCCGAACAGAGCCAAAGTGAAAGACATTCTGGAATATCCAGAACCGAGAAATGTGAGGCGCTTGCGGATATTCCTAGGAATGGCTGGGTATTATTGTAGATTTTGTGAGAACTTTTTGGGAGTGACTGCACCCCTGCCTGATATGCTTAAGAAGAACACAAGGTTCTTATGGACACAGGAGAGCAAACAGGCCTTGGACACCTTCAAGCGAATGTCGAGCTGCCAGCCAATCTTGTCTTTGAGAAGCCATTCTGTTTATATACAGACGCCTGTAAGGATAGAATCGGGGCAGTGCTGTCACAAGACGACAAGGGTAACTGAAGACCAATAAGTTCTCTAGGGAAATAAATAGCACCAATAGAAGTACTCGACCATCGAGAAGGAGGCGTTGGCCTTATTACTGAGCGTGCAGCACTTTGACGTGTACATGACTGCATCACAAGTACCGACCAAGATATTTGTCAGCCACAACCCATTGGTATTTTTGGACCGAATGCAAAGCAAAAATCTCAGTCTACAAAATTGGGCTTTTATACTGCAAGAGTACAACTTGGACTTACATTATGCCAGGGACCGAGAACACCTAGTAGCAGATCTACTACCTAGATGTGGAATTGAAGAAGAAACCAAGACCATATACGGTTTGTAAAGAAAAGGCGGCTAACAACGAACAGGTTGGAGTTCACAGACTTGCCGTCGTTTTCTTTCGTTGAAGGGGAAGAGTAACGAACGGAACCCAAGCAACACCGGAGAAAGATAGAAGAAACAATAAAGCAATGCTCTGACTCAACGGGACAGCTGTAAACATCGCCATTAAATTAGAATAAAGAGATCACATAGGCGACAGGAAATCTATCAGATGGCAACACATTCTATTTTTATTTATTTTTTGCAGGATTGAAGTCAAGGGACGAATGTTCAAATATACATATAGGAAATATTATTGTAAAGCAACGTTGCATAAGGAAATCAACCACATAATCGACCCTGAAAAAAAAGAAGAGAAATCAACGGCACAACAAAGATTTTCTTTTTCTTTGAACTTACAAACTTTTTTGGTCGGGTGACCGATACAAAAAAATTGGTTCGAGTATATCTGCTGAGACACGCCAAGTTTTGGCTGACTCATTCACGCAAGATTTCTACTTTGATAGATCGTGTCAACTACAAGTCCGTGAGTTAATCATTTATTTTTGGTTTGGGTTATTTTCCTCAGTTATTGGTTGGGCGACATTGAAACTTGGTTGTGTGTTGAAAAAACCCAAGAGAAAATTGAATAAAGACGCATTGTTTTAAGTGCATACGCAGCACTGGACAAGCAAATATCACGATATATCAAGAGAAGACTTAGAGAGAATACTCGATTGTCATGGGAGCAACTACTGTCGTCACTGGTTTCTTCAGCGAGAGAATTCCCCAGTAACAGAACCGATTTGGACGCTGTGAGTTATGCAGACTCAGGCAGCAGGCTGGAGAGGAGATGGCCGAACTGGCAATAAGAATTGCGATGTTAGCAGTGCTGACCTCTCTTGACGTTAAAAATGCGTTGGTAGACGGAAACATTGAGCAGATGTCGCTAAGGGCAGTCCTCTCAAACTGCAGGAGGCTCTTCATCTTGACTTAGCTCTGGAGAATGTTGCGAAAGGTCGCCAACGTGAAAGAAAGACTCGATCGAGAAGGGTCAGTAAAATCCCGCGATGTACTCTATCGAAACCAGAAGGAAAATGGAAGAAAAGGCCTGTCTGAGAGCGATCTGTCCGAAGTGTGGCTATTGTACCTCCCAAACTGAGCGGTGTACTGACATCACAAGCTGGGGATTAAGAAATGTGATGGTGTCTCGTGATCTCCCAAATCGTAAGACTCAGAGAACCAAGATCGCCCCCGCCCAGAAAAGGGGACATTGTGACTTGGGAGTGATAGATAAGGGAGAAATGAGCGAGAGTGAGTAAAACCGCCAACCCTGTAATTCATGTTCGATAATTTACAAGAGTTTACATTGAATATTTTTGATTTTGAAATTGTGCTGATAATAAAAATAATTTGGAAGCACTTAAAGAATATTTTTAATTTTGAAAGTGTGTTCGAAGTGTTTAAGTGAATAATTGTGATGTGTAAATTATGTTCGATAATTACAAGAGTTTATAATTAAATGTTTGATTTGAAATTGTGTTTGATAATGAATTATAAGCGTTTGATATATATATATATATATATATATATATATATATATATATATATATATATATATATATATATATATATATATATATATATCCCGCAATTGCCGATAAATTGAAAAACTGGGAGAAATTTAAACTGAAACATCTGTTGAAAATAATGTGAAAGGAGATTGAATAAATTATATCGATACTTCGGGGAAAAATCGCGCGCTGATGTGGTTTCAAGAGAGATTGAGAATTTCAAATTGATATTCTGCAAATTGTTTTGGTAATTTATTGAAGAATTTTGAAAAATTCGAATTGATACTTCTTGGGGGATCAAATGGGAAAGTTAAAGAGAAATAATTAAACGAAACGTAGCGAAATGAAACCGCCGGTATCAATTGGTATTTGATTTAATATTGTGTAACAAATGAATTTCAACGAAAAAAAGAAAAAGAATATTCTAAATGCGAGAGGGTTGGTGAAGCCTGTCTTTGAAAACGCTGAGATCACGAAGCTGAAAATGTGTCTGGTCTAACAATGGAAAAGGAAGGAAGATAAAAAAAAGGACAAAATGCGGGTAGCTGAAACCGATAAAAGGAAATCATCTGTTAGCATCAAGCGACCTTGTCAATTAAATAAGACGGTTAGCAAGCTGGTAATTTTCGGTGTTGCCCTGATCCGATAGTGTGGATTATAACGAATTCTGCTATGTTGATACTATAATTCTAGTTTTTGATGATTTTTAAGGAAGAATTTCTTATAGACTAGGAGTAACTAGGTTCCGAAGGTTAAATTCTTTGGTTTATCGATGCTAAGGACAGGGCATACGATCAGAATGATGTTTGGTGGCTGAGAATCGTCCACTTGCATTAGCCAAGGTAGGCATTTTCGGGCAAGAGCCACGCCAGATTGTCCAGTTGTCGGTGGTAATTGGGGACGGATTGGGTTCTGGGTGTCTCCTCTGTCAATCATTCTTGTATTCGGTGTATTGCCAGTCGATGAATGTTGGTAAATCACCTGTAGAAGGTTATAAACAAGAAAAATTCAAGGACGGTGAAACAAATGAGCAGAGGCTGATATGAAGTGGATAGTGTGTGCCTTAGGAAGCGATAACACCTTAACAGAGTTAAACACTGTTGGAAATTCCTGCTGTCACCAGTGTACCACATTCATTCTACTCACCGTTAGGTAAGAAGTTGTCGATGAGTGTTTAATTCTCAAGTGAATTTTGAAGAATTAGATTGTCATTCGTAAGACTATGTAGAGAATTAAGGGTATTGTTAAGCCTTGAGACACAAGAGGGAAGAAGATGGATATAGACAGATCATGCTGGTTACCTCGTGGAGCTCGATAAGACTAGGCAGCTTTTTATCACACCAGTTTGCGACCTTAGTGAATGATTGACACCTGTAGAGTATTGATCCGCCAATATCAAAGAGGAATCGACAAGTTAGATGAGGCTAAGTAGCCTTTAACTGGTACTAAGGATACAGAGGAATATGCCCGAGTATTAAGACTCTTGGAGAATGAGTTGCGGTTATTACGACACCGTTGGTCGTACAATGAAATTATCTAGGAACAGAAAGATTGGAAAACAGATCAAGAGGGCATTGATGCCTATAATAGGCAAGGCGTTGACAGGAGACTGTTGAGGCTATGGACTGCCCATTGCGAGTTAAAGAAATTCCATATAGCGAAACATGAAGAGGTAGAGACAGTATCTTTGAAGACACCCCGTATGACGAAATACGTAACGTCTCCAGCAATGTAGAGACGAGGATATTCAGAGAAGTAGTATTGTTGAAGAAGTCCAATGCGAAGAATTGTTGAAATGTCTCCTATGCGGTAGAGACGGACATATCTAAAGAATAAGTAACTAAACTATTATTAAAAGGTCTAGAAGAGAACTTGGTCCAAGTAAATCCGGAGGAATTCTTGATATTAATTGATTTGGCTAGTGCAAAAACAATATCGTTTTCTCACATATGTTACTTTTATATATGATTTCTGAATTAATTCATTGATATATATATATATATATATATATATATATATATATATATATATATATATATATATATATCAGTTTTAAGCGCTTTTTCGCTCAACGAATCGTGTATTCGTTACCGTACCCAATCTCTTCATTAATTTTTTTGTAGGTTTTTAGACAGCATAGACAAAATTCAATTTCGCACGACTTCCTTATTTCAATCTAGACCGAGAAACATCGTGATATCCATGCGTTTGAGCCAGGAACCACAAAAAAAAACGTGAGGCACAACAGTGATTCAAGAAATTTCGCAATGGTGACGAGAGCCTCGAAGATGAAGACGTTTGCGGCTGGCCGACTGTGGTTGATAACGAACATTTGAAAGCCTTAATTAGAGCCGACTATCGCAAAACCACACGAGAAGTTGCTGTTGGACGCGAGGTCGACCACTCAACAGTCGTTCGCCATTTAAAGCAAATGTGAAAGTCAAAAAAGTTGGATAAATGGGTGCCGCATGAATTGGACGATAATAAAAAAAAATCGTCGCTTTGAGGTGTCTTCTACGCTCTTTCTGCGCAACAAAAATGACCAATTTCTCAAGCGGATTGTGACGCGTGATGAGAAGTGGATCCTCTACGACAACCGGCGACGTTCGGCACAGTGTTTGGATGCCTGAGAATCTCCACACCATTTCTCGAACCCGAAATTGCACCAAAAAATGTTATGGCGACTGTTTGGTGGTCCGCGGCTGGTCTTATCCATCACAGCTTCTTGAATACGGGCGAAACGATTACGGCGGAGACGTACTGCCGACAAATTGACAAAATGCACCAGAAGCTACAACGTATGTGCCCGAGATTGGCCAATATGAAGGGGTCAATTCTCCTCCATCACAACGCTCGCCCGCATGTTGCTCTACTGACTCTGCAGAAGCTGAACGAACGGGGCTACAAGACTCTGCGTTATTCACTATATTCACCGAACCTCTCGCCCACCGATTATCACTTTTTCAAACATCTTGACAACTTCCTGCGCGAAAAATGCTTCAAAAGCTGAGATTATACCGAATCGCCCTTCAATGACTTTATCGCTTCCAGAATTCCGGATTTCTGTGCTAATGGGATAATTAAACTTGTTTCTCGTCTGCAAAAATATGTCGATTCTAATGCTTCTTATTTCGATTAATAAAGTTTATCATATAAAGAGCTATGTTCTTTTGAAGTTAAACGTCAAAAACATTATTTTTTATAACGTAATACGTCACGCGAGTTATAAGTGTAAATCTGGCTGACGCCGATGAAGCAGTCCTGAGTTGTGTGGACTGAACACATAAAGGTGTGGTTAAGAACGCCCTGGAGTTGAGACACTTAAGTACCAAGTGTCATATGATTCAGGTAGTTGGGCGAGATGCTAGAAACGACACATGCTCGTGTATGACTGCCTGGAAGTTCGGAGAAAATTTGCCATGTGGACCAATGAACCTCACTGGACCACTCTGGCTGTGTTCCACCCCTCTGGACAGACCCGGGCGAGGTTTGACGTAAGTCGCTGAGTAGAGCAAAAACGGGCAAGTCAAAGGCCTTGAATTGCCAAGAACATGAGAATGGAGAACTGAATAATATATAAAGTTGATTGGGAAAAATTGCAGATTGAGATAGTGAGTAAAGATGTAACTGGGTCATGGGTCAGCTTCTATAAGGAAATCATGTTGGGAAGTTTGATAAGCATGATAACAGTGCTGATTGCGATGTTGGTGGCGGTGATGGGTGTAAGGAAGAGAGTAAGACAGCTTGAGAATGAAAAAAATATATCAACGTTGGCTGTACCGATGGCAGGGGTGGTGACTCTCGTCCAAAACTAACCTGAAATCAATGTGACCCCAGCCAGGGCAGGTGCGGACGTTAATGCCACCCAAGTGAAAGAAGGCGCACTGATGACCGAGGAAGCAGAAACGAATTGTTGAAGTACTTAAAATTAACTTTGATGTTTTTATGATTTCTTTTATAGGCGAAGAAATCGAGAGACGGTCTGGCGTGAACTTGGAAAACCCATGTCCGCTCTGACGTAAACCACCCCTCCATACATAAGAGTATGCAGAGCAGATAAAATCGGTTTTGAGCAAGTTTAGGAGTCTGTTGAACTCGGAGGGGGGGGTTGTCCATCGCTCCACATCACCTCGCGAAAGCGGTTGTAAAATATAAAAAATGCGTCGTTTGAATACTATCGAACTATCAGAAAGAGAAATTATAATTGACATTTTTATTCTTTTTATTTTGTTTCTCTTATGAAAAACTATACATAATTATTTTTATCTTTCTCTTTTTGTGAATAATCAATTTTATGCGAAAACTATCACCAGCTTCAGCGATCATCATCATCATCATCATCATCATCATCATCATCATCATCATCATCATCATCATCATCATCATCATCATCATCACCACCACCACCACCACCACCACCACCATCATCATTATTATTATTATTATTATTATTATTATTATTATTATTATTATTATTATTTTCAAGTGAACTTAAAGAAAAACAACAAAGTTGAATGATCTTTTTTAACGGGAGAAGAAGAGAAGAAGGACCGTCAAACTGCTGCACCCAGCATCATATCAACACTGTCTTAATACACTTGTAACGATGTGGCACTTCGGTCTGCGTGTTTCATCTTAATCGAGGAAGGTTGGGTCTTCGCACTTGGTTATACCATCAGCTGCAGTCATAACTGAAAGCAAAACTGTAGCATTTAAAGCTGGTGACGTTACCACTGTACCAACGTGACACGCGTATGAAGTGTTTAAAAATAAACTAAGAAAATGTTTGACGATTTTTTTTATTTCGATCCATTTTTCACCCATTTATAAACCATTCTAATCGGCTACAGACTCATAAAAAACGGCCCATAAGAAAATCCAATCATTTGAGGCCCTAGCGCCGCTCTGCGACTTTTAGTTTTGGAAGAGATACAGTTTGAAAATATGAAGACGAACAGACAGACCTATAGCATTTTATATAATAGATGATGGTATTTAGTACTGTTTCCTTGTAATTGAACATCAAATTATTATTTGGCGTAAATAAAATTCAGACAGCCAAGTAAAAAGTTGCCGAATTATTTTTATTTGTTTTCTGTGAAATTAAAATTATCCGCACGGAAGAAAGTTAACTTTAATTAAATACTGCCTCAGTCTAGAAAGATGTCATCTGTTGTTTTGTTTTGCGTAAATTATATTTATTTACTATTAATCGAATCTTTAAATAACACCCCCCTTGCGAATTCAGACAACCTAATAATGTTCACACAAGGATTAAATGCTAAGAGGGATATTGAGCGCTGAATAGAAGAAATGAAGTTGTGTTTAAACAGCCCTACTATTTTTAGGATATTTTTATCACTATATGCCACTTCCATTTGCATTTACAATTTTAAAGATTTTGAACATTACACTTCCCAGTTTAATACAGAATAAAGAAGTTAAAATTAGACTATTATTTTTTTTTTTGAAAATATACATTAATTCGCCCAAATTAAAAACATCCTTTGATCACCGTCTCTTTAACAAAAGCAAAGTCACAATCAGTCTGGTAAAATGAAAATAAAAAACAGACAACTCAAAAAACGCTTACAGTAGACAATCTATTAACATTAGGTGAAAAATGTGTACAAGCGGTTAAATATTTTTGTTATTATTTTAAAATTATGTATGTCAAAATAATTTCGAATTGTTTTTCTTTGGATTTTAGATTTTCAAAAGAAAAGTCATAAATTTTAAATTAAATTTCCGTATTTTTTTAATGTCTTTTCATCACTGTACGAAATTTAAACTGAAAATTAACAAACAGAAATCAGAAACAGACAAAGCTTCTCTAATAATAATACATCTAAAATATTATTCCACTAAGTTTGAAATTTGACGAAAGAAGATTTAAAAGAGAAAATCATTAAATATAATTCAATACTTTTTTTTTAAAGAATTTGGAATTACTAATATTTGGTTGAATAATGTAGGAAAATAAAAGTCCTTGAATAACAATGTATTAAAATTATTTATACATGGACAGGATTCGTTGAAAAAGTTAGGAAAAGATTGAACCGCCTCTTGCTAAATTAAGTTTGAAATGCATTTATAAATATGTTTGTTTACATTTTAAATAAAGCTTACTTTAGTTTCTAAACTGAACTGATGTCAGCTTTAGCAAATAATTAAAAATAAATTAATAAATTAACTTTTCATAATATTCCCGAACAGAGCAATTAATATTACTAAAGCCTATTAATAACATAGACCTAATTATTAAAATAAATTTGTTAATGGAATATGTAAATTAGGTAACTCCTAAATTTAGATTTCCTTTGAATAAGTAGTCCATAAATAGAGCAATGATGGAATAAAAGTGTATAAAATAAATTAAGAAAAGTTCGTTTCAGTATGAACATTAATTTGCGAAACCGTAGCTTTTGTATATATTTGTCAAGCTTACATACCCAATTGTAACCTTTAGGTCAGAGTCTTACCAAATATAACGTTGGGACCCTGTTGATTATAAAGATCTTTACTATCTAGCGTCAGACACTAAACGTGACCTTCATGACACGCACACATTGTGTTAGTTTGATCCAGGTCACATGTCACTGGGGATATGATGCTCCAAGGTTTACTTGACCGCACAATTCTTGTTATTAGTTGTTTCTGTGGTAAAAAAAATATTCTCGTTACGTTGTGCGGTACCTCTTTGATACAAAGAACATTCCTCAATGTAGTCGGTGTTGAATCACTATAAAATTCCAATAGAAAAGTAAAGTATAATCGACAGGAAAGATAAAAAAACGACAAATTCCTTTTGTATGTATTGTAAATAACTGTCAACGGTTTAAACAAATCTCTACAAAAGTTTTAACATGCAACAATGATGAAACAAAAATAAGAAAGTAAGTGTTGCCCACGTGTCCTTTTTCTTTCTTCTCTCGGCAAGCTCGCACAGCAGACATTGTTAATTATGTGAGAAAATCGGTGAAGGAATTTGTTTATTCTCTCTTCTGTAGTGGTAATCAGGTGTGATTAGATCCCTTTTCTACCACAAACAAATAACTAATAAAACAATTAAATATGCCAAATTAACTTCGTTTATTTACACAAACTAACAAGTAGCAACGAAATTATTTTTAGTGTCCAAAAATGTATCTTGGCGAATGTAAAAGTTGTTTTTAGAATGTTCGTTGGATCGAAAGAAAAAAGAAGAGAATGTCATTTGTTTTCTTAGTGAGAAAATAGGCTTATTTTTTCTATGTGATATGAGAAAGAAAGAAGAAAGTAAATGTTGCTGTGCGTGGTTGAATATCTGCATTTGTCTCTGTGTGCGTGCGTGCATGCGTGCGTGCGTGTGAATAGGTGTGTTTCGTTATGCTGCGAAAGGAAGTAGCAATAAATACGTTGTCGAGAGAGAGAGAGAAAAGAGAAAAGAGAACGGGAAGAGTTCGCTCATCGTTTATATATTTTTTGAGAGGCTCCCAGACAAACTGGGAAAAAGTTTTGAAAATTAAGTCTTTCTTTGAGCGTTGATTGGTTAAAACGTGCGCGTTTTTGTCACGTGGTATGCTTTCAACTACGTTCGTCTAACAAAACACATTTTAAGTTTTCTTCCTCGCAGAATTTGCGTGGGTGTATTTTGTGAAATCTTTGTACCTCTGAAATTTATTAATTTATTCTTGCGTGCGTAATTGGATTTTTATTTATTTTCTAAAGTAAGAAATAAATGCATTTTTAAGTGTGTTTAGCCGCACACGTTCTGTCATTATTTGTTAACGAAACTGTCGTAGATTTTCACAGTTTAATTTCTCTATTTTTTTCTCTTTTCACGGCAGACACAACGAATAAATTCTTTTTCCTACTAAAATGTGTATTGATTAAATTTTACGGGCATTTTAAATCATTGACTTGTTACTTTTCTTGCAGGAACTGGTTAGTCTATCAGTAGAAGAATCGAAGATATGGTTAGCCTTTTATCTCGACTGGTTTTACTTCTGCTAAGAGCTGTGTGCTCACCTCTCTCTATTATTGCTCTAAACTGAACTGGAACTCTATTCTCGAACTCAAGTTTCACTGATAGGCGATTAATCAAATGCTAATTCCACGCTTCTTGAATTTAAATTAAGCTTCAAGAACTCACGCCCTATCGATACTTCGGGGTCACCAGAGGCCACTATTCCATTGAATTATAATTTGCATGTTAACTCAGCCGAACTGACATTTTGTTGAACAATTCCGCCCAAATCGTCAGTTCTAATCAAAACAATAGTCCTAAGGTTTAATTGTGAATCCAACATACCTCTCAACAATAAACGAGATATATATATATATATATATATATATATATATATATATATATATATATATATATATATATATAATTGGTTAAAAATTCCGAAAAGAGAAAGATGTATATTTAAATGAGGCTTCATTCAAGAAAGAAAATAATTAGAAAAAATAAAGAAAGAAAAGTAGAAACACAAGAAAAGAGAGGGAAAAGCAAAAGACAGCAATGACTGTGATCTGACCCCAAATTATGCAAGGGGGGGAGGGGTTGAACACACGAATGAACATATTTAGAACCATTCACAGATATTTCCACCGCTCGGAAACATGCCACAAAAATGGACTGCGAAAATGATCTTATACATTTTAAACACATCTTAAATATATTTTAAACATTTTACATTTTGAATACTTTATGATGAGGACGCTTCACAGAACGTCTGAAACGCGTTAAAAACTACTTCAATGATTTAAAAACATTATTACAATGATCTAAACATTTTTTTAAATGGAAAATCAAAACACGGAATAATAAAATAATGTTAAAAAATACATACAAATTGTTGGTGACCTCTCACATTTGTATATATATATATATATATATATATATATATATATATATATATATATATATATATATATATATATATAATTTTTCTGTGGGAGGATATAAAAAAATTGAACATAATTGAATTTACACAAGTGTCACTGATAGTGCTCAGTCGTGAGAGAGCGAGTTATATTTAAAAAAAATTTCATGTAAATACAATCATACGGTGTGCAGACCGTTTCAATCATATTAGATATCATCAAGCAAGAAAAATTAAGATACCAAAACTGAAAAGGTTTAATTTAAAAGCTTTTCAGATTTTGAAGAGAGAAAATTCGCCATGATGGGAGAAATTAAAGTTCTTATGAGTATATGTTAATTCTGAAGATTCCGTTTCTGTTAAGAGAAAAGGGTAGTTTAAGGTAAAGGAATTAGTAAAGAGAGGGATAATATAATAATACAGAGGTGGTGTGTGAAGACAGTGGATGAGGCAAGGGAAGAATTGAGGCTGAAGTAGCCCGGTTGTTATGGCAACTGATGAAGACTGATAGTAAGAATCAAATTATAGGACATTTAGGGGTGTTTCAGCTATTGGCAAGGTGTAACTAAATTGGGGTCAACTGGTCAAGTGATATAGATTTTATGTTTATTAGTTCAGTTTTAAATTTTTAAAAATTTATTTATTTGTTTATCTTTTTATTTATTTTTAATACTTTTATTCTTCTTCTTAAACTAACATCATTCAATAAGCTTTAATATTTTAACCTATTTATTGTTTACTGTTTTGAAATTTAGCTTTGGACTTTTTCTATTATTAACAAGTTGGTTAATCTATCTATCTATGCCTTGATGTAAAAGCTTATTGAATGGTGGTAATATTGTCCCTTTATTTATTTTGTTTCCTTATGCGCGCATACATATATCAACGAATACACAAAAACGAGTAATAGATACTATAAGCCCATACTTCGTACGTTAATGTATATGGAAGAAACCCAAATATCGTTATCTGGGCACTTTTTCTTTTTTTCAGTAGGGCTATTGATCTGCCATATATATCTACTAGTTTAATTAAATCAATTATTAATTTGTGTTTTGATTTTATACTGGTTGGTACTTTAATAGGTTAAAATATTAAAGCTTATTGAATGGTGCTAGTTTTAGCTTTCGGTATGCGTAAGTGTCTATAGTGGCATATATATATATATATATATATATATATATATATATATATGTGTGTGTGTGTGTGTGTGTCTGTGTGTGTGTCTGTGTGTGTACCGAAGAATTAAAAATATATCATGTGTCATTCAAGGACCATTAATCTGCCCTTATATTTGTGTATACGTTATTATTTTATAATTTTTTAAATAATTTTTATCAATGTGTATTATTATATATTGGTATTTTTATCATAGTCTCGTATTGAAAAATTATTAAAAAAATAAAATAATAACGTATACACAAATATAAGGGCAGGTTAATGGTCCTTAAATAACACATTATATATTTTGAATTCCTATGTATATATATGGGTATGCACACACACACACACACACACACACACACACACACACACACACACACACACAAACACACATATATATTTACATATATGTATACCACTATGAACACATAAGAATACCGAAAGCTAAAACTAACATCATTCAATAAGCTTTAATATTTTAACCTATTAAAGTACCAACCAGAATAAAATCAAAACCCAAATTAATAATTGATTTAATTAAACTAGTACATATATATGGCAGATCAATAACCCTACTGAAAAAAAAGAAGAAAAAGTGCCCTAATGAAGATATTTTGGTTTCTTCCATTTAATAAGCTTTTATTGTTAATAATAGAAAAAGTCCAAAGCTAAATTTCAAAACAATAAACATAAATAAGAAGAATCAAAAATATAAAAAATAAAAATAAATAAACAAATAAAACAAAAACCTGAACTAATAGACATCAAATCTATATCAACTGACCAATTGACCCCAATTTAGTTACATCTTGCCAATAGCTGAAACTCCCCTAAATGACCTGTAATTTGATCCTTTCTATCAGTCTTAATCAGTTGCCATAACAACCGGGCTGCTCCAGCCTCAATTGTTCCCGCTCCTCATTCACAGTCTTCACACACCACCTCTGTATTACTAGATAAGCCCCCTCTTTACTAAACCCTTAACCTTAAACTACCCCTTTCTCTTAACAGAAACCGAATCTTCAGAATTAACATATACTCATAAAGAATTCAAATTTCGCCCATCATGGCGAATTATCTCTCTTCAAAATCTGAAAAGGTGCTAAACATTTTCAGTTTTGGTACCTTAATTTTTCTTGGCCGATGATATCAAACATGATTTAAAAGGTCTGCTCATCGAAGCAAGATATGACTGTATTTACATAATGAAATAATATATATATATATATATATATATATATATATATATATATATATATATAGTCATCCACATACAGTACTGTTGTATCACAACTCACCAGTGCGGCCAGACATACACCTTTCCTCAGCCGTGAATCGAACCTACAACCGTTGCATTGACAGTCAGCAGCTAGCTCTCACTATCGGACCACGAATCAGTGCCGGAAATATTTCTCCTCTAGTTTGTATTAAATCCACACCCGCACATCGCAACAGTGTTCTAACCATTAGTTTGTTTACAAACAAATTAATAGTAAGCTTCGCTTAATAGCTTAAATACTCGTCGAGTGAAAACATATTTACAAAGTGCTTAACTCAAAGAGGGGGCTTTTATTGTCATCCACATACAGTACTGTTTCGTTGTATCACAACTCATCAGTGTGGCTAGACATACAACTTTCCCCGACCGTGGATCGAACCTACAACCGTCACACTGACAGTCGTCAGCTGTCGGCAGCTGTCACTATATATATATATATATATATATATATATATATATATATATATATATATATATATATATATAAATTATTTACTATAAAAATTATTAAATATTAGTTATATATATAATTATATAATAATTATATATATAATTAATATAATTATATAATAATAATTACATATATATATATATATATATATATATATATATATATATATATATATATATATATATATATATATATAAACAGAGATGTGTGTGCCACAGACGATTTCTGATTGGTTAATCCAATAATCACATCTCCTAAAAAACTATGGTTCCTACGTTCTTAAATTTACCATAAAATATTATGCCCTTATTTATTGTCCATCTTGGAAGGGTCTATTTTTTTCCTAACTTGCCATTTACAAATTACAAAATTACGAAACTTACACCAGCCATCACAATCCAACCTCCGACACCACGTCCGCCATTCTGGCGCTAGCCGCACACACGTACACACAACACGAAAACAAACGCTGTTCTCCAAAGGACAGACTATTAGTACTACTACCCAGCACACACGCACACACGCACACACGCACACATACACACGTTCACTACCGTCCTTGTGTACGTCACGTTGTTATGGCAACCAAGCCCGTTCCCTTTTATCCATTCATTTGCTTATACTTTGTTTTACTACATTTTTTATTTATTTTTTTATTTATTAAAGGTAAGAGAGTAATTCGTGTATGCATACTAAACTGTTAACCGTTAGTTTGCGTGTTCGATCCTGATCGATTTTACTTTTTTTAAAATTCTATTTGTTTATTAAATCCTATCCGAAGCGGGGAGGGGCTATACCCTTTCCTTTCACTTCCCCCCAAGGGTGGGTTCCTAACGGAAGGGCGTCCGATCCTCCACCCACCTACGGGCAAGCAGGGGGAGCTGGCCACAATCCCCCCACCAAAAGGGGAAGCCTGGAATTTTCTCACCCGAAAGGGGGGAGCTTGGCAGTTTCTCCCCCCAAAGGAGGGAGCCGGTTTCCCCCCAAGGGTGGGGGAGAAGAGGCCAGAAGGAGGTGACTTTTTTTGGGGGGGGGGGAGAAGCCTCCAGTCACCCTCCTCCCTGAAGGTGGGGTTGGGGATTATCTCTCCCTGAAGGGGGGAGGCCGGCACCAAGCATGTAAATCCAGAGGGGTGACTTTTTTTGTTACCTCTCGGAGTGGGAAGGGGGCCGATCACCCAGGCAACGCCGGGTAACCCCTGCTAGTATATATATAAATCGTTTATTGTGGAGAGATATGGGTGGGTGCTCGTTGTACACATGAGCAAAATGAACACTAACCCTACGTCCCAATGGCTACACTTTTAACTCTGTCTAGACTCTTCAAGGATGACTTACATTCTCAGAATACACAAAACGTTCACGTCTGTGTGGCAATATTGTTTTTTTTTCAGCTGGCTGTACGTCGCTTCGACTTCGTGCTGAGTTATCTTCTCACAATAGCTTATACTGTGTCTTCACTGTCTGGGCGTCAGGGAAGATCTGAAATTAACTGCACCTTCAATTCGACAGGCAAAAAGAAAAAAAAACAGTGGTCATATTTCTTACAAATAAAAAATAGCTATTCACTGAAAATTACAAAACTCCGATCATTTATAAGTCTTTGACCTAAGATGAAAATAGTCGAGAACTGGCGGCTTCTATTAACCCTAATTCCTGGGGCTTGTCTCTGCGCAGTATAGATTCACTAGCTTGGAGCCGAGTGGGACTTAAATCAAGAGTTATTTTCCTCTGAATCAGGTGCCTTCCTCCGGCGTCAGGCACAGTGTGTCTTAAGTCAGGGGTTCTCTCTGATTGGTGTGAAAGCCACAGGCAGTTGACAGTGTGTTTTAAGTGAAGGGCTCCACTTGGATTGGTGTGAAAGTTGGCAGAATCTGTCCTCAAGGCTTTCATTATATTGAGAATCAGGTGGGCTTAATTCCGTCTCTAATTCTCAGAATTCCATTTCACAATTCTCAGAAAACCAATCTCAGGCAGTTTTTGAAATTCTCAAGCCCTAAAAAATTCCCTTTCTTCCTCCTTAAATCTATAATCTCTGACTGCCACTCTCAACAGGAGAGTTCATTGCCTTCACACTCTATTGGGTCTCTACCTTTCACCATCATTCACGTGGAAGGGTAACTTTTGTCTTCGCTTCATTTGCACAACCGACGGTTTTTTTAGAGGGCCTTTTCGTATGAGTAAAAAAATAAATAATTTGGTTATCTTTTTGGGATGGTATAATTTCCCCGAACAATAATTAATAAACACTTGACTCATAACATCTGGCTTATATTTCGGATGACTCAATAATAAATTTTAATCACCCAGAATTTGGTTAACTGCTTTTTCTTAACAGGGGTGGCCTATGCAGACGAACTTGTCAAATCGCTAAAAGACGCCACTTCTGACATTTTTAAAAGATATCTTTATATTGGAGTGTCACGCTTTCACTAGTTTTTTTAATAGCTGTTTATGCCAACAGAAATTATCATGAAAGTAAACAGATTTTTTTCTTTATCAATATTCACAACTAAGTGTATTAAATTGATACCATAAGATCCTTTCCATTATTATAATCTGCATCATCACCATCGCCACCATCACACCCATCATCATCATCATCATCATCATCATCATCATCATCATCATCATCATCATCATCATCATCATCATCACCATCATTACATTCAACGACGCTGTCACACATTTCCAAACCGATGTATAATAGTAGAGAAATGGATGGCATCAGTATCAGCACTATAATTAGTGTAATATTTCCAATTAAATACGTATATTAACTTCACGTACTTAGTTTGGAGGTTGAATTTAACTGTGCTAACCATGCTAGGCACTTATCTGTAATGATGGTCTGCCGACTCCCAGCGCCCTGCCCAATTGGTCACGTCACATATTAATTAAATTGTGAACAAACAAGCAAACAAACGGGCAAGAATATGATTATAGAAGTATATTTTCGATATCGGTAAAGGTGCTAGAGCAGAGCCACTGTTTCAATCTCGCTATAATCAGTCTCATCAATTAACCGTAAGACGGCAAAATAGATACCGGCGGATGATTATGCACACACACACACACATACATACACACACACGCATATATATATACATACACACAGACACACACATATATATATATATATATATATATATATTTTACCGTATTGTATATATTGTAACATATGCGATAAAGGGGTGGTAAGGTAATTTATAACGTATGGGTATGAACGGAAATCTACGAAAAAAGCAAATGAATCATCTTTGTAACATGTTACCAAAGGTGGGGTATAAGTGAATTTACGGAAAGCAAAATACCAGTATTTTATCGCACATGTGACACGGATAAAAATAAAGGAATGAGACACGGGGGCGAACCCAACCAAAAAACGCGAGAAAGAACGAAACAAGAAACACCAGTAATATTTTCAAAATCAACTTTATTATAACAATTTAATTCGAATTCTAGGGAGGGGATAGAGTCAAATAGAATAAAAAAAATAAATTACGAGGGTATGGAAGGGTGTCTTTATCTACTATCTGAAAATACCAATGAGAAATATATAAAAACAAAAAAATATATCTTCAGTCCAAACAAAATGATGGCAAAATGAATTCGTTGATATAGTATATGAGAGAGGTAACTTACAGTTTTTTTTTGTTTCTTTCTTTTTTTTTAAACTTTCAAAGTGAGCTTTAACCTTCGTTTTATTCGCTTCGGGCGACAGTTCATGACGTGATAGTCCTGTATCCATCCAACGTTTTGGTTATTCCTAGAGTATCGTGTTTCATGTGTTCGTGGTATTAACATCCTGTATTTCGAAGGACGCCGGCTTGTTCTCCCAGGCATTATTTCTTTTCTTTCGTTGTTGATGGGGCGGAGGGGGGTGTCGATATTTCCTATCTCGACGACATCACTCCCTCTGTCGCTGGAGTAATTTAAGGATTTTATGTCACAATATATATATATATATATATATATATATATATATATATATATATATATATATATTGGTGAACAAGTCAGGCATTGAATGAAATTTATTTGTATGATTGGACCCCAAAATTATTATGTTGCCCGGGTGTTTTGGAGGTGTATGTTGAGCAAAAACAAAACAAAAAAAGCGGTCAATTTTTTTAACTTTGACCCCTATTATAACCTCATAACATTTAATGTTTTAGGCGCAAATCAGGTTATTATGTTAGATAAATGTCGAAGAAACCTGTATCTAAAATGTCAAGTGTTTAAACCGTAAATTGGCGGAGGAGTTCGATAGAGTTCTCAAAGGTCAAATCGAACCCGTACCGCGAAGGAGGAAAAGAACGGAAAACCCCCTGGCGTCTTTGCTGTTATGATCACCGCCAAACCGGAAAGTGACTTATGTCTAAATTAAGGCTATACAATCGAAAGGAGAGGATGACTTTCATAAATATCGGCAAAAAAAGCGAGCCCATCCCCCTGGAGAAAAGTGCCAAGGTGAAGGTGAAGATATTAATGTTTTTAGCTAATTTTTCGATATTTGACGTCTGAAAGGTCGAACTTCAAAACGATACTGATTTTGGTAAAATCCGTCGCCTCTGTCGAAAGTTTTAAGCAGACATGCAAACATACATACATACATACATACATACATACATACATACATGCATACATTTATATATTGCTAACTAAAAATGTTTGACTCAAACCGATTAAAAATCTTGCCTGATCTCTGAATACCCGTTATGTAAAATTTCAAATCTTTGGACCAGAAATTGTCTGAGTAATTTGATAGAGACCGCAGAGGTTAATTTTTTAAAACTTTGACCCCTATTATGACCCCTTAACAATTATTGTTTTGGGCTCTAATCAAGTTATTAAGTTAGATCCATGTCCAAGGAACCTTCGTCCAAAGTTTCAAGTGTTTAGACCCAAAATTGTCGGAGGAGTTTGGTAGAGATCTAAAAGGTCAAATCGTTGAAGTTTGACCCCATAACAGAAACATTTATGACCCAAAATCGATCACAAAGATTTTCCCAAATCTCAGTACCCTGTCTATCGAATTTCAAGTCTGTAGACTAAAAATTAACAGAGTTATTGCGTAGGGAAATGTACACACACAGACACACAAACAGACATGTTCACTTATGTATATATATATATATATATATATATATATATATATATATATAGAGAGAGAGAGAGAGAGAGAGATACATATAATTTGGAAACGTAAATATTTTTAAAAGAAGATCGATTAAGACGAAATTAATGAATTTATAAAATAATGTATACTTTTGACATCGGTTTTCGTTAACATTTATTTATTTTTATTTACTCTTTTATCTACTAATTAATTCCCGCATGATAAATAATTAGCACTGCTATTCGAGAGATTACGTAAGAAACTCATGAGATAATTGGCAGATGTGAACACATAAACGTATTTAATATCGAAGTTGCCATGCTGAAATTCATATTGGATTCAATGAACATTTAGAAAATGAAATGAAATTTTCCTATAAACTTATTTTTTTGCGATGGTAATTATTTGCTATTTCGGGTGAACCAAGGAACTGTTAATACAGTTCACAATTTATTCATTCATATTGTGACACAATGGGTGAAAGCTTTTTCGGGGAAACCCAACTCCCCACATTTGAGGTCCTTTTACCTAATTTGTACTTTTCTCGCAGGGAGGTACGCACCATCTGTTCGGGCAATTCTAAAATGTCAGCATGAGTCAGCGTGGGCTTGATTGACAAACGTTTTGTGTAAACGAGTGCAAAGAGGTGATAATAGGTCAAGCCTGCTTGCTGACAATCGAATTTAAAACAATGTTCAAACGTTATGAATGCATTCATCTCTCTTTCTTTCACTCTCTTTCTCTTTTTTCATTGAAAGGAAGAGAGCGAATTAAACTGTATTGTTTTAAGAGTCGAAGCTTGAATTTCGAACACATAGCCGCTTTGCGTCGATCGCTGGCAGCACGCCTTGGGTTAATTTAAATATGTTTCGCTAGTGTTAAAATAAAAGTATTTATCTTTTAATAAAAATAGATGCCTTATTCGCTTTTTCTATATAGCTTTCAATATATTATACGCGCGTTAATTTTCAGCAACAGAGAATCGGCCACTGTCATTTAATAGCGACGATGGGTGCTGCCAACGAGGAACCAACGACCAGACTTGCCAGCCGGTTATAGCCGACGTTATCTCAACCGCTTGATGTAAGAGAATGTACCCACATTTTATTGTTTCTAACACGTGAGGAACTGGTTGCCATCCTCAGGATGTAACAACAGATCAAGAAACGTCTTCACAACAAACCAAGTAACTCTCCCCGGCAACGATCGGATCATAATACGAACTTTTCCGGACAGTATAACTAGACCGAGAGAGAGAGAGAGAGAGAGAGAGAGAGAGAGAGAGAGAGAGAGAGAGAGAGAGAGAGAGTGTGTGTGTGTGTGTGTGTTTGTGTGTGTATTTCGTAGTGAGCCATCTTGGTGTTAATTACTATGAATCTTATTCTCTTTTTATTGTATTTTGTTCTCAATGCACATACCTTACTTTAACCCATCTCAGTGTCCATGTCTTTGTTTTAAAACAGGTCCGTGATATTTATGGAAACTTTGATGATCGCTTAATTCTGAACAAATGCGCTTAGTACTCACCGAATCCTAACCTCCAGATTTTATCTGTAGGGTTATCTGTGATGCTGTTGCTTGGACGAACTCCCAGTGCCTTACCGATAGAGCTAGTTCAGGAAGATACAGCCACTAAACCATATGAGCAGTCTGCTAACTTATATTAATATGGGCCTTGATTGCATTAGAAACATCCACTAGTAGATATCAGGCGGATGTACCGTAACTCTCTGACTTGCACAGTAAAGGTAACGGTTTGTTTTTAGAACAATATTCTTTTAAATAAAGGGTAGTGACAAACCAATAATAAGATACTTAATCAGTTTCCGGTGTGGGTTTCCAAAAAACGGTTGTTCTGGAAGATGTTCCTTTGGTTAAGTAAGTCTATTTAGTAGCAAAAGTGAGGTATTTTAATTTCCTCTCGTATATGAGAGTTCCTTCATTCAATCACTTGAAAGTTCTTTTTATTTGAGTTAATTTATTTTAAGTAAAGCGTGCATAAATTACAATCAACTCACATATGCAAATTACCAAGCAAAATTCAGAAAATTTCCAACAGTATATGTGCATATTTGTCTGAGTAATAGCTTGAATGCACCAACCAGGGAGAATGAGAAATAACTAATTGTCTTGGTTAAAGATTTATTTTCGAGCAAACGAGAAAATGTTAATTCGCTTTGAGATTTCGATTGATGACAAAAGAAATTGTCAACTCAAAAGAGTTGACCTATTGACTCTGGCTGAATGAGCTCAGATATGAAATCATACATGTCCTTGGAGAAACTTGAGTCAGGGCAGTCAGTCTGGCTGGGCGATTGACCAATCATTTTTCAGCGGGCATCAAAGTGGCGTGAGTTAATTGGTCGATGAAAAGGAAATCGCTCCCTTACTGATCACATTTTCAGGATAAATGGCATTGCATAGCTGTTTTTAAGCAGTTCGGCCCTGAGATTGGTTGCGTCAAGTTCGGTCCAGCGTATTAGATTAATTCTGCCCAAGAGAGACAGACAAAGAATCTTTTAGATATCCGAAGATTCGCGCAAACTCTCTAGAAAAATAGCAACTTAGTATTCCCAGGACGAAACCGTCATAAATAACTCGAAACGATAAAGATATTTGGCTAACCTATTATGCAAGAACGTTAGAAAGTTTGAATACGTCGATATGGCCGATAAAAATAGCAGAAATTGAAGTGAAAAAAAGAATTAATTGAAAACTTGATTTCAGAACAATATAAAAGAGCGAAGCACCCCCTCCGCCTGACGAGAAAAAAAGGAAAAAGAAAAACGAGATAGAAAGAAATTCAGGCGATTTTTCTCTTTTCTTCTATTGATTTGTTCTTTCTTGTTATATATTGTTCATTGTTTCACAGACCTGAACTATAGCATTGGAACATATAAATATCTGACAGATCAAAGAAACGGCTTGTGTAATTATTTTTCCTTTATTGCTCTAACAGCGAGGGTCGCTTCTGTTTGTTTTACTTCTTTCTCTTTGTCTTCTCGCAGAGAACAGCGACATATCAACCCGTTTGACGAGGACCTTCCATTAATGACGACACCTCAAACTATTGAGCGAACAACGTTTACACGGTATGTACAGTAATTTTACCGCATTTTTACATCATGGAGTAAAGTACATTAGAAATTTCCACCCTTATAACCGTACATGACTCCATGGATAACAGGTGAACATATTCAACAAACATTAAACACTGTTACACGAAGGGACCCACATAGAAACAAACTTGTGCGTCTCAATAGACGCGTTTGCGCTAATCTATTATCGCAACATATCAATTAATAAAGTATTTTCTTCATACGGTTTTGATTCTTTAGTCGTCGCTTTCTATGTAATGTGTAGCCGTTAATCCTCCAGTTACTTTGACTTTCTGTTTACTACAGACGAATAAAATTCATGCATTGAGAGAGAAAGAGACCTTTTGACGACTTAAAGTTTTCATTGAAGAGAAAAGATTTGTTCAAGAAGAGAGATAAAGCATTCTAAAATTAATTTTTGGTACTTACAAGAAAAAATGGGAGACATGGACCTACAATGGACATACATCAGAAGAGTAGAAAAGATGCTAGGTAACATAAGTGGGATGCGACATCTAGCGTGGGATTCATCAGGAACGAAATAAATCAATAAAATTATAGATGATGTTGAGGGGAGTTTTATCGAATTCTAAGATAAAGGAGGAACGTATATATAGAGTGTAATGGAAAAAGGTGTATAGGGTCTCTATCATAGTCTGAAATGTATGTAGTATATGTTTTAAGCTTAGGAGAAAGTATAGTGTGTGTGGGTGATGATTTTATTTTATCAGTATGTAAGAAGATGCCTATTATCTATGTAGGGACAGTTATTGACAGATGCTACCGAGATTACAACAGCACTTTGACGGTGTATAATTTCAGGAGGAATATTATGATGATGACTTAAGGCGAAAGGGTGTATTCTAAGCAGGATTGAACAAAAGTATATATATATATATATATATATATATATATATATATATATATATATATGCGTGCGCGCGTGTGTGTGTGTTACAGAGTTGAGTGCATTGCTGTATAGAAGTCGTTCGAGTAATGATTTACTGTTCCTGTACGAATTCGATATTTTCTTTCGTTCGAGGTAATTATTAGAGAGAGAGAGAGAGAGAGAGAGAGAGAGAGAGAGAGAGAGAGAGAGAGAGAGAGGGAGAGAGAGAGTAAATGTATGAAGGCAGAGAAGTTACGGTATTCATGTCTTTAACTTTATCAGTCAGGAATTCAAAAACAAATATTATGTTCTTTTGATTATTAAGAAGATTCTTAACTCTTATTGCTAATTTGGAACGCAATTTGATTCAAAACGGGCTTAAAAACAACAATTACTATACTTAGAAATGCGTCAATTCTATTTGTGTATTTACTGCTGAAAATCTGATATAATACTTGAGCACGGAAGACTAACGATAATGTTATTTCATACATAAACGTGGCAGACCAACGACGATACTATTTTATAATCGAACCTGACAGACATAGGAAGATGTTATTACATACTGTTACTACATACTGTCATTATATTTTAGATTGACATTAAATATTCTATGCCATAGTAAAGCGTGCCAGACCAAGAATGTGTTATTCCATACTTAAGCAAAGCTAACAAACATGGATGCTATTTCATACTGATTGATGCAGTCATTGCTTCATTCTACAGCATGACAGGCCAACTACGACGCTATTGCAAACTTAAGCGTAACAGACAAACGTAGATGCTATTTCATGCTGCAGCGTGACAACGAAGACATTATTCAAGTGTGACGGAGCCACGAAGACGTTATATCATACTGAATGTGATATATTAACGAAGCCGTTATTTCATACTCTAGTGTGACAGACAAATATATTATGTTGTACTCAAGTGTAACAGACAAATATATTATGTCGTACTCAAGTGTGACAGACAAATATATTATGTCATACTCAAGTGTGACAGACAAATATATTATGTCGTACTCAAATGTGACAGACAAATATATTATGTCCTACTCAAGTGTGATAGACCACCGAATATGACATTTCATACTCAAGTGTAACAGACAATTTTAGACATTATTTCGTGCTCAAATGTGTCAGACCACCGAAGACGTTATTAATACGCAAGTGTGACAGAGCAACGGAGACGCCATTTCATGTTTAAGCGTGACAGATCAACGAAGACCTTATTTGATACTCAAGTGTTGCAGACCAACTTAAATATTATTACTCAAGTGTGACAGACCAACGAAAATGCTATTCAACAATAGTGACAAACCGGAGAAGTTATATTGTGACAAACTAACCAAGATGCTATTTAATACTCTAGTGTGACAGACCAACGGAGATCTTATTTCATGCTCCAGATTCACAGGGCAACGAAATTTATTTAAGCATAGTAGACCGATGAAAATGCTGTTTTAAACAATTGTGACAGACTCTAAAATTCTATTTCGTACTTAACACTATTTTATAAAATATTTAAATCTTAAATATTACAGACAAACGAAACTTTTTGTACTCAAAAGTGATCCATCGAAGAAAATGTAATCTCAAATTTCAAAATGGCAGATCAAAGAAAATACTATTTCAAACATAATTGATATCGTTGAAGAAAAACGAAACTCTGATTAAAAAACATTCGAAGATTAGGGTTAATGCGGTGGATAAATAGTTAGTTGAATGATGAAGAATATCATAAAAGGATTAAAAATGGTGAATGAAATGAACAAATTTATCACGGCGTTTTATGACAAATAGTTTTTTTAAACATAGGATTTGAAGACAATCATGTTTTACAATATGTGGTAACAGGTTCCACGTATGGGGACTTCTTGGAAATAAGTCTGTGTATGGTAATTTCATATGATTTTAAGCACACAAAGAAAGATAAAAAAGTAATTAGTAAAATGAACTCTTGCTGCAAATGTTTTACAAAGAAAAATGAGAGATTGGAGCTCAGACGAGCACTATCTATGGAAATAACGATAAAGTAAAGAAATACTAACAATGTTAGAAATGAGCTGTAAAGATCTGAAAATATATTTTTCCACTTAATTGGGTTAGGGCTAGGGTCGATTTTGTACTCTACCAAAACAAGTGAAAATTTTTTGTTGATACTTGCCTAAACATTGCAACTATATACCATCTTAGGACGTATATGACTGTTATATAAATAGAGGATTGCGTCATATGCCGCATAATCTCATCAGTACACCGGTTCTCGTGAGATCACCGAAGTACAGCTGGTACTAGATAGGTAACTATTTGAAAATACCAGACGCTGTATGTGAGAGGATTACGACACTAACTAAAAAACACCTTTAAAAACATTCGTCACTGGGTACAAATGCTTCTAGTAACCACTTACGAATATGATATTCCTTTAGAAACTTCCTCCTTTGGAGGAAAGCGCCGTTTACACCAGAACAACAGAGGATTACAACTGGAAAGTGACTCTCGAGTGGTAAAATACTATTTCAAACTTGAATAAAAGATTGAAGAACATTCTATTTTAAACTGAAGCATAAAATATCGATCAAAAATCTATTTCAAACTCAAGCATAAAAAATTGAAGTAAATTTTAGTTCAAACTTAAGCATAAATTCTATTTCAAACTCGGAAATAGCATACTGATGCAAATGCAATTTCAAACTTGAGCATGGTAGACTAAAACCATATTCGGCACATATTCAGGACTTGTCACAATCTACTTATATTCGTGAAGCAAATAATGTAATAGGAAAAAGCGAATAAACAACAAAGAATCATTTGTACATAGAAGTCTCGAACGACAGCATCACTAGGTGCAGCAGAATTTTTGTAGGAATTTTTGACACCCCAAACACGAAACTGCAAATAAAATATAAAAAAACTCGTAATTTATCCTTTAAAAGTGGGTTGTTAATTTTCTTTATGGATTATACTTCCAAAATAAACTATTAAAGTTGTTTTAAAAGTAATAGAAATATTTTTTTTTAAAAAACAGTAATTAATTTTACGAACTCAATATTTTTCAATTTTAAAACTTTAAAAATCTATCAAAATTTTTCTATTGATTTTATTTTTACGATATTTTCAGGGTCAATGTGAAATTTTATGCTCTTTCCACTAAACCGAATATAACATTTTAGACAAACGTTTTTTTTTAAATTTACGCCCCCCATTTTCAAGTGTCTATTAAAAAGTAAATAATTAATTTACTCACTAAAGTTTTATATATCACACATTGAAGAGAAAAGGTCAATAAATAATATATTCAAATTTAAAATTTATCACGGCGTTTTATGACAAATAGTTTTTTAAACATAGGATTTGAAGACAATCATGTTTTAACTATATGTGGTAACAGGTTCCACGTATGGGGACTTCTTGGAAATAAGTCTGTGTATGGTAATTTCATATGATTTTAAGCGCAGTAGTGTTTTTTAGAAATTTACCTGTAGAGTTTGAAGTTTAAAACCTTTTTTTAACCACGTTGTTTGTTTTTTCTTTTGTTATTTTAATGAAACTTTGGTCCTTGCTCCTTTAATTGAAAAAAAAATTAGGGCTTGAATTACATTTTTCGAGTAGTTATTAGCTTGGAAAAACAGGGGGTCGAATAATTCACGCCTCCAATTTTGAAATGTCTATTAAAAAGTAAATAATTAATTTACTCACCAAAGTGTTATATATCACACATTGAAGAGAAAAGGTCAATAAATAATATATTCAAATTTAAAACAAAAAAGTAGTGTTTTTTTTTAGAAATTTACCTGTAAAGTCCGAAGTTTAAAACCTTTCTGAAAAAAAACATGTTATTTGTGTTTTTTTAATGAAACCTTGGTTCTTGCTCCTTTAATTGAAAAAAAAATTAGGGCTTGAATTACATTTTTCGATGAGTTATAAGCTTGGAAAGACGGGGTGGAAATATTCAGTATTTTTCACGAAATTTCTGACAAACCTACAGCAGAGGTAATGCACTTTAATTCGGTGGCTAAGTACTTAACGACACGGACTGAAAACCTGGACATCGTAGGGTCGAATCCAATTCGTTCCCCAGAAACATTTCGTCAAATTCACACCTGACCTTGTGTCTAACTTTTTGAACAGGAGGCAGACAGATACATACAAGTTGATTCGAACATCATCTGCTATATTATTATATGTCCCATCATTTAGAGCTTCCTTATGAAGTGGATGATTTGTGAAGCAGATTGCGAACCTCTTTATCTCCAAAATCATTTTATTTTTAATTGTTGGCAGAGGTTTATTGGTGATAATAGTGTTTGTTCGAAGCGATGTTGATTGGAAATGTACAGTTTTCAGTTATTGCATCTCGGAACTTTTGGATTATTCTGAAAATCGGAATAACGAGCAGTATCCTGTTGAAATGTTCACACCACAGTCATTTGTAAAATGAAATAAAAACCATTAATGTGACAGGTCAACTGATAAAGCGGTAGTAGCAAGAGAAAAAGTAAACAGTAAATCAATTTTGTTGTAGGGGGAGGATCAAGGAAAATTTATTCAACAAATTAAGCTTTCTATCATAGTAAAAATTTACATACCTTATCTAAGAACACTGCCAGATACATAAAGTACATGAAGTGTAAAATGTCATAAAATTCGTCCAAGCCGTTACGGAGTCTCTAGGAAACTATCTTTCTCTCCCTCTCACACACAAAGTTCGCTTTATATAATAGTAGAGGTAGATATATAATGATATAGATGTTATTTACTAAAAAGTAAATAACAAATAACGGTAAGAACTACAAAGATGGTAAAATATTTAACATCAATAGCAATTTAGGAATGTAGCAACAAACATTAAATAATAGTTGAAAACATTGAGAAGAAAAATGGGGAGGCAAAAATGATCAACATTGAAACCAATCTGCAAATATCATCGAATGTCCTTGTGGCTTGGCGTTTCACGAAATCAATTATAATTAAACAAATCGTGTTGATCAAATTTGAAGTAATAAAATGCTTATAGAAATATTTGAAATTCTTCTTATGGTATGGAGAAGAGAGAAATTATTTCTATTGTTGTTTTGCTGTTTGTACGAATATCGTTCCAAAGGGAAAACGTCCCAGTTTTCAACTCCAAAAGATGAAAGACTACAAAGACAGGAATGATATAAAAAAAGGAACGACCATTTTGTGCTTCAGAATTTATTATTTTACATAATCACCACTATTCTCAATACATTTTTCCAGGAAATCGATGGCGCATTTCTGCTTCTGACGCACGTCCATAACAAGGGCTACTTTCTTAGTCTCTCACACCTGAAATATCTGCGACAGAGAGGTGAAACTTTAAAGTTCAATCATCATAATACAATTTGCAGTCCTCTCTGGTCCATTCGGTCGGAATAAGATAGGAAGAATTACTTTTGGAACAGTCCTCGTATCAGTGCGATAGATATGTTATTTTTATTAGATGTGGTTGTTGTCAGGAGGTAAGATGTCTTTGTCATTGTTGTTGTTGTCAAGATAATATGATTATGCCTGTCTTATGTGAAAAAGAAAACCAACATTGACAGGCAATACCGTGTTGACCACTGCCGAAATTGTTGAGCATCATTTATTCAATTCGTATGAATCAGATGATTATTGCTGGCATTTGTTTCCCTCGACATCTTTCCAGTTAGAATACTTTCTAGAAAGACAAAAGTATTTACGGGAAAGACTATGTGGAGGTTATCAACATCCATCAGTAAATGTGTTTCTGTGACTAGATTCGAACTTGGCACACCCAGGTGTCAGTCCGTGTCGTTAACCACTTAGCCACCGTTGAAGTTTATGTGTCTGTTAGAAAATGGCCTCAGTGAAAGGTATGCGAATGGTCGGCTCTTAGCTGATCCTTTGAGCAAGAATCAATTGCAATGTTATTTTTGTTCGTTTGGAAAAGTTAGAAGGTAAAAGCGAAATCATTTAAGGATTTTACGAATTATGTACAGCATATTAAGACACGATAAAGGCACGACAAAGCATGGTTACTGGTTACTGCGGATTCTCCGTTCAAGCAATCTCGACCCGATTCTTGTCATCTGACAGCTGAAAGTTGATACAAATCCGTTTCATTGTTTATTTCAATAATACAGTAAAAAATATTTCCGATTACCTGAATGGCAATCGGAAATATTTCTTGTTGTATTATTGAAATAAACAATGAAACAGATTTGTATCAACTCTCAGCTGTCAAAAATATGAAATCAATAGTTTAATTTTGGTAAATTCGAAGAAAACTTTGATAAAAATAAACATATTAAAAAAAACTTTCAAAAAATGTTTGTTTACTTGTTACAAAAATGTTCGGAGAAAATCTATATACGTTCTAGCACACGTACGTATATATATATATATATATATATATATATATATATATATATATATATATATATATATGCTGGTTACTGCATAGGATGAAACTTAAAGTTTTATGAATTTTAGTCACAAAACTTAAAAAACATACGAATATAAATATGGAAAAAAGTTCATGCGAATTAGAGTTCAACATTAAGACAACAACCAAACAACCGTATATAAATAAAAAGTCCAGTGTAATGGAAGTTTTTAGTTGCAAGTAAATGAACAGCAGCAGGTGCTCGACTCAGTAGTTCAAGTTGAAAACCCAATTTCAAAAATTGAAGTTTAAAAATTTGAAGACAGCCAAAATAATGCTTCCATTTTGGCTGGATTAAAAATGAAAAGTGATGAGAGAAAAAGAAAAAAAAAAGAACGTACAGTTAAAAGCGTTGTCATAGATATGAATATCAGATGACCGGAAACGCTGCAGACAATGAGTTTTTTACTTCTGGGGTTGATGTGTGAGCTAGGTATGCTTAGAGAAATTAGAGGAAATCTTAGGGTGTTTTGTAAGAAAAAATTAAAGTGTTATTGGCAATAGTGATTATGCTAACAATATCAATTCATAATAATAATAATAATAATAATAATAATAATAATAATAATAATAATAATAAATTAAACAAGATTATATATATATATATGTGTGTGTGTGTGTGTGTTTGTCGTGGTGGCACCCACTCATTTACATATGTGGATAATATTACACATAAATAACAAGACTCGGTTAGTCTAGGGGTGTGTTAACCAGAAGCCACCGAAGGCCGAGTCGAGAGCAGATATGTTCTCCGCCAAGACTCTTTTACCTGACAACCATTATGTAAATATACTCTAAGTATACTTTTCCTAATATACTTCTTATTGATCTACCTTTGCTTGTTGAATCTTCATTTGTATTGCCTTATACGTTATTTGCAAACATAACAATATATATATACATATAGCCAATTAATGTTTATAACAAAAATAAATAAATAAATAAATACATAAATAAAATAAAATTACCCCCAGATACCTACGGTTTAACTCGTCGTATCTTACTGCGGTCCTGACATCTATCCCCAAACAAGGCACATCCCCATCTTGAATATACTTTTGTTTTCTTTTTGAAAAGGAGAGGTGTTTTTCTCCCGAAATTAATCAAAGTTCCATACCACCAACGGACTTTATATACACTGGATATAACAACAACTTGGTTGCAAAATAATTATACAACGAGGTAAGGAATGATAGGTGAATAAACAGTTAGACATTTCTCTATTCAAAAATACTCGTCTATTTGTTTGTTGGCTTTTCTTTTCTTTGCTCTCATGATTCCGGTCCTTTCCGCATTGCTTTTGGCTTTTAAAACTTCCATATATATATATATATATATATATATATATATATATATATATATATATATATATATATATATACATACGTTTTATTTTATTACCGTATTTTTCTGTTAATAATAAAAAATAAAAAATAAAAATAAAAATAAAATGCATATTTGCTCTACAGCAGTATTGACCACTTTCTTCAGGTTTTTATTAATTCCCATTTCTACTATATATATATATATATATATATATATATATATATATATATATATATATATATATACTTTGGAACGGTTTTGGAGGCCATGATTTCTTGAACCGTATGCAAAAGAAACCACAGGATCAACATGGACTACCTATTCGTTGTAAAAATTTATGTGGTTGTCACTGTATAATCCTACATGTAAATTTGTAAAATTCTGTGCAGTTAATGAAAAAAAAAAAGATTTAAAAATAAATTACGCGCGGAGTTTGAACCTACAGACCATGTATTGCAAAAAACAAAAAACAAAAAAAAAAAAACGAAATAACTCGCTATCAACTTACCCACTGTAGTAATTTCACGACCCGTTGTTCTATCATTGTTGCTAAGCAACGACATGGAAAAATGGCTTTACCGATGATAGATAAATTAAAATAACGGTTTCGATTATCGATTATCGGTATTTATCGGGGGTATTCTGAGACAAAATTTAACTATGATCATTCCCAGACTTATACACTAAATCCTGTAAATTTTAAAGAAACTCTGTTCAGCCGTTTCGGAGTCTATAAGGAAAGATATCACACACAGACAAAGTTGCATTTATATACAGTGAGGATCATATTTATTGGCACGGTAAAATAAAAGTTAAATTTTGTCTAATAAATTCTAAAAAAGGGATTAAATTAAAGAAAATAACAAAGTATATTATGTATTTTTAACTGGCCTTTCCGATGCAGCAATCGGATTTTAGAAAAAATAAATAACAAAGGAACAAAAAACATAATTGCAAAAAACCCTTGTTCAAAATTATTGGCACGGCTTTGTTTTTCTTTTAGTATCAGTATAATATCAATCAATTTCCGGTTTACGTGCTTTCTAAACTTTTTTATAGCCATATTATGCTTGTTTAACGCTAATTCAGTGAATAATTTTTTTCAGATAATTTTTAGATAGCGATTTATTTAAACTATTATAAGTGACTAAATTATAATTTTCAATTGCCATGGTTAAAACTAAGGAACACAGCGAAGACGTCAGGAAGCTTGTTGTAGCATGCCATACCAATGGGGAGGGCTATGATAAGATTTCAAAGAAGCTAAACCTTCCCAAATCCACTGTTAGAGCCATAATAAACAAGTTCAAATCGCAAGGCCACGTTATGAGTTTAGAGGGTAGAGGGAGAAAAAGGATTCTTTCCCCAAGAGATGAACGGAAAATTGTTCGACAAGTAAAACAAAACCCAAGGATCTCTGTTGGGGAGATTGTTGATGAACAGAGCACCTCTGGAGTGAATGTATCTCGACATACAGTTGGTAGAGTTTTGAAGAGAGCTGGTTTAAAAGCATGTCGTCCGAGAAAGACTCCCTTATTGAAGCCTATGCACCTGAAAGCAAGGCTAACCTTTGCAAAACGTCATATTGATAAAGATGTTGCATTCTGGAAACGTGTTCTATGGACTGACGAAACGAAAATAGAGTTATTTGGCCATAATAAAGTGTCTTATATTTACAGAAAATCTGGCGAAGCTTTCCTGCCTAAGAACACAATACCCACAGTGAAGCACGGTGGAGGCAGTTTGATGTTTTGGGGATCCTTTGCTGCCTCTGGACCAGGGCGACTTGTTAAGGTCACAGGTAGCATAAAAAAGGAAGATTATGTTAAAATATTGGATGAAAACCTGAAAGACTCTGCTAAAGAGCTCTCACTTGGTCGTCGTTGGTGGTTCATGCAAGATAATGACCCAAAGCATTCGGCTAAACTGACTAAGAAATGGCTTGAGGACAATCATATTAATGTTTTGGAGTGGCCATCACAAAGCCCAGACCTTAATCCAATTGAAAATTTATGGAGAACATTAAAATTGAGGGTAATGCAAAGGAAGCCTAAGAATCTTATTCAATTGGAGGATTATTGTCAGGAAGAGTAGGCTAAAATTACTACTGAAGAGTGCAACAACTTGGTTGTAAACTATGAAAAGCGACTGAGGAAGGTAATCAAGGCCAAAGGCTATACAATTGATTATTAAATAAATCGTGCCAATAATTTTGAACAAGGGTTTTTTGCAATTATGTTTGTTGTTCCTTTGTTATTTATTTTTTCTAAAATCCGATTGCTGCATCGGAAAGGCCAGTTAAAAATACATAATATACTTTGTTATTTTCTTTAATTTAATCCCTTTTTTTTAGAATTTATTAGACAAAATTTAACTTTTATTTTACCGTGCCAATAAATATGATCATCACTGTATATATATATATATATATATATATATATATATATATATATATATATATATATATATATATATATATATATATATATATATATATATATATATATATATATATATAACTTTGTCGATGTGTTAGCGAAAAGTCTCTACCAAACTGAAATTTGATATCTAGTGTACTGGGACATGTAGCATACTTTGGATTTTGTTTTTAGTTAAAATTGCTGCTAAGAGGCCAAAATTGAAAATAAAACAGTTTTTCTGGACAGGAGGAGCCGACTAACCCTATTTACTTGCAAAAATCTTCAGTCGTAGGCTGAACTATTAATATATGGCTCAGAGGCTGGCGAGTTTTATGTTTTGGTTTCGATTCTAGTCAATAGTAGCCAAGTCATATAAAAAAAACAACTTTTGATCTTACTACTATGTATTAGGTAGAATATAATAATTGATAGATAATTGTTTTATAATAATAAATACGTAATCTGTATGAATTAAATCATCATATTTAAGCGTATCGTACTACAGCAGCCTGCTAGTTTTCAATAGAAACAAATAACTATTCTTTAAAAAATATGAATGCTTAATAACAAAAGTTTATAAGACCTTTTTTTAAACTGTGTATTTAATAATTTATTGGTATTATTATGCAGAGAGTAATCAAGTGAGATGTCTGTTCTATTTGGAGTTCATTTATGTTGATAACATAGAGGGAACAAAATTGACCGCTATCGTACAATCAGTTTCATAACTGAAACCGGTCAACGCTAGTGGGACAAACCAAGCGACATAAAAGAAGTTTCGTAAAGATATGCGAGGACGTATCTAAGGCAAACAACTTGTAATCGCCAAAGTGTATATTGACAAGTTTCGAAAGGAAAATCAGTTTCATCCTTCATTAAACTTGTGAATAAGAATAGTAAATAAACGTGTTGAATTTCGATATTGTATTTGCAATATTTTGTTTTTTTACAATAATTCCACTAGAATACATCATCGACTTTTTCGTAGATGCGCCTGTTGAATTATTTTTTACAAAAAAAAAAAAAACACCACTTATCAAGGCCGGGAGCCCACTCGATGATGAAGGTTAAAGATTGTACAGTGGTTAAAAGGACAATAAAAGGACGTTAGAAGTGTAAATTTGGTAAATTGGATTACTTAAGGTGATTGACACATCAAGTACTTGTTTACGCTGGACTTGAAGACGGCCATATTGTAGTCAACTGAAAAGCAGGTAAACAGACGAGAGTTTCACAGGTGTGCAGTTCTAAGAAAGAAGCTTTGTTCATGGAATCTACGTTTAGGTTTAGGCACAGATGAAGAGTGGGGGAAATTAGTGATAGTATTTTCAGCCAGATGAGTGTTTCTCGTGAATGTTTGGCGAGGAGGGACTATATATTGGAGTTCAGACGAGCACTTGCCATTAAAATAACGATAAGCAGAGACAGGCTCGCGATGTTTCTTCTGTAACAAAGAGGTTGCAAGGAAGAGAAAAGGGTTTCTCCCACTAGGCTACGAAGTCTATTCTGAACTCTGTCAGGGAAGCATAATGTCTTCTTAGCAGTTCCTGTCCAGATGTGACAGCAATTCTCCATCCTTGGATGTACCTGTTTCTTATATAGGTAGAAAATTGCATTAGTAACTGGATCGAGGGAGGAATCCCACCATTTTTCCAGCGACCTTGGTAACGGATTTGATGTATGTGTTCCATTTTAGATCAGGAGTAAAGGTCAAGCCCAGAAGCTTGTCAAAACCTGGAACCTCCCCAAGACAAGAACCATTCATTTCAATTAGTGTCAGATGGGGTCAGAACGTTGATGTAAAGAAAGAAGCTTAATTTTAGATGGATTAAAAGTAACTAGCCACTTTTTTCCCATTGTACCACATGCTCAAGATCAGAGGAGACAGAATCAGAGAGAACTTGGTCGTTTACGGCCTTTGATGTGCTGCCAGAGATGGTAGTGTCATCAGCATAAATGTCTACGAATGATCGCAGGATGTGATTTGGAAGATCATTAATGTAGATCAGGAAGAGAGTTGACCCAGGATCGACCTCTGCATTAATACCGTGAGCTTCTGATTTCTGCCCATCAACCACTACTCTTATGAACCTATCAGAGAGAAATGATTTAATAATTGAAAAGACATTTCCAGCTATATCATAGCTGCAGATCTTGTGAAGTAGACCTTTATGCCATACCCTATCAAAGGCCTTTGATATTTCAAGAGAAATTTCACTAGAAAGAAAGCCTCCGTCGAGAGATTCGCTAATCCTATGAGAAATAACCGTAAGCACATCCGCTGTAGATCTAGCAGAACGGAAACCATGTTGCATGCTACTAAGAAGGTTATTTTTGCTGAGGTGGTTGACTACTTTTCTATTTAACAAAGATTCAAGTAAATTACTCATGGCGCACAGGAGGCTTATTGGTCTGTATTGAGATGCTTTGTATTTAAGAATTCAGGTGATCGACCGATCACCTGAATTCTTAAATACAAAGCATGCCAATGAGATTTTCCAGGGTGATGGGAATCAATTGTCCTTAAGACAACGCTTAAATCGCTTTGTAAGTATGGGAGCTAGTTCTGGTTGAAGCATTTTGAGCATGATAATTGGAATGCCGTCAGGGCCAGTTACTTTACGGGAATCAAGGTTTTTGATTAGCTTGACAACATCACGCACATATATTTGTATGACGCATAGCGTGTTTTCTGATACAGGAGGAAATACGGAGGGGGAGTTGGCGGGCTTGATCGCATAAAGTAGAAATATGCTATTTACCAAATCTGGTGGGAACCGAGCTGCTGCTCAGCCACTTTAGACTTGACGGACTATGCGTACAACTCTCTCGCGTTCTTCATTACTCTTTTACAGTGGTTGCTGGCAGCTCTGAACGCGGTTTTAGTCTCAATATATCTGTTACATTGGAGGCAATGGAAAAAGTGATTTCTGTGCGCCATGACAGCAGCACATTCCGGAGAGAACCATGGCTGGCTGTTAGGTTTTTGCTGGAATTTTTCCGAGATTATGAAACGGTCTATACCTACGATTAACTATTCCGTCAGGTCTGATACTATAGAAGACATCCGTTTTAAACATGGAACGCAGAGGTAGATCCGATATAAATGTACAGAAGCTATCCCAGTCAACCATAGAGTATCGATATACAGTACGGTGGAGAGGTACGTCTGAGGACTTATTACATTTCGTTTTTATCTTAACTGATACGACAGAGTGGTCGGAAATCCCAGTCAGTACAGAAGAGAAGATAAACATAGTTCAGGGCAACTTGTGAGGAAAAGATCTGGGAGACTTGCATACTGAACGTCAGTGTCGGGCACACGGGTGGGTTCGCGAACAATTTGAGTGACGTCATAACTAATGAAGAAATAGTGACAGAACCTCCCCTCATCATCTGTCTTGTTTTAATGGGTTTACTATTCCACATTGTGAACATTGAAGTCTCCACAGACGTGAATATTAGCCGAAGGATGAGCAGATAGGATGTGGTCAATTCTCTCAAATATGCTCTTAAAGATAGTAACTCCGCGATAGAGGGCAAATATAAACACAGTCGTGTGAGCAAGTGCAACCCGGAAGCATATATAGAATAATTTAGGATCTTCCCTAGAGATATCCCTACCACATGGAAAGCCATATTTAATGTAGGCACATAATTCCATGCCATGCAATTTTCACCGCCTATTGCATCTCTTATTGTTATGTAGCCGGTCGGAGTGCGTATTTACTGTATGTATATGTGACGTGTATATAACGCATGTATAAATGAGTCTCTATTTACGGTTAACGTGTCGTTTATTTGTGTATTTATAACAGTCTATGTTTTGTATGTGTGCGTGTTCACATATAACAGCAATAAAAGATAGGATATAATTCTATGGAGGTTACATCGGAAAATAGTGGAACTTTACCTTCCATTTGGTTGATCTTGTGTTGACGGATCCTTGGAAAATCTGCAATATGAAGATTCTTACAACACTTTGTCTTGCTTGTATTTACCGCTTTTATTTTCCGATGCTTCCCCATTGAAAAAGGCACACGCTGGTCTTTAGTTCTACATCTTAATAATCGACCGCATTGTTTACGTTCTGCATTGTTTACGTTCTGCATTGTTTACGTTCTGCATTGTTTACGTTCTGCATTGTTTACGTTCTAACATTCTTGTTTGTTTTAACATTCCTGCGTTAACATTCCTGAGAACTATTAAATGTAAATATTTTTATTTTTCTAAAACATCTTTTCTCATCGACACATGTTCTATCTAAACAACAATAATCATTTTAATCAACTATCAGCAAGACTATCCGGTATTTTCCGGCAAACTAATAACATAACATATTTGCATCACCATGTGCGCTGAACATCAAACACGGCAGCATCTTCCGTTCCACAATTATATTGAATTGAGCTGCATGTCATTAATCATTCAAAATACATCAATTTTTTATAATAGATTGAAGAAGGAGATGATGTGCTTGGGCTGTCAAGTACATCATCTCACGACAAAATCATCAAAAGAGAGACATCTTTTTTTTTTACACAGGCGCACTTGTTGCCAACAGAGTCATTAGCGAAGAAAGGAAGATGCTAGATCGTCTGATTTTGTTATCATACAAGATAATTCCTCTCTCGCATGCAGTAAAAGATACGAAAGAGTGTCTAAAACAACGACTCTTTTCTATGAAGGAGTTAAAACGTAGTTTGCTTGTTCTATCGATTTCATCTCCATTGAGAATTTTTCTGAAAATACAGCTTTATCGAGATATTAGAAACATTTGTAGATTCCAAATTTTAACATGTGTTAGTGATCGCGTCTAGAGTAGAAGGAAAGAAAGGTTCGGTATAGTTATTGAAACCGGTTCTATGCATTGTTTTTATAACAAAAATATTCAATGAGGAATCGTTTCGAAGTAAAATCCATTTAGTATTATGACTCAAACTTGAAATTATCACCCTTGAAATATGTCAGCATTATGTGAACAAACGAAACGATAGCGACCGATTCTGACCTGTTTAATCAATATTATTGTTGCTTCTGAACTAACAAGATGATCACTTTGTTTTGGGTCCGTGGAATTCTTGTTCCTGAAATTAGAAGAGTGTTGTAGGGACTCACCTTTTCATAATAGATGAAGTCTTACCGTGGGTGTGGAGCGTGTGAGTTCAGGCCGAGAAAATGAAAAACAAAGATGGCGGTAATATTTTATTACGTGCGTTCTAGTAAAAACTCGTGTGCGCGTGAAGCTGGAAACTACAAAATGAGCTTCATTTTTCGGTGCTGGGAGATTCCAGATCTGGCAGGAGAGTAGGTGCAACGGAAGTGGAGATTCTACTTTCTCGGATTTATTCCTTTTTTGTGTGTTTGGGGTGACCCCCCCCGCCCTCAGGAGGCGCACTGCAGTTTAAGGACCGTGCTCCCCCTTTTTAAGATAGTATTTTCACTGTTGAACTGTATAAGTAGACAAAGAGGTACCAACTCTTGGTGTGGTCTGTGTATTTTCGTAGTACACCATCTTTCTGTGACCGGCTTTGACTGTTGCTCTCTGTATATTCCGTTTTGTTTATATACAAATTACCTTTCTAATCCATATCCGTTTCCGTGTTTTCTGTAGTGATCCTTCCAGGCCACAACAACTTGGCGACAAGGAACTCGAATTCACAAAGGGGATACTCACAATAACTTGGTGACGAATAACTTTAATTTAAAAAGGATAACGAATAAAAATATTCGTTTCGAAAAAAAAAAAGAAAAAATCGTTTTGTTGGACACCGGCAAAAAGTTATCAAAACTGTACTTGAAGATAATACAATTTAAAACTAAACAGTATGAACCATAAGTAAGTTCTTTTTAAATCAAATTGTTTTTCCTCCCCGAAAAAAAATCGTAAACTCTTTGAACGTAGATAGTTTTTTCTCAAGTAAATTTCACTATTGAAAAGAAATGTACAAGATGAACGACTTTAAGGAAATTATTCTAGCGATGTTCCCACAACTACAGAAAGTGAAGAAAGACAATGGAAGAAACGATGTTTCAACAATAAGAGGAACTACAAAAACAAGAGATGCTACAACAGCAGGAAACTGAAGAAAAAAATCAGGAATTACTTTTCAAAATAAACCTCATACGGGCATTAACACAGCGTTGTCGCAAAACACGATATGGAACATCATACTTTTATTTACGTTCATAAGCAAGAACAAACTATTGACGCGTTCTTAAGAACGTATGGAGACCTTTTCAACGTCGATTGCGAAGATTGGCCTCATGAAAAAAAAGTTCACTTGCTTTAATGAAAGCTAGGAACTTCTGAACACAGTAGGTTCGTAGAATACATTCAGTTTAAAAAAGATTACATATCTAGAGTTTGTGGAGACTGTTAAGTTACTATCAGAACTTTTCTGTCCCAATGCCCCACTGTTTCATACAAGATAGAGATGTTTTAATTTGGCATGAAACAAACTTAAAAAAACTGACTTTGCATAAAACATTAAAGTCTGGCAATAAGATTAATTTTATTGGATAAATATATTTATCAGGAAATTTGAACGGGATTATTAAATAATTGAAGGCGTATGTTTTAAAAAAATCTGTAAACCTAGTTGGCTTGAATTGTAGAAACAGTTTTAAACTTTAGAATTTATCAGACAATATTTTTTATGTGATATCGCCGCCCAAGTATAGAATGGCAGACCGGAGGATTGGCAGCTAAAGTAAATTTAACGCAATTTTCACCCTATTTAGCCATGAATTGTATACAAAGCGCTTATCTTACATCTATGGGCTATAACTTTTTCCCACATTTATTTTTTATACATTAAATTAATTATGATCGGTTCGGTCCCCATGGATTTTATGAGATAATATAATGTTTTTATCTTCTTTTTAGCGCCCAGAAAATATGTAAGCTGATTCTTCAGTCATAGAAACGAAGTCGCCTTCTGAACAGCTTTCCTCAGGAAGTCTTGTTTACCTTTATATTCTTGGTGAGTTAATTTGTTGCATGTGGTTCACCATTTTATTTCTTTGTCCAAAGCGTATACGTTGACTGTTTTCTCGAGTTTTATCGACTTTAGTTTAAATATGGTTTATTCTAATCGTGTAGTTCTGGGCAGCTGTCATTAAAGATTCTGTTTCTCTGTTCATGTGTTGTTTCCTTTTCCATGTTCAGGTGTTTTCGTGATTCTCTTTTCTTGTCATTCTTATGAAACGTCCGTGCAAATATTTGTCTTGCAACTTTTCTTTCCTTGTCTTTATATTTCTGTTTTCATCACTTCTTCACGGTGTCTCTCGTTGTGGTGATCAATTTTCCTGTGTACGTATTATTCCTCTTCCCCGTTATTCCTTTTTCACATAAAGTCGATGAGTATAAATCTGTCAGGCATAATGCATCGTTCATACACATTATTTCTCTCGGCTTCTAATCAAGTTGCATGTTCTTTGATCCAGCTGACGTTAAATGGGCTGGTAAACAGCAAAACAAAATAAACCAAATACAATACGCAAAAGTCCAGATAGAATTCGTCACTGATAACTTTCTCTCTCAACTTCCAGCATGTCTCTCCCCACTGCCTCTGCCAACAGACATTTTATCAGAAAACTGACCCATTCTATTTGCATACGTGTGTAGTGGAAAATGAGATCTCGTGAAACTCCACGAGACTACACCCTATAAATACATTGCTGCCATCTTTAATTTCTTTTTCTCTCAGATCCCATCCGAAGGTAAGTTGTAGAACTGTACAACACACACACACACACACACACACACACGGGAGCGCTTTCCTCTTTGATTATTGCATTCAACTCTACACCCCCTCTGGTCTCCAGACCACACCTTTGGCATAGTGGGCGTGGTCGTTTGTTGCGGGCACTCCTACGAAGGGGTATTGGCTGGACTACTTCATCTTCATTGGAGCTCTCAGAGGATGTGTCGGAACCATTAGCATCAGCATTAGGGCGTACAGTCATACAATCAGGCTGAACTTTTCATCTTCATTGGAGCTCTCAGAAGGGGTGCTGGAACTATCGGCATCAGCGTTGGGGTCACAGTTGCAGCATTGCGGGGAATAGGACGGATCTACAGGTCATCGTTGGACGATTCACCATCACTGCTACTCGCCAACTGGTTCGTATTCAGGGCAGGCTGTATATCCTTCACATGGCGTGGAGTACCATTGTTTAGTATGGCTTGCTCACTGATGATGCCAGTGATTCGTCCTCTTTGAAAGCTGCTGGTGCATCGATTATTGGGAGGCTTCACCCAAACAGTGTCCTCTAACTCATATGCCCGCGGGTTTCCTGCCGATCAGGCAGACGGGCATCAATGTCCTTGATGCACACTCGATAGCAATGGATCGCATTGGTGGGTGCGCTTGCAGCAGTCATGCCATCCTTTGGAGTTGCATTATATCTATAGACCGCCTCTGTGATCGTGCAGTGTTTTCTTGCTGCGATCCTCTTCACGCTTCGATGGCACCACTCTGCTATGCCGTTACCACTTGGTACATATGCACATCTGTGTCTGAGCTGGATCCCCCACTTGTCGACGAAACGGCTGAACTTCTCACTGCAGAAGGCCATGTCATTGTCTGTGAGGATCTCTTCAGGTGGTCCCCTTTCATAAAATATGGACTCCAATTCACAGATTACACTGGAGTAATCCTGTCTTATTAACAGGCGCCAGATTGCAAACCTTGTCAGTCAACAATCGATCAGGGTGAAGAAGTGCTGGCTGCCATAGTGGGTTATGTCCATACCCAGTCGGCTCCAAATCACGCTGATCTTTCCGCCATCTGGCCGGGGCGGGGTCGATTGACTGGCATGTTTGGCATTCCTTTCACTGCACTTTTGGACACCGACGGATTGGACAACTGCACATAATAACATGTCTGTCTCACTCCGGGGTGTTCACTGAGGTGGTGTATCTTCCTGATTTCATCCGCCACCTCAATAGAGGCGGCACATAATGGTACTGGCTCGGCTTTCTTCTTCATGGTTTCATACCATCTCTGTGACACCCGAGTGAACCTATCAGCAAAGTTGCAATTTGAAGTGACCAGTACCGCATCCACAGACAGGTTGTACTCTGCTACCAGCTTTTTTACGGTCTCCAGCCTCCATTTGACCAGCATCTCGCTGGCTGCCTTAGTGCGCACCCTAGTCTTGCCTGTCAGTGTGTCTGATATCCAGTGGTAGACGCTAGTGAATCTGTGTGTATGTGTAATTTTCTGACTTTCCACTGCTAGGTTAATATCTTTTATCACTGCATCGAGCTCTGACAGGTTGATATGATCAGCGTCACTCGCCGGTCGCAACCAGCAAGCGTCCTCAATCGCAGCACCATTCTTCTCCAATAGCACACCAATTGCCAGCGAGCTTGCATCCACCCACACATTCAGTTTGTCTCCCTGCACGCACCAGTCTCCTTTGGCGGGGTCATCCTGCTTTACCCTTGCAATGGTCTCCTTCACCATGCAAACCAACAGATCGTCAGCTGTTTCATCATCCCAGCCTTTGGTGACTGCGCTTGCCCTCCTTTTTATGATGCCTGTTGCCACGCAAGTCCATCCACACACTGGTAGGTGCCCCACAAGTTTTCCACACGGGGAGAACTCTGATATCCTCATGAAGACATCGGGCACTTCAGGAACTGCAATTCCCCACCTTCATTTCAAAGTCCCTAGCTCCTGTCGAATGTCCAGGCCCAAGACACGAACGCCATTGTTTCACTGATTTGGACCTGCGGGTATGCATTTTTTAGATCCAGCAGGGACACATTGGAACCCTGCTGGCCCAACTCTCGTAGCTTGCTGGCACAAACGTCAGCATCTGCCGTGAACGCACCAACATGCGCGTTCAGTTTGCGATAGTCCATCACTGGCCTCACCTTTGCTTTGTTGTGCTGAGCGACCGCCATCAGTGGAATCAGGCCTTTGGGAAGTCCAAGTTTCTCATAGGGATAGGGAATCAACCAGCCATCCTTGATCCAATCACGAAGTTCCTTTTCATATGCAGGACTCTTTTGGTCGAGCACATGGTACTCTGTTACCTCATTTCGAAGTTTGGCTGATTTCTGGTTTTCCGACCACTTCCACGCAGATTTCCAAGCCTTCTGCTGCTGGTCAAACTTGATAATAAAGTCTGGCAGATCAATCTTCAAAGCAGCACACACTGGAACCTTCTTCTGAAACTGTATCGCCCCCGTCTGCGGTATGTGAGCACCAGCTAGGGCTCTGATGGCATCATAGCCTAGGAGCAGGTCAAAGCTCAGTGGTTTCTCAAGTTTTACTAGCGCTTCGATGCTAGCTGAATTTCCAGTTTTAGTGCAAATGTTCACAGTACCCACCCTGCAACATGTCTACATCGCTCCACTGAGGGTGGTTAATCTAGTAATCTTCTTCTTCCAAGTGCAACAGAGGGCCGCACTCAATATGGTGCGAGAGCACCCAGAGTCGAAGAGTGCTGAGCACAATGTCTCATTGACATAGACCTGAATGGTCAGAAGCGCCTCGTCTAATTTCTGTTTGGGGAAGAGATTGACGCTGGCACCTTGTCCCCGACCCCGTTTCCCGAACAATTCCGGGCCATATGACCAGTCTTATTACATTGGTAGCAGCGAATAGCTGTCAGTCGCCGGCGGCAGTTCCTTGCAATATGGCTCTGGTCATTGAACCTATAACACATGACTTCACCGCACAGGACAGGCCCCTGGGATGGTCTATCCTCATTAAATGCGCGCAGTGAAGCAGCAACTACCAGTTCTCCCATCTCATAAGTATTCTTCATCACGGTCCTGGCCCGGTCTATCAGGTCATTAAGGGACGATGAAGCTATGCTTGAGCTAGCCCGCAGGAGTTGCTTTGCTCTGGTTGGGAGCCCTGCCAAAAATTTGCATGCCAAGGCCCGCTCAGACAGTCCACCAAACAACACCGTCAATTTCGTCAGCTCGGCCAAATAAACGTCGACAGTTTCACCGGGAAGCAAGGTTCTTGCCTCAAATTGCTCCCAAGCAGTGGCGGGGTCGATAGTGAACGCCTTGTATAATGCCGCCTTGATCCTTTCATAATCCTGTTTTTTCCTCAGGACTAAGCTGTTGATACACTGCGAAAGCCCCACCGGACAGACGTAGAGGAACCACATCTTCAATATACTTCCCATTAGACAACAGGCAATGTAGTTCCATCTTCTCCACCCAGTCAAATACCGGGGTCGAGCCATCGAATTCCGGTATTAATTTAAGGTCGAATTTGCGCCCCCCCATTATGCTGAAATAGATTGACGTTAAATGGGCTGGTAAACAGCAAAACAAAATAAACCAAATACAATACACAAAAGTCCAGATAGAATTCGTCGCTGACACCAGCCTATGAATCTTCCAGCGATAAGCGATACTGCTCAGGTATTTATTGCTTTAATTAGATTTCTAGTGTATAGTTGCGTTTCTAAGAGTTTACTTGTTTTTCTCAGGTACTCTGTTTAACTCTTTAATTCAGTAGATTTGATAGTGTCGCTTCCAAAACCCACACATATTTATTTGTGTCATGTTCACTAATGCCATCATGCCATCATTTTCTCTCACTAGCTCTATTTCATCTAATGTCTCTAGTTTTCCCTTTTCCATCTGCCCACGTTTCCATTTCAAATTCCATTCCAATGTCCTGGCTGTATATTCTAGTTTTTCTAGTTCCTGTTTGTTTATTTTTTGTTTTTGTGCAAATTGTCTCCCGTCATTCATGTATATTAGGCGGTTTATTCTTTGTTCTGTGTCTGTCAATTTGTATCTGGCATCACATCTGCGAAGCATGTAGGTGAGAGCACCAGGGCTATGATAAACAGAAGTGGTAATAGCGAGTTTCTTTGGAAGATTCTTCTCTGTATTCTTTCATCAAGGAGGAGGAGAGGGAGGAGGAGGAGGATCATCATCATCATCATCATCATCATCATCATCATCATCATTATTATTATTATATCATCTCGATCAAATAGTTTGTGACAAGGATGTAACTGTGGACTGGTGCCTTGTCCTCGTAGAAATGTCGCTGACCCGATTCAAAGAGTGATGGCCTCTTTCAATGAAATCTCATTCTGAACTCCCTTAAAACTTCAACATAGTATGCCTTGTAGACTGTCTGTCCGATGGAAACCGAGTGCATGTAGATCCTGCCCGTGCTGTCAAAAAAGTGGTTTTGCTCTGTATGGTCTTCTTGGGTCTGGATGAGCCAGCATGGAGTTCCGCTGGGAACTCTATCTCTTGGTCTCTAGGTCATAGCAGTAGAGGCGGCTTTCATCGTATGTCACCAGAGCATCAAGAACTGCTGAATCTGAGTTTATCAGCTCGATCATCTCCTTGCTGTTATGACAACGTCTTTCATTCTGATCTCTGAGCACCCTTGAAACAAACGTCGTGCCAATCTTCCGCATCTTCAGTTTCTTGCGAATAATTGTGTGTACAGTTCCCACATTGACATCAAACTGTGCACTTGTTGTCTCGATAGACACACGACGGTCCTCATCCATGAAATCCTTTATTTGGCCAATCAACTCTCGTGTTCTGACTTCCTTACTCCTCACACGTCTCTCATCATTCCTCACAGACTCCCTGCCTTCCTTGGATCTCTTATCTCACTTAAAAACTGATGATTGATGGTTCAAAAACAATCTGAAACATACCATACGTTTTTGTGGCATTTTTTCCAAGTTTAAAACAGAATTTTATTGCATATCTTTCTAAAGTGTTCTCATGTCCAGATTGTATTTTTGGAATTCACCAGCTCTGAAAATAAGGCTTTAGTACTCTGTATTCTAATTCTTACTGTAGCTATCCATTTGAAGCTGAAATAAAAAAAAAAAGTGGCCACTCATCTCATAAGAATAATAACATACTGAATTTTCAAGAATCTACAACAAATTTTAATGCCTGCACAAAAGTCTGGAAACTTATTGAATACATCTCGTTTTATGCGTAGACATAATGTTAAAAGCATGAATGTAAAATTTTGTTTACAATTCGAATGTTAACAAATCGTATGGAAACTCTTCTGAAGGACGCGATATTTGTAACTGGTATAATTTTTAAATGACGAAAAGAACCATTTTAACAGACTTTGAGCGAGACAGAACAGTGGAACTTGAAAAACTTGGCCTTACACAGAGAAATAACACGTGAATTAAATGGAAATGAGAGTGATGTCACAAACTTTTGAAGAAATCTCACTGAATATGCAAGAAAAAATCCAATGATCATCAAAAGAAAATCACTGCTGCTATTGACAGAAGAGTAATGTGGGAAGTTAAAAAAAAACTCAAACGTAACTTCTTGGTAAATAAAGTCTTATATCGATGCCGATTGTACAATTTGATGGCATTCAAACAAAAAGAAAAAGAAAAGGTTGCTAAAACGACATCGTCACTCTCGCCATAAAATCTCCCATCTACATTTTGATAAAGATTATCAAAACTTGGAATATTGAAAAGTGAAATTAGTATTTAGGGAAAAAAGGACATTTAATTTCAATTCATGGATTTTAACACTACGTCCATTGCAAAGATATTAAAAATGAAACTTATTTAATGCGGCACAGTAGATGAGGATCATTGATGGTGTGGGATGCTGCTTTAAGGGATCCATCGAGTTGCAGCTGGTGTAAGTGTAACAGAGCGCAGACGCACACGAAATGCAAAATGACGTCAGTGTAAGCAAAAAAAATCTATAAAAAAGGAGAGAGCACGTTAGAGTGACGATCACGTCAGAGATGCGGTTGACGTCAAAGCTGTAAGGAGAAGTCACGCATAGCGAGAGAATGAGAAAATAAATATCATTGATACAAAATAGGAGTCAAGTTATAACTTGTCTTATACCCCTTGCGAGAGAGACTGCGTGCAACGTGTGGGTCCCGTCTGTAAACGTGTGCATTACATTCCATAAGATCGCCATATGCCTGTTGGATGTATTGCAGTGATTGAACGTGCTTCACTCCTAACTGATTGTACAAGGTTGTGATAAAACTAGATTTTCCAACGAGATACTTCAGTAATCTGGACTAACTTCTTGTTCTTCAGATGAAAAGATTACAGAAAATCTTTGGGAATCGATGGCCAAAGAAGTGTAAAAAGATGTGACCCTATTTAGGATCAAAAACGGTCTTCGTGAGGCTGTGTTTAATGCATTGCGCATGATTAAACAAAACATTTTCAAAAGCTTGTAAGAAGTGTGCCCAAGTGAATTCCTAAAATTATTAATAAATATAGAAAATGTGTTACTTATTAAACTATTTTAACCCTGGTATTTGTAAAGTTGTTTATAAATTGGTGCTATAATCTTATAATTAGTTATTTGTAAAGTTATTTATAAATTTGTGTAATGATCTCACAATCAGTTATTTGTAAAGCTATTACTTAATTTGTGCAATGATATTAAATAAGTAATTTGTAAAGTTAATTATTAATTTGTGTTATGATCTTATAATTAGTCTTTTGTAAAGTTATTATTTTTTTCTTATATATTGATCTTGGAATGTTTTATTTGTAAAGTTATTTATAAATTTGTGTAATATTCTTTTAATTAGTTACTTGTAATGTTATTTAATAAATCGTGTTATGATGATTAGATATTTGTAAAGTCCTTATAATTTTATCTCATGATCTTATAATTTATTATTTGTAAAGTTATTTATTAATTTGTGTTTTGATCTTATAATTTATTATTCTGTGGCAGTTCACACACACATATATTAATATCCGGCACTATGTAAGCCAGACATTTCTGCCGTCGAGCTGAGAGCACACGCAATGGACACCAGAACCCTTTCATGTTAATAGTGTGACCTCCTAAGCAGGACCACGACATTTGTGACGTATGAATTCGGAAAAAGAACCACAATGATCTCCCTTGGATAAACGACTAACTTTTGTTCAACAAACTCGTATTTTTCTACCTTCTTTGAAAAGGTAAAGATTGGCTTCACAAAGTTTTTTCAACGACGAAAAACGACCTATACTCGGAAAAGATTATTTTTCAAAAAGCCGTGAGTAGAACAAAATCTACAACGCTGTCTATTGATAAATTATTTATTTAATTCGTTTTTAACTTTTGGTTTGTGTAAGTCATGAAAAGTTTTCAAATTTGAAATAAAATATTTTTATTGCCTTATAATTTTTTTCTTTATCCAAAAGCCTTTATTTTTGGACTGTTTGTCGAAAGTGAACAATTTTGGTTTTAAACGCACAAAAAAAGAAAAGAAATAAAAATAAAAATAAATAAATAAAAAAGAAATTAATTTTTCTCGCGGCTTTCTTAATTTTCGTCCTTTTACAAAAAGCCATTTCCGTTTTACGGTATATATTAAAAAAAAAACTAGTACTTTCATCTAAAAAATTTTTTTGTCGATAATCGTTATAATTTTTGTTTTCTCATTAAAACAACGATTAAAGAAAAACAAAATGTATATCAATTCTACAAAGGATCGAAACCGCATTTACTCCATTCTGGACAACAACGTGAATACTCGACTGGATTTTTGCTGCGAAAATGGAATTTCAATTCGTTTGATTATTCCAAATTCTTCTGGACTCAAAATTCTTCATATTTTTTTCTTCTCGAGAAAGTTAAAATAAATTCTTTCTTGTCTTTTGCTCACTGTGGAAAATTAAACATTTTTTCTTTTAAAACTACTTTTTCGGTCTTCGTGAATATTACTCGTCCTGAAGAGGAGTGAACTTTTGAAACATATTTTCGCAGATTTGATGACGTATTCAGGATTGATTGTAAGTCATAGATCGAGCAGATTAAGGTTCTTCTTTTATTACAAAAATTGGAGGCTGCGGAACATAAGTTCGTGGACTTCATCATCCTTAAACAGACGAGTGAATTGTCCTTCAATGAGACAGTGAAATCTTTGATGGAATTATACTGTCAAAAGAACATGGAGATACATCAACCTGACACGCAAAAGAAAACTAAGATTACACCACACTTACTTCAATCGTAAATAGACATTGACTTTGGACTATCATCATTGATGGCCGACAACTTTAAGGTCCTGATTTTCATTCAAGGCTTAGTGTCGACCAAGGACGCTGAACTCAGACACCGGGCATTAAACAGGTTGGAAAAATAACCAAATATACCCCTGCTACAATTGGCCAAGGAATGCCAAAGAATAATCTCGAAGAAACATTACTCCAGAAATATAGAAGAGGCAGGTGTAGCCAAATATACCCCCAGAAAAATCTCCAAAGAATACTGAATTACCTCGTTATCCATGCCAATTAACAGTTACGAGGGACTATTTAAGTTTCATGGGTAAGCTTTCGGGATCAAAGTCGCACCTGTTATCTTTCAACAGATGTTGAGTGGCCTTGATTTTCCATCGAATACCTGGACGATATTCTAATGAAAAGCGAATCTATAGAACAACATAGAAAACACGTTTTTCAAGTGTTCGAAAAGATAAACGAGTACGGCTTCACACTTAAAGACACCAAATGTGAATTTTCATCGACCAAATAAAATACCTAAAGCAGATAATAGAGAGGAATGATAGACGCCTCGATCCAGAAAGGTTCATAACAATAAAAATACGCCTAAGCCACACAACATAACAACACTGCAAAGTGTTTTAGGCTTAGCTAATTATTATTAAGCCGTCATTCCTAATATGCTCACATTTCGCATTCCTTTAAATGACTACTTAGCAAAGACAAGGTTTGGAAATCTGTGTTATGACCCTCTAATTTATTATTTGTCAAGTTATGTATGAGTTTGCGTTACAATTTTATTATCTACTATTAAAAAGTGATTTATAAATTTATGTTCTTACCTAATAATTTGATATTTGTAAAGTTATTTATGGCATAGTGTTATAATCTTATAATTTCTCATATGTAAATGTTTTTATAAATTTGTGTCATGATCTTATAATTTGTTATTTGCAAAATTATTAGTAATTTGTATTATGATTTAATTATCTATAATTTTAAAGTAATTTATTAGTTTGTGTTATGATGTTATAATTTGTTATTTATAAGTTACATATAACATATAATTTGCAAAGTTACTTATGTTATGATATTATAGATTTATAATTGTAAAGTTATTAACAATTAGATATTTGTAAATTTATTCATAAATTTATATTTTGATTTTATAATTAAATATTTGTAAAATTATTTATGAATTTGTGTTATGATTTATAATTTGTCATTTGTAAATGTATTAATTAATTAAGTTTTTTTTATTTTATAATTTGTAATTAGTAAATCTTTTTATGAATTTGTTTTATGATGTTATAAAGAAATATTTTAAAAGTAATTTATAAATTTGTGGGATGATCTAATAATTTATTATTTTCCAACTTATCTATGAATTTTTGTTATGATCTTATAACTTGTCATTTGTAAAATTTTTATAAATTTGTTTCGTGCTTTTATATTTTCATATTTTTTAAAATATTTTATAAATTGGTGTTAATTTATTATTTGTACAGTTAATTTATTATTTGTACAGTTGATTATATATTATTATCTTATAATCTAGTATAGTGTTTAATCAATGTGTATTATGACTTTAAAACTTGTTTTTTTTTGTATAAACTCATAATTTTTGGTTTGTAAAGTTATTTAGCATCTTGTATAATGATCTTAAAATTATTATTTGTAAAATTATATATGAATACGTGTCATTATTTCATAAGTTATTATTTTAAAAGTTATTTATGAATTTTCTGCATTCTCTAAAATTGTATTATTGTGATATAATTTATGAATTTGTGTTATTAAAATATAGTTTATTATTATATTTTATTTATATATCTATTTATTATCTTTTACTTTCTTATTAGTAAAGTTACTGATGAATTCATGCAATAACCTTATAAAATGTTATTTGTAAATTTATATTTTAGTTTGTGTTATGATCTTACAATTTTTTATTTGTAAAGGTATTTATATATTTATCTTATAAACATCTATTTTATTATTTGCAAAGTAATTTATGAATTTGTGTCATGATGTTAAAATTTAATACTAAAAATTTATTTTATAACTGATGGTGTTTATTATATATTTATGTAATGTTATGTATTTGTGTTTTGATCTTAAAGTTATTATTTGTCAAGTTATTTATGACTTTGTGTTATGCCATTATAAATTTGTTTTTAGTAAAGTTATTTATAAATTTGTGTTCTGATTAAATATTTTGTTATGCGTTAACGTATTTCTGCATTTGTGTTTTAATTCCAAAATTAATATTTATAATGTTATTTCTAAATTTGTGTTATGATCTTATAATTTACTATTTGTCAATCATTTAAAGAAATTGTGTTATTAGCTTATAATTTATTATTTGTAAAATTTTAAATTTGTGTTATAACCATATGATTTTATATTAGTCCTCTTATTTATGAATTTGTGTTATTACCTTATAATTCGCTATTTGCAAAGTTATGACTTAGTGTTATGATATAGATTTTTATTTTAAAATTATTTTCGAATTTTTTATATAATAATTTGCTATTTGTGAAATTATAGCTGTGTGGGATGATCTTTGTTATTCGTTAAGTTCTTCAGAGATGTTGTGTTATGATCTTATAAAGCGTTATTTGGAAATTTATTTATAAATTTGTATTACGATCCTATAATTTATCATTTGTAAATTTATTTATGAATTTGTATCATAAACTTAAAACATATAATTTGTAAAGTTATTTGAATTTGTGTTATGATCTTACAATTTGTTATTTGTAAATTTATTGTTATTGCGGTATTGCTTATAATTATTGTTTATAATTTTTGATTATGATCTTATAAATTATTTGAATTTGTTATATGATCCTTAAATTTATTATTTACTAGCATTTCAGCCCGGCGTTTCCTGGGTGTTTGGATGTGTAAGTTGAGCAAAAAAAAAGTGGTAGTAGGAAGGCAGGCTCGAACCCGGACCGCAAAGGAGGAAAAAAACGGGGTAAAACCTAACGTTTATGCTGTTACGACCACAGCCAAACCGGGAGCAACATTTTTTAAAAATTAAGCCTACACAATCTAAAGAAGAGGATAACTTAAAAAAAATATCGGCGAAGAAAGTACCCCCCCCCTGTAGAAAAGTGCCTAGTTGAAGGGGAAAATATTAATGTTTTTAGCCAATTTTTCGATATTTGTCGTATGAAAGGTCGAACATTAAAACGATACTGATTTTGGTAAAATCCGTCGCCCCTATTGAAAGTTTAAGGCAGACATGCAAAACTACATGCATGCATACATTTATATATTGGTAACTAAAAATTTTCGACTTAAACTGATGAAAAAGCTTGCCATATCTCTGAATATCCTTTATGTAAAATTTCAAATATTTAGACCAGAAATTGTCTGAGTAATTTGGAAGAGACCGCAGAGGTCAATTTTTTAAAACTTTGACCCCTATTATGACCTCTTAAAATTTGTTGTTTTAGGCTCAAATCAAATTATTAAGTTAGATCCATGTCCAAGGAACCTATATCTAAAATTTCAAGTGGGTAGGCCCAAAATTGTTGGAGGAGCTTGGTAGAGTTCTCAAAGGTCAAATCGTTTACTTTGACCAAATTTCTGGCCAAAAACCGATCACATCGATTTTCCCAAATCTCAGTACCTTGTATAACAAATTTCGAGTCCGTAAACTAAAAATTGACAGAGTTATTGCGTAGGGAAATGTACACACACACACACAGACACACACATACACGTTCACTTTTATATATATATATATATATATATATATATATAGATATAGATAGATAGATAGATAGATAGATGGAAAAACAAAAATATATACTCATACATAAATATATATTGAAGCAATTTTGTGTTTACTGCACACTTTTTACGCAAGTATAAATCATGTTGAATATCTGCATGAATATAATTACACGTAATAGTTGACTAAAGATGATCATTCCATAAGAAAACCGAAAAAAAACTAATAGGGAATTAATTAAAATGAACGTTTAAAAGAATATGCAAATTAGCTAGATCTTTTGCTAGTGAATGCAATTCTACGACCCATATATAAGAACATTATTTACTTTTTAAATAAATAGAAAAGAGGGGGTTTAATATTAATCAATACACACACAAAAGAAACCGATTTATAGGAGTATAAATAGATAAAGTTATTTATGGATTGTAAAGCTATTTATGATTTTTTATGATCCTATTATTTGATATTTGTAAAATTATTTTACAATTTGTTATATAATCTGAAAATTTATTATTTGTAAAAGTATTTATAAATTTGTGTTATGATTGTCTAATTTATGATTTATAAAGTTATTATTAAATTTTTATCATGAGTTTATAATTTATTTGTGAAGTTATTCATAAATTTTCTTATGATCCAATAATTGGGTATTTGTAGAATTTTATATGAATTTATAGTATAATCGTGTAATTTATTATTTGTAAATTGTTATTATTTTTTCTGAAGTTAATTATGAATTTTTATTATAGAAAATATACTTTAGTCTTATGATTAATTATTTGAGAAGTTATTCATACATTTGTGTTATAATCTCATAATTTTTAATTGTAAAGGTGTTTACAAACAGATTTGTAATCTTAGAATTTGGAATTATTTAGTTAGTTATGAATCTGTGCTATGACCTTATAGTTCGTTATTTGTAAAATGATTTATTAATTTTTATCATGTTTTCATAATTAAATGACAAAGTTCTCTCTGATTCTCTCTCCTCTGATCTCGAGCGCGTGGTTCAGTGGGGGAAGATGTAGCTGGTTACCTTTAATGCATCCAAAACCAAACTCCTATCCTTACATCATCAACGCTCTGATCCCCATCTGGCATCAATTGTGATGGATGGCTCTCGTCTGGGAGAGGTCCCGTGTTTTGACAAGCTTCTGGGTTTGACCTTTACTCCTGATCTGAAATGGAACACGTACATCAAGTCTGTTGCCAAGGTTGCTGGAAAGATGGTGGGATCCTTCTACCGCTCCAGAAGATATCTCACTACTGATGCAATTCTCTATCCATATAAAAGCCAAGTACGTCCAAGGATGGAATACTGTTGCCATATCTGGGCAGGAGCTGCTAAAAACAGCCTATCCTGCCTTGACAGAGTACAAAATAGACTTCGTGGCTTAGTGGGGGATGCCCTTTTCTCTACCCTGCAACCTCTCTCCCACAGAAGAGACGTTGCGAGCCTATCCTTGTTTTATCGTTATTTCAATAGCAGGTGCTCGTCTGAACTCCAATCTCTGGTCCCCCCTCGCCAATCTTTCACGAAAAACACCCGTCTAGCTGAATCTACTGTGAAAAATTTCCCCCACTCTATATCTGTGCCTAAATCAAAACGCGGATTCCATGAACAAAGCTTCTTTCTTAGAACTGCACGCCTGTGGAACTCTGTTCCGTCTGCCTGCTTCCCACTGGACTACAACTTGGATGTCTTCAAGTCCAACGTTAACAAATTCCTAATGAACCGCCCCCTAAAGTAAACACTTCATCAAATCTCCACACTAACGTAATGTACTTGCAATAACTCTTATCCCTGAGTGGCTTCCGGGCCTTGATAAGTGGTGATCACTGTGTAAAAAAAAAAAAATAATTTGTTATTCATAAACTTATTAAATGTTGTTATAATCTTTTAATTTGTAATTTGTTAACACATTATTGAATTTGTGTCATAATATTTAAATTTATTTAAAATGTTATTTACAGATTTATATTATGATCTAATAATTTGTTATTTTAAAGTCATTTATGAATTTTAGTTATGATCTAATAATTTGTGATTTGAAAAGTTATGATCTTATAATTTTTTTATTGTAAAGTTGTTTACAAATTATTGTTATAATCATTGTAATTTGTTATTTGTAAAGTTATTTATGAATTTTTATTATGATTTCATACGCTGTTATTTATGAATATCTTTATTAAATTGTGTTATAATCTTATAATTTGTAAAATTATTTTTGAATTTGTGTCATGATATTATAATTTGCTGTTTATAAAATTATTTATGAATTGTGTTATGACACTAATTTTTATTTTTAAACTTGATTATGAATATGTGTTATCATATTCTAATTTATTATTTATAAAATTAGTCATGAATTTGTGTTATGATCTTAAACTTTTATCAAAAATCATTTGTCTATTCTTCGCTTGAACCTTTTCGTTTTTTTTATTTAATACTTATGTCATAAATATTTAATCTTACGAAGCAATTTAAGATCTGATTCTAAAAATATTTATATTTAGGAGAATTTAAGTCTGGTCTTATCATATGTACAAGTACACACACATACAAACACACACACTTTCTTTAGTTTTCCCTTTTATATACTTCTATAAGTAAACATATATAAAAAATATATGCTAATTAAAAGAATTTATAGAAGAAAATATTTTACAAAAATATACGTCGTTAGCTTTTGTAAAATAGATCATATATATATATATATATATATATATATATATATATATATATATATTTCTTTTTATATAATTTCTTTAACTTTGAAGAAATAATTGGTTCTTTACTTTCGCCCTTTTTTATCATTCCTGAGCGCATCAGTAATTGTATCTAAAGTTTCTTATTACGGAAGAATTTATTGTAGATATAATATAAACGTTATGCATAGTTTCATCATTCCAACTGTCATTAAAACCTACTACATTACTTTGATTCTAATTGATAACATGTAAGGTTAAGAATAAATTGACATTAAAAATCCTCCTTAATTGTTGTATACAATAATTTGATATAAATCTAAAATATTGAAATTTTCAGAGTAGAAGTTGCGTCTTCCAGAAGAAACTGACATACAAGAATTGTCAATACTTATCGTTAAGTGATCATCAATATTGGAACATTATGAATCTTTCGAAAGCGGCCCGAAGCACTTTTTTTTCATCCCTTTTTCATAAACTAAATTCAACTAAATATAACCCATATTAAAACTCATTTTATGTCTCGCAGATTCGTTATAAGAATCATAAATCACTTAGTTTAAGCATGACATGAACGTTTAGTACAATGATAATTTGATTTTAATCTCCGTAAGAGGACGCGCAACTGTTAAAAGTGTTCTATTCAGGGATTTATTTTTTCCGTCTTGTGTCTAGTTTTATATAAAAGCAACTTTCATGGGCGTGAATCAAAAGCAAAGATGCGTCATTGAATTCCTGACAAAAATGCACTGACAATGGTGGTGATTATGCAGAAAAATAAATTATGGGACACAAACTTCGAGCGTTTTAATGGTACCACTCCTATTTTCACAGCTCTTCAATGTTTTTAGTTAAAAAAAAACAGGAGCCTTTATTTAAACTAGCCTGGTAATATTCGGGCAACTCTGAATACTGCGGCAAATAAACATGAAGGATACTAGTTGGTTCATCAATCGAAACATCGTCGAAATATAAACATTAATATCGATGAGAACAATAGTTCGAAGAATCTCAACGTGCATTATCAATAGTCCGAAATTAAAGAAATGCAAGTTGTGGTAATTATTACTGACCGGAACTCGATGTGGAGGGGGGAGGCAGTGGAATTCTGGGAGGCAGTCGTTCAAGTAAAAGGTTTAAAAAAGTGCTTGGTCGACTGATTTTATAGGAGTAGTAGTAGTTTGTTGTCCACCACGTGGGTCGGACTGAACTTTGCATAGCATCAACTTGTGGGTTATAAAAACACCCCTATCGTTGATGTGTTAGTTGGATTTTTTTGTTTAGTAAAGTTACACGTTTCACAGTTACTATTACAAAGACAATTTGTCGTTGTAAGCAACGAGGCAATACGTTGCAACTCCAGTTAGCCGAGAAAAGCCGAGAAGGATTCTCCACACAAGTTAAGAGTTTCATTGTTTTTTCCTTCTACGTCGAGTTCAGGTTTAGCCGTTGAGTTGCAGAAACGCCTCTCCCCCCCTTCAGTCGGTTAAAATCCGACAAAGTATTTAGATAATATTAACTTCATGAATTAACAGAACTATTGTTCAAATAATGCCTGTCTTTAAAATAGGAAGACAAGTTTTGTAGGAACACTGGCACAGATGGTGATAAACAATGGCAGGTTGTTTGATGAACGACATTTTCAGTTACGGTTAGAGATTAATAGCGGTGTGATGATAGTGATAACGACAAAAAGGCGAACGACCAACAAGAATAACAACAATAAATGCTTTTATTTTTTTAAAATGATCGAAATCTTTCCTTGTCCTGGAGAGTTTCAATAGAAAAATAACCTAACGCCACAAAAATAATACAGCTTTTAGTATTAACAGCACTTCCTAAAGCGTTATTCGAGAAACTATAAGTATATTTCATACTCATTAAAATCATTATATTTATTCCAAAGTAAATGCATCTCTCAAATGCATATTCCATAAAGATGATAGCAAACAGTTTTCCATTAGTTTTCTAACTCCACTCACGCCACCGTGTTACTTTTAAATAGGTATAACGAGATCGATATTATTTCATTCTCAACCTCCTACTATTTTAAAACAAGGATATGTGCTTTTGTTTCATTTGGAATAAAATACATCTCCAGAAAAGAGCTGCTCGAGTAGATGATGATGATGATGATGATGATGATGATGATGATGATGATGATGATGATGACGTGGACAGGATCGGAGGCTGCTGCTAGTCGTAGATGGCTGATATTTGTTGTAGATAGGAATAAAGTGGCTGTCTGTTAACGTGTACCCGAATCGGTGTGGATGTGGTTGCTAGTGATTCAATCGTGTTGCTATTGTGCCTGCTGCTGCGTTATCGTTGTCATTGTCATATTAACAGATGAGAAAATGCGCACTCCTTTTACTGTGAAGATTGCTATATGCCGGAAGGACTTTCTAATCTCATAGTATCTTTCCTCAAATTGTTAGACTTTTTTTCTTGCTTCCTTAACTGTACCAATATTCACAAATTGAAAGGTCACGAGAACAAACATCTGGCTACTCACCTACCTCCATAGTGTTGTTTGAGGTGAATAAAACAAAACAAACAATTCATATCAATTGAGAATACGTTCTCGACAATCAGTCCGAGAGAGTTAACTGCTGCTGTCGGACTGACGTATTATTCTGACGAATCCTAGGAAGTTCACACTTTATTCTTTAAAAATGAGTTAGTTAATCGCAAACCATTTGAGGCGCATTTACCAAAAAATGCTGATGGATCTGCCCAAACACAATCTCTCTCATACATAAACACACATGCCCTTCTTGTCTCTCCCTAACACACGTTAATACACACAACTGCTCTTACTGACATGCACGCGTAAATTCTCTGTGTATCCCCGTCTCTTCCACGCACACATAGGCCTACATCGTCGTTCGTACTCACATAAGCGCATCTAATCTCTCTATCTTGTATACCAATAAGCACGCCTAGTCTTTATAGCACATATATAAGTAAACCTAGGTTGTTTCAGACACGAGCACAAATGGTTTTTATCACACACCAATAAATTCATAAGCCTTTTTAACACACACATGTATTTGTATAAGAGAGTGACGTGCCATGATGTGTGTGTGTGTGCGTGTGCGCGCGCGCGAGAGAGAGAAAGAATAAAGGAGTAAGTATGTTTATGTGCGAGAAAGAGAGACTTGGTTTACTTTGTATATGTGAGAGAGACTAAGTGTGCTTATGTGTGTGAGAAAGAGACTAAATTTGCTTATGCATGTCTTAGACAGCTAGGCGTGCTTATGTCTCTGAGAAAGACTAGGTCTGGTAATGTATGTGTCAGAGAGACATACCTAGCCTTGCTCGCAAGTATATACACGGCTAGTCCTTCGCCCTTACATTATTACAACTAGTCGTTTCGTCACACATATAAGACCACTTAGTCTCTCCATTATACACGCATCAAAATGCTTAATTTCCGACACACCCATCACCTAGTCTCCCTAAAACATACATAAGCACATCTAGTTGTTCTTACGAAAACATAAACACACCTAGTCCCTCTTATACACTCGTAAGCACACCAAATTCTACTCTTGTACCTCCCACTAAGTCTCTCCCACTCACAGCTAAGCACACCTAATCTTTCTCATGCACGCATACGTACACGTAGTACACACTACCAACACACAAGAAGCCAAGTTTTCTCTTACATATATATAAGCACACTTTATTTTTATTACACGCGTAAAACATGCATAAGCGCATTTAGTCTTTCTCAGACAGAAATGAGCATACCAAGCGGCTCTCATACACACATAACCAAAAATAATCCTTCACACATATTCATATCTAGTCTCTCTCTTTCACAAGCATAGGCATACGAACTACACCTCTCATGATTTTTGGAATATGCCATCTTCGTTCCATGACTGGACGTTGTAACAAAAATTTTCTGTATTTTTGTTTCGAAAATAAGTTTAATTATAAATAAACACAAGATGTCCTTCTTTCGCTGTATGAACCCATGAGGTGATAAAACTTTAAGTAAAACTATTATCATTAAACTTTATAGATATTTAAAAAAATATAAATCAAACTACCTCCCACTCCTTCAAATTATAAATATTGACATCATTTTTGAAGAGTAGATTAATTTTTCGCTATCGGCGTATTTGCTAATTGCTTGGCAGACGATATAAGCATTTCGGTAAATTGCAGAACACTACCACCCCTAACCCGACAGCGACCGCAGCGGTGGTGGGTTTGGTTTTTCTGTGAAAAAAAAAAAATCATCTAAAAGGTTTTACCGCCGTAACTACACATTAAAAGATTTTGCCGCTTTCGTCAATTGGCACAAAATTAGGATAAGTACATCAAAGGCAACCAAAAAAAAAAAAAAAAAAAAAAAAAAAAAAAAAAAAAAAAAAAGAAGAAAAAAAGGACGATGAAAATTAATGAAATTATTAGATATTCTGTTGACGTGTTCCGTTCTGAACGGACTTTTTCAGGAAATAAAAAAATAAAGGTGTAACGTTATCCGGGAACCAATACGTTGTTGTGTTGGTCGCAAATTAGACAAAGAATAACTCGAACTCACTTTTTCGTTTTGTAACAACATTTATTTCCTCATTCTTCTGTCACGTATGACTTTTCGTTATGGCTGTGACGGCTCTCACGTGATCGTCTTCTCGAACATGCTCTCTCCTTTTATAGTCTACTTTTTCCTTACCGTGACGACATTTCTCTCACAGCTCAGTATTTGCATATAGCCGCCCGCGCTATGTTACAAGGGTGTTAGTGTAGACCCCCCCCCTAAAATGATTCTACATTTTATACGTATGTGTGAGCTTGGTTGAAGGAATAAATCATCATTTTCGCGTATATATTAGGTTGATGCAAAAACAATATCGTTTTCCCGCATATGTTACTTTAATATATGACTAGCCTGAGTGCCCGGCGTTGCCCGGGTGTTTGGAGGTGTGTGTTGAGCCCCCCCCCAAAAAAAAAAGTGGTAGTAGGAAAGCAGGCTCGAACCCGCACCGCGAAGGAGGAAAAGAACATGAACCCCCCCCAAAAAAAACGTAACCTCTTTGCCGTTGCGTATATCGCCAAACCGGAAGTGACGAAGGTTTAAATTAAGGCTAGTCAATCGAAAAGACGGGATGACTTTCGACAATATCGACGAAAAATGTGACCCTCCTTGTAGAAAAGTGCACATTTGAGGATGAAAGAATTAGTGCTTTTAGCATATTTTTCGATATTTGTCGTCCGAAGGGTCGAGCTTGAAAACGTAAACATCTGTCACCTCTTTCGAAAGTTTTAGGTAGACATACACACATACATACATACATACAAATAAACACACACATTTAAACAGAGAGGTGAGATCTATATTATAGATTTCTGAATTAATTCATTGATATATATAGACATATTATATATAATTTTTAAGCACGTTTTTCGATCTATCGAATCGTCTTATTCGTTACCGTTTCAAATCTTCTCATTTATTTTTTGCAGGCTTTTTCGACAGCATGGACAAAATTCAAATCCGCACGATTTTCTTGTTCCATTTCAAATTAGCCCGGAAAGCTGCTGTGATATCTAGTGATATCAATGATGCGTTTGGCCCAGGAACCACTAACGAAATTCGCAATGGTGACGAGAGCCTCGAAAATGAAGACGGTCGCAGCGGGCCGACTCCGGTTGATAACGAACATTTGAAAGCCTTAATTGAAGCCGATCCTCGTATAACCATACGAGAAGTTGCTGTTGAACGCAGGGTCGACCACTCAACAATCGTTCGCCATTTAAAGCAAATACGGAAGTCAAAAAAGTTGGATAAATAGGTGCCGCATGAATTGAACGATCACCCCCCCCCCAAAAAAAAAGTCGTTTTAAGATGTCTTCTACGCTCCTTCTGCTCAACAAAAACGACCCATTTCTCGAGCTGATTGTGACGTGTGGATCCTCTACGACAACCGACGACGTTTGGCACAGTGGTTGGATGCCGGAGAAACTCCACAACACTTCCCGCAGCCGAAATTGCACCAAAAAAAAAGGTTATGGTGGCTGTTTGGTGCTCTGCGGCCGGTCTCATCCATCACAGCTTCTCAATGGCTTCATCGCTTCTAGAACTCTGGATTTCTATGCTAATGGGATAAATAAACTTGTTTATTTTTTACAAAAATGTGTCGATTTTAATGGTTCTTATTTTGATTAATAAAATTTATTATGAAAGGAGTTATGATCTTTTAAAGTTAAACGTAAAAAAACTGCATTATTTTTGCACCAACCTTATATTAAACATAACAGAACCCTCCCTCTATTGAGTCGTCATTCTAGCGTTTTAGAGTAATTAATAATTTTTGGTTTTACTATAGGAGATAAATTCTGTACGTGATTTGTGAGGGAGAAGTCCTACGTTTGTACGTGATTATGTGTGAGCACCCTGAAAAATTGTAAAAAAAAATAAGAAAGAAAGAAAAAAAAGAAAAAAAGACAATAATTAAGAACATAGTGTCAGCGATTAGTTTCACACACACACACACACACACACACACACACACACACACACACACACACACCACACACACACGCACACATATATAACGTAAAATGGTCCTTCACTTTTTCGTCATTCTAGCGTTTTAAGACAGTGAAACATTTTTTCTATAAAAATTCTGTCGTGTTTTGTGAGGAAGCGATTTTACTCTTTTTGGGCTAATACATGTGGCTTTACGAACTTGCACCTCGGACTTAGGGTTAGTTGTAAAAAAATAGTTCACGGACATGCAATATTAGAATGGTTGGAAAATACCAGACATTTTATAATAAATTTATATAGGAAACTGATCCCCACTCCAAAGTCAAATAATATTTTTCTTTTTTTCCGCAAGAATTTGTGTTCACAATACGTCGTCTTTCTAAAACATTCATAATCACAATTAGTCTCTCTCACACACACATAGGCATACTAAGTCCTTCTCTAGTACGCAAAAGAACACCAAGTTCTCACACACACTAACTAGTGTGCAGTGTCGTTACAGTTTTACAAAGGTTTAGCTAGTACAAAGAAAGATATTTGCAAAATGTAGCGGGAAAATACGCTATTTAGTATTTGCATGAGAGAGTAACAACGACGGATGAATTTACAAAGCCACGAAGCCAATTTTGTACTCTGTCAAGGCAGGATAGGCTGTTTTTAGCAGCTCCTTCCCAAATATGACAGCAGTACTCCATCCTTAGCGTACTTGGCTTTTATACAGATAGAGAATTGCATCAGTAGTGAGATATCTTCTGGAGCGGTAGAAGGATCCTACCATTACCTTGACAACTTATCCTGCCTTGACAGAGTATAAAATAGACTTCGTGGCTTAGCGGGAGATGCCCTTTTCTCTTCCCTGCAGCCTCTCTCCCACAGAAGAGACATTGCGAGCCTGTCTTTGTTTTATCGTTATTTCCATGGCAAGTGCTCGTCTGAGCTCCAATCTGTCGTCCCCCCTCGCCAATCTTTCACGAAAAACACCTGTCTAGCTGAAACTACTGTCATTAATTTTCCCCACTCTTTATCTGTGCCTAAATCCAAACGTAGGTTCCATGAGCAAAGCTTCTTTCTTAGAACTGCACAACTGTGGAACTCTCTTCCGTTTGCCTGATTCCCACTTGACTACAACTTGGATGTCTTCAAGTCCAACATAAACAAATTCCTGACAAACCGCTCTCTTATGTAAGACACTTTATCAAATATCCAATACTAATTATTACTATGATACTATCTCATTGATTACTGTACTCGTAATAACCCTTATCCCCGAGTGGCTTTCGGGCCTTGATAAGTGGTGACCTCCATGTAAAAAAAATGTGTTTTGGGAGATCAGTGATGTAGCTCAGGAAGAGAGTTGGGCACAGGATGGACCCCTGAGGGATTCCAGCATTAATACTGAGGGCCTCTGATTTCTGCCCATCAACCACTATTCTTATGAGCCTATCAGAGAGAAACATTTTCAGTTATACCGTAGCTGGAAATCTTGTGAAGTAGGCCCTTATGCCATACCTTATAGAAGGCCTTTGATATGTCAAGAGCTTATCTTATGAGATATAACCGTTAACACATCTGCTGTAGATCTGGCAGAACGGAAACCATATTGCATGTTATTAAGAAGGTTATTTCTGCTGAGGTGGTTGACTACTTCTCTATTTAATATGGATTCCAGGAACTTACTCATGACACACAGGAGATTTATTGGTCTGTACTGAGAGGGAGACGACGTGTCACCTGAATTCTTAAATACTGATGAGGTTTTCCAGGCTGTTGGGAAGCATTTCTGCTTAAGGCAACGCTTAAACAGCTTTGTAAGTATGGGAGCAAGTTCTGGTTGAAGCTTTTTCAGCACCATAATTGGAATGCTGTCAGGGCCAGTTGCTTTACTGGAATCAAGGTTCTTGATTAGCTTGGCGACCTCACGCACAGATATTTTTATGTTACATAGCGTGTTGTCTGTTATAGGAAGAAATACGGGGAGTTGATGGCCTTCGTCGCATAGGGTAGAATTAGCTGCAAAGTTCTTGGTCAATAGTTTGGTCTCGTCTGATGCTTACGAGATTACCTCAGGTCCATTGATGATGGTTGGGATAGAACGCAAGCTTCTGTTCAGGATTCTGTTTGCTATTTGCCAAAAACTGGTGGGAACTAAGCCGATGCTCAGCTACTTTGGATTTAACGGACTGAGCATATAGTTCTCTTGCATTTTTATTACTCTTTTACAGTGGTTGCTGACAGTCGTGATAGCAGCTTTAGTGTCAGTGTATCTATTACGTTAGTAGCTTTGGAAAAAGTGATTTCTGTGCGCGATGGCAGCAGCACATTCTGGGGAGAACCATAGCTGACTGTTAGGTTTTTGTTGGAATTTTTTGGATGGTATGAATCATACTTTTCAATAGTATATAGACCTGAAGAAAATAAACGTACTGAGAATATGCGTATTTTTATTTAAAAAAAAATGCCTAAAATTTATTTAAGCATTGCTTTTTAGTTTGTGTATTAAAAAAAATATTTATCGTAACGTTTAATACATTTCGGAAATCTTGAAATAGTTAATTGAAAAGAGAAAGCGATGAAAGCAACTTTAGTGACGCCAGAGAACACCTTTTAATGAATATCTACCGTATCCATGGTAACTGAATAACGGTGATTAAGAAAATGGATGAATGGGCAATAATAGAATGAAGTCTTCTTGAATATGTTGAGAGTATCGAGGAAAAAAGGTTTACTAATAACGTGAAATGTCTAATAAAGAGAGAACAAGAGAGATAGAACGAGAGAAAGAGAGAGGGAAGGAAAGAAAACGAGAAAGCGAGAAAAGAGAGCGGAATAGAGAAATGATGGAGAGAGAAAGATAGAAAATGATATATAGAAAAAAGAAGACGTGGAGAAATAGTGATGAGGAAGAAAGAGTTCACCAATAAAGTCAAAGGAACTAAAGAGAGAGAGAGAGAGAGAGAGAGAGAGAGAGAGAGAGAGAGAGAGAGAAAGAGAGAGGGGATGTTATTTGGATGGGTAGAGATACTTTACTTATATTATCTAGCAGCTGGCAGTAAATAGTGGTTTAACACTTTCGCTACACTCAAGGGCCTTTCACAACTTCATCTTAAGACTATTCTGTTTTCAGTAAAAGTCATAAAAGACAAAAAAAAAAAAGAAAATAAATAAATATTCTTCACACGCACTTATTCTATATACACGTTTGGCATCAGACGTAAGTGTGACTGACAAAAAATGTGACAGACAAAAGTGCTATTTTGAACACAATCGCTACAGAAAGTCGAAAATTCAGATTCAACTTGAAAGTATAAAATAACAAAACTTTAGAATTGACCAATAGACAAAATCTCTAATAGAAATGCATGTAGAATAGAAATGTATGTAAAAAAAGTACAGCGTTTCTTTACCTAGCAATGAAAAAAGTGTCTTCTTTTTAGTAGTCCAAATTTCGGTCGGAGTAATTATGTTATATTAAAACTTAATTCATTTAGATAGTCCAATCTTTAGCCTTGGGTCTTCCATGATGATAAAACGTTTCCCATTTAAATAGTGCAGCTCTGCATTTAGATAGTTTGATAACAATAAAACGCTTATCATTTAAATAGTCCAATTTTGGATTTAGTACATCAATACTCATGAATTATTTTTAAATAGTCCAGTTTTTGGTCCACCAATTCCAATTAGTTTTAAAATAGACTAATATTTTGCCTGGTTACATCAATAATCCAAAAACATTTTGTTTAAATAGCTTCAATGGACTAATCTAGTGGTTCCAAACTTTTTTTAATGGCGGCACTCTATGAAGTATTTTTAAATTTTCGCGGCACATCTATCATAAAAACAAATATTTTCTACTCATAAAGCATTTTAGCAATACTAAAAATAAAGATTATATAAGAATAATTTTTATTCACATAATTTAACATATCATGTATTCAATATCTGGTTTAGAATAATAATGGTGAATATCAGTTGAACAGCTGTGCCTGATGTTTCTAAACTACTATGCGAGCGAATGTGTGAGAAACACTTTCACGCTTTTTTGAATTTTTTTTAAATGTTGTTTTATGAAGAAATTCCAAGTTCACATAGCTACGAAGTTGAAAATTGATTTTTCTAGCTTTTGTACTTAGAGTTAAGAAATGTACATTTATTAAACAAACTGAAATTAAATGAATGGTAGCTATTATTTCTTCGCAGAACACGATTAATCATTGGACGGCCCACTAGTGTGCCATAGCACAGAGGTTGGGAACCACTTCAATTTCAATCTTTACTTATGGTACAATTATTGTCATGTTGTAAGTATTCTTATAAAATATGGTAGTGAATATACTTACTTTTTTTAGACATTTAGACGTATAATCAAATTGTCGAAAAATCCAAAATGTCTTGTAGTTCCACGATGGAAAAATTTAGTCCACAGCAGATTATCCTAACAGTTTATAATGTAGCAGTCGTTCGTTCTCTATTATCTTATTTATCGCTATTGTTAACGGTTGTCATACGTCTTCATTTTAGTTACATTGGTTATTATCAAGTAGGTTTAACACAAACCCATGCCCTAAAAGAGAAAAGAGTAACACCCTAAAACAACCATTATTCTACGCGGTAGAGAAACAAGAGGATGATTTTACTAGCTTATTATCTTGCACAAAACATTTTCTGTCCGTGACGTAATATCCTGAACACGTAACCCTAACTTTACTCTTTAACTTTTCATGGAATTTTCCGATTTTCTACGTCATCTAACCTAATATGGCGTATTCAGTTTTCACCAGTAATTTAGCATCCATCACATCCAGTATAGCTTCAATCGTATAAATGTGCTTCGTAAATCCTTTTTTTCACACCAGCTCCACAGAAAGAGATTCATGGAAACTAAAACAAAACTTCGTCATTTTCGATTTCAGTCGGGGAAGCTGCTGTCAGACGTCCAACAAGGCAGCGCTGGATGCACAATAGCCGCTAATCATATATGAGTTGCGCTCACTTGAGCAGTAGATGAGTTGAGGGGTTGGGATTCTAGTGCAAAACATCAACAATTTTAAATAAAGCTTTCAAGGACTTTTAGACATCCAGGACCGAGTTGCGGTCTCTACATGATCCTGTAAAAGATGTACTATACTCGCATTTGTTTCATTAAAAGAAAGCCAGCACCCATTTTTCTAATATTTATAGCAGACGAGGTAATGACGAAGTTTATCTTATTCAGGTAAAGATGTTGTAGACAAACACCCATAAACATAAGTCAATCTTATTTTTACGTTTCTGAATTTTTTAAATAAGGATTGGTTGCTTGTGTTTTATAGTGATTTTTCGGACTACTGTTCTCATCGTAAGTGTCATTTTTTCACAACGATGTAATCTCCGACCTTATTCACGTGTTTCTTGTCGAACTCAAGAGTGTTTCTGTCGAACTCGGAAATGTGGACAGAATTTCGCAAGGACCTGTGGCGCAATGGTTAGAGTACTTTGAAACATCAATTGTGAAAGTGATATTTCCTGAAGGTTGAAGTTTCAAATGTCAGTGTGTTCAAATAAAAAATTCAATTGTGAATTATTTAAGACTTCTAGTAATAACTGACGGAACGAGAGCATGCTACCCTCGTGGGGTAAATAAAAATCACTGTTCGATTTCGACAAGGCACACCTGAAGAAGGTCAGAGGTTACAGCGACTAAATCGTTGTGAAAAAATGACACTCAAGATAAGAACAGTAGGCCGAAGAATCCAAATAATATGAATCTTATTTTTGTATTCACCTACTACTGAGATGCATATCGTGAATGTGTTTAGTGGTCTGATTTATAGGTGGCAACCTAAGTGAGAAATTTTGCAACAGGACGTTTGTTTACATTAAATTTCTGCACGTGAGTATAGTTGAGGAAACAGGGATTAGGGAAGGAATTCTAAAAGCATGCTGTCTAACGATGAAAATTGCACTCAAGCTTAGAACAGTAGACCGTTTCTCGGCATCTCGGAACTAAAATACAAACTATATTTTGTTCTTGAAATCGATCGATATTAAAAGAGCGTGGGAATATTTGGAACGCTAGCTCAAATAAAAATTGAACTATTAAAAATAATAATAATAATGTTTTTTATTTCTCTATTGCGTGGTCAATGTGAAGAAACAGTAAACGTTGTATTGTAAATCTCAGCAGATTAAATCTTTAAACTTTCCTTAGAAACAAAACTCGATCTAGAACCAGAATTAAAAAATACAGACACAAGAATATCCTTTAACGAATTAATATTTTAAAAATCCCTTTCACTCCAAACTAGGCGTTTGCCACATGAAATAAGTGGTTACTGTTTATGATCATGTCTAAAGGGGGCTATGGTGAATTGAGCAGCAATATATCCGTTCAGATTTCATTTAAACTTCTACATGTTAGTACAGTCGAAGGGAAGGAATTTCAACGTGTAGCAATCCGATAGAAGAAACAATTAGAGTCTTTCCTGAATCTAAGGTCCTCAACAACGAAGGGATAGAATTTTGTTGCTTTTCGGGTTGGTTGAAAGTAAATACCTCGAGGGGACATACATGCTATGGGTTCATTAGAAATCATTTCATTAAAGTACGTGTAAAAGAAGCACACGATTTGGTTTGTCTAAGCTTTGTATGATTTACGTTATATTCACCATCTGTAGGTTATTTAATGTAGAATACAGTTATTAAACCAAATCCTAAGATAGGATTATTATTTCATATTGTTTATGAAAATGAATAAAATAAATTTACATAAAATGTTTTTGCAGAATCCAAATTCTTTGACGCGGTCTAAGATTTTAATCTCGTTAGTATCTGTACATTGTTCCTTTATGTTTTGTGAAGTATGAATGGATAATAGAATGAGTAATGAACATAGACATTGTGAAATATAGTTGAGCAAATTTTGTATGGGGATTTGTATGTGTGTATGTGTGTGTGTGTGTGTGTATATGTATGTATATGTGTGTATGTGTGTGTGTATGTGTGTGATTGAACAAGCACTGTCTCTTATTGGTCAGATTTTAAAAGAGGTTGAGGGATAAAATATCTTATCATCATAATCGACAAGTTAAAATGGAGCAAGCAAGTGATACAAGCTGCAAAAAAGTCTTGAATGTTTGACGACAGTAAAATTTAGTTGCTAATTCAAAATATTCCTCATATTTTTTTTACTATATTTACTAAGGAAAGATCAACTCGTACTGCGACGAGCTCAATTAAAATGGATGCACCTGATTCAAAATATTGGAACATGTTGAAGATCTTGTGATGATAAATCGAGGTACATTCAATAAGTAATGCCCTGAAACACTTTTCATAATAATAGAGTAACGAAACTTGCCACAGTTATTAGCCTGTTTTTACATAAGAACCATTTCGAATTAAGCATGTTTACGATTGTTTAATGCAGCTCGGAAGACCGTTTTTGTATAACACTCCAGGCTGGTCCTCTAAACATGATATGCCTTTAGAAATCAAAGCTGCATCATCAAGGAAAGTCTTCTCTTTAGAAACTACATCGGAAAAGGTGGAAATCGGAGGATGCAGAAGTAGAGTACGGGGATAGGAAGAATTTCATAGTCACACGCTCGTGTTCCTGATCTGGTGACATGAACGTTGTGGATCGGAGCGTTATCTTGCCGGAAGAGGATACTTTTGCTGATCTTGTCTCGTTTCTTGATTTTAATAGCTTTGACTGAGCTTTGATTTCTGGATCATGATGATAAACCAAGGTTTCATCTTGTTTAATTTATTTAAAAAATCTTTTGAAAATTTCTGACTCTTGGAGTTTACACACACATATACAGATCACTGCGAAATACTCAACAAGTTTCATTTCACACTTGAATCAGTTCAAACATCCTCAAAAGAATATCATTCGAAACCCCGACAAATTTATACAAAAGTTTGATCTAGACGTTCAAGAATTTCGACTGCATATTTCCTTAAATTCACTTCTACAATCTCGGCGGGATTGTCCGCGATTGGCCTTATTCATACTGTTGAACCTATTTAGAATTATCCATGCACTAATCCTATTAGGCAAGGTATTAACACACAGTTCCCGTTGTCATTAATAAAACAGCAACTTGTGTTCAATTGGTAGTATATAATGAATCATTTTTACTGAAAAGTATTTTTCGATACACCTACAAAAATGATCAACGAAATAAAACGTGAAATGCTGTCCACACCAGGTCATTGTAATGAAGCGGACAATAAAACTTGTCAACTCGTAGACATGCCTACGCCACCTGACAATAACGGTTCCATAAACGAACTTATCCAAATACAAAGATCTTGAAATTGAAATCAGTAAAATATGGCGACGCATGTTTTTGCGATGGGTAGATTAGAAAAGATTTAAAAATCATTAAAGGACTTTCTAGACAAGATCCCTGGGAAATCGAACATTTTTGAAATCCCTCTGCACACTCTCTTGGTAATGTGCGTTTGAAATTAAATAACCTCCTAAATATGCCTATAAGCACAAAACTTATAAAGCGAGTGACTCAGCAATAAACCAACTAATAAGATAAGTTCGGATTGATAATAAGATCTTTTTTTACTAAGAAGATATGACTTAAACATTAACAAAAAGTTAGAACTATGAATTAAAGATAGGGATGATTATAAAATAACACCATAAGTTACTCCATATTAATGAGTATCTCTCTAAAGTAAAAACTTCTCAATCTATATCTATATTTATACAAAGATATGTGTATATGTTTATATATTTCCATATACCTGGTTCTACTATGATATTCCGTGTTTGGATTGGCCTGCACAATCTCCAGACCTCAATCCTATCGAAAACGTATGACATTACATCAAGCAACAGCTACGCAATGATAAAATTTTAAATTTGGAAGAACTTTTGACAAAAATTAAAAAAAAAGTTTCCCCGGAGTATTGCTGCAATCTAATTCAAGGAATTCCCAAAAGATTGCAGGCTGTCAAATTGCAGAAGGGCTATACTACTAAATATTAACTGGTTCATTATGGTCTTGTTGTATTTGTGTTGCATTAATGTCCTAAAGTTACATTTACATAACGATTTTCCATTGTGCGGACTTTCTTTTTGCCTCCTCCTTTTGAAGTTATTTTTTAAATTGACGTGAACACTAGAATATTTGAATTAAAAGTCAAATATGAACAGGTAAAATTATAGAAGAATTAAAGGCCAATTCAATGAGGTATAGTTTGTTTAAACAGTTGCATGCCATTTAGCTTAAATTTGCAGTTTTTGGAAAAAATTACAAGCGCGGACTTTCTTTTTGCCGCCTGTGTATATATTTAGTTTATTTGAGTTTTATTCAAAGGTAGTAAAATAGTAGTGGAACCGCTTTGAAATAAATCCATATTTTTGTCAAATTATAACAATGAGTATTAGAAATAAATTACTAAATATTCTTAAAATTTCATTTAATTTGAAGGATTTTGAAGGGAAATAGGGAAATAAAACGAGCATAATCACATATTTGGAAGCTCGAATATTTCAGATTTGTATTAAATTTATGTATATATGAGCCTGTGTTTCATTTTTTACGATGCCAATGACTCATATAAAGTTTTTTTGTATTATTTTAAAATACATTAAATCGTTAAAATGGATACACATACGTCATTATCATTAATAAAAAAAAGTTATCGAAATCTGACCAACCTAGGTAAGATGATATTGATCATTTTCTCTTTCAAATGATACTCGGTTAATGATAAATGTGGATTCCCGAGGTTTGCAACGATTAGACACTGGTTTATTCACCTTTAGATTGGCAATGTATATGGCTTCTCTAAATCTTCGACAATTCAAATGCTTCCTGGTACCGTTTCATTTATTTTTTTTTATTTTGTCCAAAAGTCTCATGTGGTGTGTGTTCTTTCAAATACAAAAAACCGGATCACTGCGCCACACTCAACAGGGTCCATTTCATATCTGACTCCGTTAAAACACCTGTAAATCAGGAAGCATAGTGTGTTCCGAGCTGTAATTTTCCACATAACTGGTAAAGATCGGAAAAATGCATATGCACCATTTCATGTAGATCAGACAAGTGGAAGTAAGGGTCATTACTTATTGAACGCCCCTCGTAAGTTTACATCTAGATCTACTAATAACATGACTTCTCTAAAACTAAAAATTCAAATGCTTCTTTGTCTCGTATCATAACTAAATTGCAATGTATGTAGACATATTGATATCTGAAACAAAAAATGTCAATTAACATAAAATATTGATATTTCAAAAATTTACTGCGATTTGGTACGGCTTCGATTGTTTGTCGTCTCCGAAAGATGGGTAGAGAAATTGTCAAATTTGAAACACGTATGAATTATTTTGTGGGATGTCTATTTACTTTCATCATGTTTATGCATGGGCTGAAAGGTTCGTAGTCAAGGGCGATTGTTACGTTTTCAATGCCAATATGTCCTTTATACATACTTGATCCCTTTATCCGTTCTGCTAGACGAATAATAAAACTTCTTTTTATGCAGGAAGGACACAAGGAGACGTTCGTTGAGAGTTTCTTAAAGGTTTGTTTTTGTTAAAATATACCCACACTGAAGATAAATACTAAGGTTCTATTAACTAATTAATCATTTAACTTATCCTCTTACTTAAATCTTTGGGTAATGTGGGAACAGATGTTTAGTCGGTTATTTCGCTGTTAGTGATATTCAAAGTTTTCTACAGTATTATCTACGGTATGTCTCGTACCGCTTCCACAAACAAATGATTTGAAAACATTTTTCTCTCAGCTTGACAAACCTGGTGTCATTTGTGATCTCAACTCTTACCTCTGATCTAACTCCTTGTTTTCTCTAATTGCTCATACCAGCAATCATTGATTCAACATCGGAATGATTCTATCTGGCAGATTTGGAGCAACATGACATGCACTCAGTGTTCCTCTATTAAAATTTATACTGGCGAACCTAATCACTATTGACATAGGGTCCATAATATAAAGATAGCCTTTAATTGAAGACTTATAATTTAAAGATGATAATCATAAAAATGTTATTGTTATCCATGAAGTCATCCTTCAAATAAATATGACATAAATAAATGATTGAAAATTTGAAACTTATGATTAGAAAATGACTTGTTATTTAGATTATTAGCACTAATATTTTCATTTTGGTTCTTATTTTCACAACGTTTAAACATAATACCCTGTTCTGGTACATCTTTTCCACATCGAGAATCTATATTTTGAACTCACGAATATATACCGAATTTTGAATTTCGAATTAATCCAAGTTCGAAAAGATGCACCTGAAGCAAGCCAGAATTTAATCGACCGAAATATTGTGAAAATAACAATCCAGATGAAGATAACAGTCCGAAAACTCAAACAAAACGAAGTATCAATCTTTATCTCCATATATAATATTTTGATTGCAAATATTCTCCTCTGAACCCAAACACCATAGGTTAGCAACAACAGATGCCAGAAACACATTTATTGTCTAGACTATTAGCCACAATCTTATGTAACTTTAGAACGCCATTTGAGACACGTTTAGTCGTTATAATAAAATCATACATTTCAACCTAGGAGGAAGATCCTCACAATCGCAACCACCTGTAAAGGAAGTAGTTCATATTTTTCTCTCTAAATATCAAGTCCTCCTATCGCCTCATCCATCACCGGAACTAATTCTGCACTTTCGAGGTACATGGAGTTTCACCCTTCGTAACTAAGATCATAAACTCAGACAACATAATCTTTCCCTTTTCCAATTCAAAAATACTAAAGTCTTTGCAGACTAATTCTGATCAATGATTGCCTGAGCTATGACCATTCCTATATTTCGGATTAACAGTATTCGAATGCTAAACGTACGCTAATGTGCCATTCAAATATGGCGCCGCAATGATACCTACTTTTGATCTCTGAGTAAATTGCTACGTTCTCATTTTCTTACATTTTACGGCGTAAGTTTGCATTTCCTCTCTCTCTCTCTCTCTTCCTAGCTCTATCTGCACATATTCTTCTCAACCCTCCCTCTCACTTCTCACTTTCTCTCTCTCTCTTGCTTGCTTTTTAATTCTTTTTATGCCGTAAAAAAAAGAAATACATTTCACGGCGATGCAGAAGAAAAAACAACAAACATTTTTTTCTATCTCTCTTGCTCGCTTTATATATTTGTTTGGGTAAATAATTATATTTTTCAAACATAGTTACGTTTTTTATATGTACTTTATTTAAATGAACTTTATTTAAACCTGTACAATCTATTGCGATCGTCACCGAATTAAAAAAAAATGTTTCGGCAATATCATCTACTGGATTCTCGACATTGTGCACATGTTAACTTTTTCATTTGTACATTAGGTTCACCTCCACAATTTTCTTTAGAATGAGGACTTTTACAGGTTTTCGATTATGCTAAGAAAATCTCATTCAAATTTTGTGGAGACAATTTATTATAAAGATATAAAAACCTGTATTATGCAGTGGGTGCCAGATTTGTACGCACGCGCGATAAAGAAATCTACTTCTCTCCTACTGACACTGCCACCACTCAATTTTCTTTTAGCATTTGCGGATAGATAATGCTGACAAAGATTATCAATGTTAAATTTGGGGAATTATCTTTCCACCCCCTCCCTTCAAAAAAGGGGGTTGTCAAAAGCCGTTTTTTACATAAGGGTGCCTATTCTGAATGCCGTTCTGAAGATTGATATGTTGGTGATGTCTATTACGAAAGCCATTCTAAACATGGGCAGTTTTGGATGTCTGGGATGTCTATTGCAAATGCCGTTCTTAACGTGGCTATATCAAAGAAGTGAATTAAAATGGAAAAAGTAATTGTTTTGTTTTACACGTTAAAAAAAGACGACATAAAACTGGAATTTCCTTTAATAATACTTTCCTTTAAATTTCCTTTAAAGTAGAAGAGCTGAAAAGAAGACTTGAACAACAAACGTACACAGCTAGGACTGCTACCACTGCTTTTGATCACTCAAAACAGTCCATATACAGTGAGAATTCCTAATCTTTAAAACTTCTGTTTTTACTTTTGACTCCACCGGATATCGCCGGTTAACGGGTCCTGCTAGTCTAAAATAAGACAAAAAAAAAAAAACAACAACAACTTTTCTTCAATATTTTGCTAAAACGAGAAACGACTCAATTTATGGAAACTGTGAAATCGTTCAGACAAAATAAATAAAAATATAAAATATCGCCTAAGAATTGATTGAAAAATATTAAGTTGGAATACATTGGCTCAAAGTATTTTCCTCTTGTAAATGTTTACGATTAATTCATCTCGATGCTATTAAAATGTTATGGTGCGTTTAGGTATTTGTCTGCCCGTATACAACTAGAAATGATTTATAATAAACGGAATAATACATATTACTAATTAGTTATTACGATGTAAAATCGTTCAAAACAGCGGAAATAAAATATTAAAAAATTTTTTTCCTTTACTTAGATGCAAAGTTTTACACTGAGTTTGAATCTTATGCATAAGTGTTTTAGAAATTTACAGAAATAAATGCAAAAGCATAAAATAAATAATACGGATATTTTCTTCTCAGCCAATCAAAATGCCGGAAAATATACACAGGCATGACACAAAAGAATATACATCTTTAGAAACAGTTTTTTTTTAAACATATAATTTATGGAAGAAAATAAAAAATAAATGGTCACAAATTTAATAACTAATACTTGGTTGACATACCCTTTCCTGGTTTTAATGCTAGGAACCTTCTAGGCATGACATTGATTAGTTGACAAATATCTTGAGGAATAGTTTGCCATGTCTAACGCATTAATGCTGAAAGATCAGGTTTAGAAGAAGGTTCCTTTTCTTCTTTCGAAGCTTGCGGTCCAATATGCCCGAAAGGTTATTAATTGGGTTCATATTCGGGGACTGACTTGGTCGTGGAAGTTTATTAATCCCATTTTGGAATTTCTAAACTTCCAATGTTGTGTCGCCCTAGCAGAGTGACAAGGACCTCCGTCTTCCATAAATAGGAAATTAACTTGGTTCATTATATTCCTTGCGTATATTGGTAGGAGTAATATTGAAACATATTTAGCAGAACTGACGTTTCCTTCGCACTCCACTTGGTCTGAGCGAGCATCACTCCAAATTGCACCCAATACCATAACCAAGATACCGCCATGTTTCAGCGTTGGCTGCAGTCTTTTAAATTCAAACTTTTGCTGAGGAAGCCTCCATACCCATACCCTTCCACTGTCGGGAAATAATGCAAATCGTGATTCATCGGAGAAAATAACATTGATCATAGATCATAGATCTTTCCACCGTCTCACAAGCCCAGTTTTTTCAGCGCTTGGTATTGGTCGGACGAAGAAGAGGTTTCCTTCTCGGAGTTCTTCATTAGTAGCCAAGCTTGTAAATTTACCTGACAGCTGATCTAGGACTAACACCAGCTTGGGTTGCAATGTCAGAGGCTTTACACCAAGAATCCTCTTCAACATTTCTTTTCACAAAACGTAAGCTTCTTTCAGACGACTTGGGGCGACCTAAATAATGTTTTATGTACTTTTTACCCTCTTTTATGAATTGTACTATCACTCTATAAACAGAGAGGGATATTGAAAGATTCCCTGCTATTTTACGTTGACTAAAACCGCCTTCACGTTAACCCACAATTCGTCCTCGTAGAAATTATGATAGGCCTGATGCTTCTTTGGTTCGTGGCATGCTTAATGATGTAAGATGCAATTTTAATGAAATGCTCTAAGTTATTTCGACATTATTTTCATCTATAAATATAAAAAACGCATATATTAATTTTAGGAAAAATATTTATCTTAGTGTCTATTCTTTTCTGTCAGGTATGTGTATACTGTCACGCCCTTTAAGACGTTGGAACATAAGTACTATGCGCAAGGTTTCACTTAAATTTAACCTAAGCCTAAGAAATATTACATACTCTCAAGGAAACCTGATGTTGCCTGGTAGTGAATGATGATAAACGAATGTTTTACACTTCCAATACTTTTATTGTCATCGAAATCGGTGCAATGATTTAGTTTTCAATCAAATCGATAATTAGAAATCGGGGACTAACCTCGGTGCACCTGGAGGAAGCTTCACACGCTTCTCCGCAGTGGCTTAATTCACAAACCATTATAGTCTACGTTGCAGTGTAGAGAACCGATTGTTAATTTTATGGAATTATTTTATATGATAGCCTGAATTAAAGTTTATTATGCAAAAGTCAAGTATCATAGTTCAGTTGTGCTCTAAACAGGACAGGTCTGGTCTTATTAAAAATATACTGATAATTATATACGCCGGGCTCTTTCTGTTTGTGCAGAGATAAAAAATTCCAAATGCTCTTATGATGTTAGGCTGTATAAGAATGTAAACTTTGTTAAAAATCGGACTGTTTCTTCTTTAATCGGACTTTTTTTCGATTATCGATTTTCGATACTTATTGGAGGCATTACAATAAAAAAACCTATCTAAGAACACTCCCAGACACATGAGGTAAATTTTAAAGTCCATTTGGAACTCTCTCTTATTCACATACAGGACACACACACACATGCGCGCACACACACACGCATGCGCACCGCCCACGCACATACAAGGTGCCTTTATATATGAGGGACGTTCAGAAATAAATGTCTCCAGTTTTGATTTCGCCTGAATGGATCAGAAGGGATTGCAAATTGCATTGTTATGATGATTGAACTTATGCATTCATGACGAACATTTGCAGATTTTGACATTGTGGGACTCAAAAAAGCAACTCCTGTCATGGAGGTGCACCAGAAGGGGGAGATTCATTTAATTCCTCGATACATAAAAAAAAATGAACCAATCAAAATTCACCGGCACCTGTTAAACGTTTACGAAATCGATGCAGTTGATGTCAGTACAAATCGTTTCTGCGATTTTAGGCGACAGAAATGTGAGTGATAAAGCGCGTTTATGACCGAGTCATCAAATGGTGCTGGCAAAAGTGCATTGAGAATAGTGTTGACTATGTAGAAAAAAATTCTGGTGGCTCTTTTTAATGATACTATTCCCGTCTTCGTAGCTCTTACACGTTTTAGTATTTAAATTAAAAAAAGGCCCTACCGTATAAGCGTAGATTTTGTTTTCATGCAGCTACCAAGAAAAAGTCAAATGTACTAAGAATAATGCATCAATATTACTTAAAGGGTTGCCGAGAATAAATATCCTAAAATTCAATTCATCCTAAATAAAATTCAGTTAATCATAAATATCCTAAAATTCACTTCATAAAATTTATAAATATCCTAAAATTCACTTTATAAAAATAATAAATATCCTACAATTCAGGTCATAAAAATAGAAATATATAATAAAAACACTTTATATATATTCACCCCCTAAATTTTGTAAAGATATTATACAGATTTTACTTCCTGAGTTACCTAGAATATATAAATGATCTGTTAATTTATTTAGAATATTATCCTACACACACACACACACACACACACACACACACACACACACACACACACGTGTGTGCGTATATATGTTAATATCTTACCGAGAAATCATTTTGACAAAGACATGCACTAAGCGACAAATGTAAGAGATAAGGAATTTTTCAACACAGCAAATAAATAGTCGATTTAAATGCTGTGGTTTCTTTCGCATACGGTTCAAGAAATCATGCTCCAACCCCAAAAACCTCGCCAAAGTAGTTGGTTTTGAGCCGGAAGAATAGCTGCTAAAGGGGACAAATAAGAGAAATTGGGTTGTTGCTGGCACGTTACACCCACTGTACGGGGACTACGTTGATCAGTAAGGTGTCAATGTAACTGAAATTTACTAAAATAATTTAAGGATTACAAAAAAAAAAAAAAAGAAAGAAAGTATTGGAATTACAGATGAAAATAAGCATAAACAGGCATCAAAGGAAACCCCGAGCAAGGCCGGGTAATACTGCTAGTATATATATATATATATAAAGTTATGCATAGTACATAGAGCCTGAGCAAAGCCGCCCTAAACTGCTGGTACATATATATATATATATATATATATATATATATATATATATATATATATATATATATATATATATATATATATATATATATATATATATATATATACCAGCAGTTTAGGGCGGCTTTGCTCAGGCTATATATATATATATATATATATATATATATATAAATATATATATATATATATATATATATATATATATACCAGCAGTTTAGGGCGGCTTTGCTCAGGCTCTATGTACTATGCATAACTTTATGAGCATATATATATATATATATATATATATATATATATATATATATATATATATAGTAATTTATAAAATATATATGGCGATTAAGCTACACTGAATATTCGGCGTTTCATCCACTATAGGATTCGTCAGGCTTATGCGCGAATTCTGTGGTTGTTTCTCGTTTTTATATATGTTAAGGATTTTAGTTAGCCAATCAGCTTTCTAGTATCCACCGCGCCCCTTCCTATCAGCCAATGTACTATGCATAACTTTATGAGCATATATATATATATATATATATATATATATATATATATATATATATATATATATATATATGTCACATATATATAAATGTCACGGGGTCAAAATTAGGGTTAAAGTTTAAAAAAGAGACATCTGCAGTCTCTACAAAATTACTCAGACAAATTTTGGTCTAAACATTTGAAATCTTACATAAAATGTATTCACACGTAGGGCAAGTTCATAACTTGCCCTACGTGTGAATACATTTTATGTAAGATTTCAAATGTTTAGACCAAAATTTGTCTGAGTAATTTTGTAGAGACTGCAGATGTCTCTTTTTTAAACTTTAACCCTAATTTTGACCCCGTGACATTTATTATTTTGGTCTCAAGGCAAAAGAAAAAGTTTTACCAAGTAACCTACATCTTAAATTGCGAGTATTTAGACCCAACATTGGCGGAGGAATTTGGTAGAATATGCAAAGGTCAACTCGTTCAATTTTGCCCTTTTGGCAGCTAAATTTTCGCCCCAAAACTGATTTATTTACTTGCTGCATGTCTGAATACCCGTTATGTATAAATTTCAAATGTCTAGACCCGAAAGTAGTTTCGTAGACATCGCAAAGGTCAATTCTTTTGAACTTTGACCCCTTGACAGCTCAAATTTTCGACCCAAACCGATTAAAATCTTGCCTTATCTCTGAATACCCTTTATATAAAATTTCAAATGTTTAGACCAGAAATTGGCTTAGTAATTTTGTAGAGATCGCAGAGGTCAAATTTTTTAAAACTTTGACTCCAATTTTTATCCCTTAACATTTATTTTTGGGGGCTCAAATTAAATTAAAAACTTCAATTTACGTCCAAGTAACCTACATTTAGAATTTCAAGTGTTTAGACCCAAAATTTGCGGATGAGTTTGGTAGAGTTTTCAAAGGCTAAATTATTGAACTTTGACCCCTTCACAGCCAAATCTTTGGCCAAATCTTTGGCCGAAAACCGATTAAAAAGATTTTCCCAAATCTCAATATTCCTTATGTCAAATCTCGAGTCTCTAGACCAAAAACTGACAGTTATTTCGTAGTGAGACAGGCATTTTCACTTATATATATATATATATATATATATATATATATATATATATATATATATATATATATTGCAAGCGAGGAACTAGGAGCATGGTCGTCCAGAGCGCACTTTGTCATTCATTATCTACCACATGATCGTAAAATTAGTTAAATTTGTTTTGTTTTATTTAATGAAGTGGTTGGAAAAAATATTAAAACGGAAATTATTTAACATTTAAAAATGTGCATAACGGCAAACATAAATGATCATACTCATAATCGGAAGTAATGAATATAAATGTTTATTAAGAAACATTTTAATAAATCCTAAAACCATTTTCATAAACAAAAATCTTTCTTTGTTTTTTTTTGGTAAGTTATGCATTTAGACTTTCATAAAAAAAGAAAACTTAAACGTGTTAAAATTATGTTACATGAAAGAAAGTTGTTTATCCCTAAAAATTAAAGAAAAGCAAAAAGGATTTTAGTTTTATTGAAATTAGTCATCACTGAAATCTGGGTGGTAGTAAGCCTCTCTAAGGTCCCAGTACTCTTTTTATCCATTTAGTAAATGTTTGGTTATTACTTTCTCTCCTCAATTCTTTGTTCTTTTGACTATTTGATGTACCTCTCGATACTGACTCTACAGATTTATTTTGGGGTAAAGGGTGGAGAATATAATAAAGTTACAATTTTGTGGTTTCAGTTTTCTCGGTTACATGTTTTACTTCATTTGAAGTTTCTATATGTCTGGTTTGCGTTTGTCGCTCATTTGCGTTAGTTTACACACTCGCGTGTCTTTGTTAAGATTTCAGCTGTTTTCAGCATTATCACCCGTTGCATAGTTTCGGTCTTCAATTGGATTCCGATTTCTCCTAGACTTTTCTTTTCAAATTCTGTGAGACTTTTCCTAATATTCATACAATTATTGTTATATAGATTTTCTTCAGGTTTCATATTATTTTCAGTTCTTTGACAAGTTCTGCATATGTGCTTCGCTTTCTGTCTCTTAGATCTTTATTTTGTTGTCTGCTAGGAATGGCAAAATCTACAATTAGGAAGTTTCTTTCTTCCTTATTAATTATCATGGGTTTGGTCTTTTTGCTTGGATGACTTTATCTGTTTGCATGCAGATGCACTAAAGGAATTTGTGGTTTTCGTTTTCCTGTAATGTCTCTGATTTGAATTTTTGATTAGGTGGAATAATTTGTCCACATCTTCAATATGTAGTTGTCTGCATAGCTCCTAGTGCACTGCCTTCTCCATGCAGTCGTGCCTGTCCTTATATTCATTTTGGGATAGTTTGCTGCATTCAATTATTATACGATTTGCTTTTCATGGCGTTATCCATGAAGCTACATTTATTGCTTCCTTGTGTTTAATCTATTTTAGCTTTAATGTTCTAATCGCGTTGTTCTACGCAGCTGGTAAGAGGGATGCCGTTTTTCTGCTCATGTACTATTTTCTTAGCCACATCCAGGTGTTTTCATAATACTCTTCTTTTGCTATCCTGATAAATCATCCATTATGAGCTCTTTCTCATCCCACTTTTCTTTTCTTGTATTTTGTTTCTGTTTTCATCACTCTGTGTATTGTTGTACATGACATTGATCAATGTTAATGTGTTCTAACTTATTTTTCCAAGTCTTTTGTGCCTTCTATGTTTATCAATCCCCTTCTTTTTTATTCTTTTTCACATAGAGTCGATAAGTTTAATCTTTCGGGTGTAATGCATTATTCATTGTCGTTAGCTATCTCATCTTCTGATAAAGTGCATAAGTCCTTCTTTAGTCAAGAATACTTTTTTAGCGATCCTTTCCAGATGTTTCCGGTTTAATTAGATTTCTACTGCATAGTTCTGTTTCTAAGAATTTCATTGTTCTTCTCAGGTACTCTTTTCCAATTTACTTCTTCATTTCTCTTGATTTGATGGTATCAGTTTCCAGCAACCCTTGATACTTGTAAGTCTCATATCCACGAAGCACCCGCATCTCTTTTTGGTTAAGCAGTTCTATACATTCTAATGTCTCTATTTTCCCATTTTAATCATTGTATAATTTTCCATTCCAAATTCTACTCCAATGCCCTGGCTGAATATTCTGGTTGTCTTTACTAGCTTTCACAGTTTTTTTTCCTTTTTTTACGAACAGCTTCTTTGTTGTGTGTCTATAAACTTGCGCCCGGAATTACACGTCCTAAGTATGTAGTGTAGTGGAATTATGGCTATGATAAACAGTAGTGCTGATAGTGAGTCTCCCCGGAAGATGCTTATCTGTATTCGTGTAAGTTCGAGTCGCCATGTTTCTATTGTCTTTAATAATCTTGTTGGATATCTTGTATATTCTTAACCATTCAATTATCTTGATTCTGTCGTAGCATGTCGTGTGGCATGTCTATGTTCTTTTCCCTGTTTTTTAGCCCCTCAAAATCTTTTGATCTATGTATAACATGTCGTGGTCTTCTTCTTCTTCTTCTTCTTCTTCTTCTTCTTCTTATTATTATTATTATTATTATTAGTAGTAGTAGTAGTAGTGATAGTAGTAGTATATTAATAGTAGTAGTATATTAATAATAGTAGTAACAACACAATACCAAATACAGGTACGCACTATTTCGCCCTCTTTAAAGTCAAGAGAAATTCTTCTAGACTGAGGTAAATGTTTTATGGTGTGCTCATTTAGTTAAAAGTGAGGGCATTACTAATAAAAAGAATTATTAACGGCAAAAGTAAATAAAATGTGCATCTCCCCATTCTTCTATGACGAAAAAATATTATTATTCGTAGTAGTCGTAGTATAGTAATATTAGCAGTAGTAGCAACAACAAAAATAAAAAGACACTAGATATACACATGTATAGATGGATGCTCTCCCTGACTCACTCTCTCTCTCTCTCTCTCTCTCTCTCTCTCTCTCTCTCTTAGTTTAAGTATTAAACACGTTGATTGCAATAAAAGTTATTGACAAAGCACGAAAGTTAATTTTACAACCATCAAATTAAGTTTAGATTCTATGGAAATTTTGTTAATTTCGTAAAAGTACATTGTTCAAATAGATGAAAACGAGCAACTATTGACCACCTCTTTCGAAATACTAGAATATGGTAACACTGTTCGCTGTAACAAAAACAAAATTACGTAATGCCAAAACGAAATATTTTCGGTGATTCACAATACAAGTAGACTATGAAATATTTACTCTAATGATGCCTGGGAGGGTGGAAATAGAAAATAATTAGTGGGTAAGTTGTCCTGCTTCCACATACAAGCATGTCGTATTTGTAATCGTGCATCGGTGTGGCAAAATTATAACAATTTACGAATGATAATTGTGCCGAATGATAAGTACCGGAAAGCATACATGAAGTATAGGCAGGTAGTGTGCCAATTTTGCATTAATGCGTGGCCCCAGTTTTTCTTTTTCGACATTGTATTAAAAAAAAAAGAATACTCTTCTCTATTTTATATCTAAACCTTAGTTTAATTTGCATTTTGACTGTCCATTAAACCTTAGTTTAATTAGCATTTTAATGGTCTATAAAACCTTAGGTTGAATAGCTTTAAGACCTCTTTTTTTATCTGTCACGCCTCAGTGAAATAGTATGTCCATCACCAAATGCACTGATAGAATAGATGCATCTTTGTACGTAAGAGTATTTATAAAATATTTCATTTGTCTAACGAACGGCAATGGATGTGATGACCACAGTTCTGAAAGGAAACATAAGGAACAGAAAAAAAGATGGAAGAGATTTCTTTTATGTGGTCGGGGAAGGAATCATGTACTCGACAATTGTTTCCGACTGAAAAGACTCACCCGCATTACAAATCAAAAGGGACCAATTCCAGAGACAACATGGCTGCACAATACATTATCAGTCTCCAAAATTCCTATGTGATTAGAATTTTAAGAAAGATGGCGTAACCGATAATGACGATTAGGTTCATCACCTTCAAGAAGCAATATTTTTTTAATTTCGCGTTTTCTTTTTCTACTGAATTTTTAACTTGAATGAAAACAACGTTCGACAATAAAAATTCTTAAGAGGCTTTGATTCGATCTACGTGTTTTACAATGACGATAATATTTTTAGCTAAAGCGTTCGAGACCGACCATAGGATAGAGTCTCTTTTATAACACCTAAAATGCATCTGACAATACTATTTCAAATATGGCTGTGATAAAATCGATCGATAGACAAACTTATAAAGATGCTGAAATAGATTTACAGGAAGACCATCCCACTATTCCTGTAGTGATGGAAATCCTTTCAAATTAAATCTTCAAATGTTAAAATGAGTCATATATATATATATATATATATATATATATATATATATATATATATATATATATATATTAGTGTTGAGACGATTAATCGACATCGGAATCCGGAATCGGAACTGGTTATTGGTATCAGTATAGGAATCAGAAAAAAATGTTGCCTATTTTCCAAATGCCCAGACCGACTCCTTTAATTATCTTTTATTTTCATTAGAATTTGTATAAAACAAAATCTCCCACTACTCATAGTAATAATAAAATAAATATTTATTGATTTTTAAGTGAAACTAAAATCGCACCGCTTTATTATATATGAATCACATTTTCTGTTTATATTAATGATATAATTATGTCAGTATTATTTTATTTCAAAGGTTGCCCATAATCTCAAAGACTTCACTCTTATTGTTTTATAATATTTTTGTATAATATGTTTAATTTACCTACACCGAGTTCTAACTGGCCAGTGAACATATTCTAAAGGATAAATCTATCTTAGAAATTATATTTTCTTAAAATATACTTTTTTCAAATATTTTTAAAAATTTAAGTGGTAACATGCCTACCCAATGTCCCAGTCCTTTCGCACTTATCCAGTTGAAGTCTGGTTAGTGTTTTCTCTCTTCAGTTTTTATATCCTCTTTGACTTTACACAACTATTTGCTGGTGTACTATTATTATTATTATTATTATTATTATTATTATTATTATTACTATTATTATTATTATTTACTCACTAGGAGTAGTCACACCGGCCATCATCACAGATTTTTCTTTGAGAACTTCTGACGTTTTATGGAGTCTGAGTGACAATAAGTCTCCCCAGATTTCTAGTACTCTCCACCTCTGCGGATGAATTTGCGTTATCGAAACAATCGCTTACCATTGATTTCTCGTTAGCATCGCTCATTGGTTTTTCACTGGAATTTGGATCGCAATAAGCTCCCACAAGGCTGCAGTCCTTTTTGCACATCCAACAAAGGTCTGACTAGTGCTTTCTCTCTCCAATCTTCCGATCCTCCATGATCTTCACTTATTTTGTGCGGCACTAGTTTATAGTGACATGAAAAAAATTAATTAATTAACTGGGGCTTAGCTTACACATTTGCTGTTTCAGTGTTCATGATTCCACGTGGTGTTTCTTTGTGTTTTATCTCTGTGGCAGTTTCTATATGCTCAGGTAGCGCCTGTGGATTATGTGTCTAGGTCTCTGCATTCAAGAGTTTTACTTAATATTTCAGCTGTTTTCATTATTGCTATCCATTGTATATTCTCAGTAATCCTTCAAATTCAAATCTCGCCAATTCTCTTTTCAAAGTTTTTCGATATTGTTGCTAGTGCTCCTGCTATTAGTGGTGTTAGCTTGATTTTCTTCATCTTCCAGTTCTTTTTTTAGCTCTGACCAGTTCCGTGTATTTGATTCGCTTCTTTGTCTACTTAATCTGCACTCTGTGACTGCTGGAACGGCAAAATCTATAATCTGGCAGGACTTTTTCCCTAAATCTATAATCTGGCAGGACTTTTTCCCCTTGTTAATTATTATAACACCCAGTCTTCCTGCTTGAATGGGTTTATCTATTTGTATATTCATATCCTATAGGATTTCGTAACTTTCATTTTCAAGCTGATGGTTTGTGCTTGGACCATTCGTCTGGGTGTCCAATATGCAGTTGCCTCCATAATTCTCAGTGTACTGTATTCCTCACTTGATCGTGTTTATTTTTATATTCTTTTTTTTGGGGGGGTAGATTGTTACTATTGTTTTTTCTCTGTTCACAGAGTCTGCATTTGCTGTTTTCTTGCGCCTTGTCGATCCTTTCTTTGATATGAGTATTTCTAATTGCGTTATTTTGTGCAGCTGTTATTAGAGATTAAGTTTCTTTGTTAAGGTTTCCTTTTTGTAGGTATGCCCAATGGCTTTCGTTAGTCTCATCTTTTGTCATCCTTATGGATCGCCGGTGCAGCTGTTTTCTTTCTCCATTTTTCTTTTCCCGTCTTATCCTTCGTCTCTTCTTTTTCTGTCTTGTTCGTCTTTTTTTTCAGTGTCTCTTGTTGCAGTAATTATTCTTTCTGTGTTCTACATTATGTATTTTTCTAATTGTTTTTGTGTCATTTACCCAGAATTCTATACAAACCAGTACTTTTCCTCCGTCCATCCTTACTTTTCACATAGAGTCGGTCAGTATCATACTTTTGGTGTAGAGCCTTGTGTTTCGTCATGAGTTTTCTTGTTTTCTGGTCGAGATGCCTCAATTCTATAAACGGTTCAGAGTATCATGCCAATATAATAATGATAATTGTACTTTAAATTGCTGTTTTGAAAGAATATCTTTTCAATTTAATTACAATTTTCTTTTCAATAAATTCATCTTCCATCGTATCGTATATTTTTATTTAAAAAAAAAACAACCCTAAAAACATTTGTGTATTTGTGTATAGTTTTCCATATACATGATATTTTGATATTCTGTTTTTCCTTTACTGTGTCATTTTATATTTTCGAATACCTTTTTGTTTTATTAGAAGTGGATTTTAATTATCATATCCAAACCTTCTCATCTCGGATTGTTGTATAACTGAAAGTGAACTATACTCTAATCTTGGTACTGTTTTATCTTCGAAGCTAGTGTTTATACCTTGTGATGATGAAGAGACTTAACATCTAAAAGTCTACATCGTCTCAGAAAGGATCGTAAACAGAACTGCTGCCCATGTTGTGTACTTAGCACGCATGTAGATATGTTATGTACTATGTATATAACATATATCATTAATTTGTCACCTCTGAATTATATATATATATATATATATATATATATATATATATATATATATATAGTCTTGTACGTCTTTTAACCATAACCCATTGAAGATGTGATTTCAAATAAGTATAGTCACAAACCTCTCATTGGTAAATTCTCCTGTTTCCCATTTAAGTCGATTATTGAAGTTGAGCAATTTTTCTAAAAAAAACAAAATCGACGTTTTTATACGGTAATATTGATTTTGTTTTTACCAGAACTCTTTTGGAGATTTAAAAGCAAATAGTCATTTTATCATGGTTCACAGCAGTGTTTATTAGAAACCACCTTCCTCCAAACCAAACGTCTGCAGTATGCAGACTAGATCCATTACGTCCTTAGATTAACCTTTACCTTTCGTATTATGACAATAAAAACATTCTACTAACATATGTGGCTTGTATTTGCTCTATCCTATAAGAGTATTTTCAATTTTTACAAATTTTATAGCAGGCGAATTTTCTCGGCTGCCTTAAAGCGGCCTCATAGGTTTTGGACAGTTGGAGAATTGTTGATTTCCCATTATTCATCACAGTCTTGTTGCGCTAGAAGAAAAACATACAGAAAAGAAAAATAACTCAGTATTCTATTCTACTGATTTAATAAAAAATATAGAATTGTATACAATTGTCTACAGTTCAATGTTGATTGACAGACTCCACTAAGTCGATAAGTAGATTTATCTTCTTCGATATAACGATGAGGTTGATGCGGGAAGAGAGAGGGGGGCGTGTGTGGCGATTCTCGACAAGTTGTTCTGTCTCAACTTTCAACAACTCTGACTTCAACTGACACCAAACGTGGAAAATTGCGAATTGCGGATAACAACCGTAAAGAACGAACCATTTCACTTGATTGCCAATTAATTCTGACAATAAACATCAAATGTAAATCAACAGAAAAGTTTATTGGGATACATCCATTCGATCTATGCGGATAGTGATTAAACGTAAGCGTCGCGGATCAAACTAAAATCTATTTTTAACTTAAGTATAACAGATAGAGTAAAATACTATTTCAAACTTAAGCGGGGCATATATAAAAATGTTATTTTAAACTTAAGCGTGGCAAATCTAGCAAAATGATATTTTGAACTTAAGCGTGATAAATAAAAGAAGATGCCGTTGTATCTTAGGCATGACAGACTCACAAAAATGACATTTTAGCCTTAATCTTGACATGCATACGAAAGACGAGTTTAAATTAAAGTCTGGAAAAAAATGAAAATGTTATTTAAAATTTTCCATTGACAGATCATATTTCAAGCAAAAGAATAAAAAGACCAAATACATTTTTCAAACTTTTACCGACAAAAATCTTATATGTTTCAAACCTAAACACGTGGGGAAAGTTGTTTCAAACCTAAACACGTGGGGAAAGTTGTTTCAAACCTAAACACGTGGGGAAAGTTGTTTCAAACCTAAATACGTGGGGAAAGTTGTTTCAAACCTAAACACGTGGGAAAAGTTGTTTCAAACCTAAACACGTGGGGAAAGTTGTTTCAAACCTAAACACGTGGGGAAAGTTGTTTCAAACCTAAACACGTGGGGAAAGTTGTTTCAAACCTAAACACGTGGGGAAAGTTGTTTCAAACCTAAACACGTGGGGAAAGTTGTTTCAAACCTAAACACGTGGGAAAAGTTGTTTCAAACCTAAACACGTGGGAAAAGTTGTTTCAAACCTAAACACGTGGGAAAAGTTGTTTCAAACCTAAACACGTGGGGAAAGTTGTTTCAAACCTAAACACGTGGGGAAAGTTGTTTCAAACCTAAACGTGACAAACCAAACAAAAACGCCAAGTGTGACAAAAAGAGTAAAATGCTGTTAATGCATTTGTTGTAAAGTTTGGAGAGAACTGGAGCTACTTCGGCGGCGCACTTATAAATAGCACAGCCGGGATGAGATCAGGTCCGCATGCTTTTGCAGTGTCAAGATTTCTTATGATAGCATGCACCTGAGAAGGGGTGATTTTCAGATCGTCTAGTATGGCGTCTGTCCGTAAAGGAAAGTCAGGGAGGAGGTGGTTTGCAAGGTCCGGTGTGGAGTTGGAGGCAAATCGTCTGGCAAGCATGTTAGCTTTCTCAGTTGCAGAGCAAAAAAAAAAAAAAACCCCATGATAGTTGGTTAGTGGGAGAATTGTTGATTGTCCATTATTTACTACATTGTTGTAGATTTTCCAGAAGTAACTGGTTCCTAATTTCGATGCGTTTTTTTTGTGGTTTCAGTAAATTCTCTCTTAGCTGTCGCTATTTCTTTCTTACACGTATTTCTGGCTTCTATATACTACTGTGTGTTTGATCTCGACTTATGTCAGTTAAATTTGCGATCCGCATGCTGCCTTTGCGCCATGGCAGCTGCACAAGTAGAAGTAACCCATTGTTACCAAGTAAAATCTATAATCTACTTGTAGTTTCATTAAATACAAGCAAAATCCGATCCCGCATTTTGCTAAATCCTACCCTCTGATGAGAAGGAAAGTATTTCTTCAAAAGTGTGTTTTAACATGTTTTATTAACTAGTTGTTCTTTATATATATATATATATATATATATATATATATATATATATATATATATATATATATATAAAGTCGAACAGATAAAAAAAATCAGTTTTAAATTAAACGTGACAAAGAAAATCCCCATTATAGAATTAAGCATGCCAAAGAGATCGATGTGTCGGACCTTTGACCTGGACGCATTTAAAATGAGATGCGTAAAATACTTCAATTCAATCCACATTTTTAAAATGCTATTCGTAACTGGACGTGACGGATTAACCAACCGAGACAGATTTGTGAACGTATCTAAAATAAAAGAGATGAAGGAAAACAAACCACATGAATGTATTCACTAGCACCACATATTATTTCCGGCGGTTTCATATATCGACTAATGAGGCGAATCACTGCAACATAAAAGCGAAGATAAAAGAACCAACGACCTTTTAAAGACCATTTCTTTGGCTAATTTGGTGAAATGGAGGATAAAAGAACATTCCCTGGCCACCCGAAACACATTGGAATCGAAATGAACGGGTTTAATGAATTCATCTTGTTTTCCAATAAATTGTTTTCTACTTCAGTAATTGGCGCTTTAGTAGATATACGAGTAGGTCTCTTATTATGTATATTCGAATATATAATAAACTTATGCTCATATATATACAAAGGTTTTGATTCATATCAGATTGCAAAAGACCATTATAGACGTTCACTGTTCAATATCTATTAGCGAAAATGTATAAATAAAAATACAGGTATACATAGCCGTTCTTAAATGAATAAATACTACATACAAGTTTGTACAGTACAACTATGTATGAATTACATGTGTAAAGCTATCTGAAAATGTGCTTTAGAAACTTGTTCAACAACGCATGCGTGCAAAGTCGTTTTTGTCCTTTCATAATATCTTTTATTTTATGGCACATGCATAAAACTTTTTCGCTAGAATATACTTTCCTCATAAAAAAGAAACAATAATTACAATCAACACTAGGAAAGAAATAGAGATACCGACTGACTATACATACAGTTACTATGCAACTGCTGATATGCAACCTTAGATTACTGCTGCGGTTGCTTTGTTTGTTTTCTTGTTTGACATCATTCATGTTGATTAATATTGGCAGTCGTTTCCTCGGTGTCTTTCTATTAAGAATTCTTTCTAGCAGAATATTTGGAACTTACGAGGGGGCCAACGTAAAGGTTGCTAAGTGAAAGTTTGTCTGTGAAAAGAAATTGATTCGAACTTGATTTGAACTTACCACACCCAAGTTGTCAATCCGTGTCTTTAACCATTTAACGACCGTCACCTCTCCCGCTACTGCTGTTATTAGAGACGAGACACAGCTATGTTCGTCTCTAAATTCACCGACAGCCTGCATAACTATAAGCTCTACGACTATCGTATTGCATCACAACTATTTGCGCGCGACGCCATATTTTTTACAGCAACAAAATACTACACGTATTTCGTTGCATGAATTTGCTAATTAAATTATTTATTAATGGCAAGGTTAGTCTTCATTGGCACTTGTTAGATAACATATAAGCAAGCAAATGAAAGCGAATGCAAAATGCGATAAATCTAATTAATTTAAATTGAGATACTCAACAATTAAAAGACTTACGTATCACAAGTACAGTTCGATTAATAGCTTATTTTAATTGAAAGTAAAAGAAAATTACGCAGGTTATATAAAACATGATTGTTAGGTATTGTATAGTATAAAAATGCGGCACTTTTTGCAGTGAAAGCTTTGTAGTTTTAAAAACGGCATTTATTGCGTTTTGCATTCAAATACGTCAAATACAAAGTTTACTCGTATCTATAGAATATCTTTTGCCAAATGCAGTTCAGTAATGAAGTCGAATTGGGCACACATAATAGCTTACGAACATTTTTATCACCATTAAATAAACTCTATGATGGGGAAAAAGTCGGGTACGTAGCTAGTAGCTATACAGTTTTTCATAACTGGTTAGATACAAAGAGAAAGTAGTAACATAATCTATATTCATAAAACAGTACACGTACGTGTGTGTGTGTGCGTGCGTGCGCGTGTGTGTGTAAATATCTAACAGGTAAACTCATTTTTGTTTTTATGCACATGCGCATATTCGCTCTACTTCTTCAAGTTGTTTCGGAAACAGCCCCGGGCTGGAACGCTAGATGTTTTGATTTCAATTCTAGCTGATGACACCAACTCATTTGTTAAATATTTTTGTATTAATAAATAAACAACGAAATAATACGTAAATTTTACTCACGGTTTGGAATTTGTAAATACGGAGAAAAACCTCTATATCTTTTATTTTTTTAATTCCTTTATCAATTAGACAAACTAATATTACTTTCAAATATAAAATTCTAACGCTCCCGAATGCGTGCGCTTTTCTTTCTTTTTTTTTAAAATAAAAATAAGCATTCTAGACATTAATTCAAATATACGAAGACATACCTATATATATTTATTATAATTATTTTTGAACGATTGGATTAACAATTAATTATTTCAAATAAATATTCGGTGTTTTGGCAATGTACTTTTAATTTTTCTAATAGAGTTTTCTTACACAGGACATTATGACTACACAAAATATAGGTTTATTTCTAAAAATATTTTTATTATATTATTATTATTATTATTATTATTATTATTAATCAGATAAAATGTCTCATGCACTTTATATTTTACATCTATGATAACAATACATGGACTCAGTTACATTCGATACTTGGCTTGCAGTAAAATAAGTGATTTGTGTGAATATGATTTTCATAACAACAAAAACAAACAAAAACATGTAACCTACTTCTGAATCCTCGAGTGAGGAAAATCCGCCAAAATAGTCAGATTGTCGTCTGCCACTTATTAAAATCAAAACACCGTTACGAGACTTTCAACACATGAAAGGTTGACACGAAACCAATCATTCAAACATAAACAGAGGTTCTCTTGTCCATTATTTATAAAACGAAATTAAATAAAATTTGATTTTGCTCAAAAATCATATAAACTTTATAAAGTTCACCTCCGCATCGATATAAGTGCCAATCGACATTATAATATTGTAATTATATTCAAATTCTATTTACTTTTTCTTTAAATTAATGCACCTATTTCTTTGATATAAGTTTCTTTTCTTCAGATAACTTCCTTTATTTATATAGATTTCCCCCTTTTCTTGAAATAATGTCCCCTTTCCTTTTTTTGTAAAGATAAGAATTTCAGACGTTAAATTTAATATACGGTGCCATACTTATATATTTTTTTTATTATTATTCTTTCACCATTCACATAAACAAATATTGATTTCATATAAACATTCTAACGTTTCGGAATGCTTGCGTTTTTTTCTTTATTTTTAAAGAAAAAGCATTTACGACATTAATTCAAATATACGCAGACATATCTGTATATAGTTTTTTAAGTTATTCTTTAACCGATTATGTAAACAAATATTAATTTCAAAGAAAAATTCGGTGTTTTTGCAATGGACACACCGTGTTACATTTCAGATAGGATTCCAAAGTTAAATTACAATTGTATGGTATTTTTTATCATTAAATAGTTAGGTAAAAGTACAAAATAGTTAACAATCCCCATCCCTATGTTAAGAATGATTTTCTAAATAATAATGTTATCATTTAAGCATTGTTTGTACACTACACAAGTACCAAACATTCTTACGTTTCCGAATGCGTTTTCTTTTCTTTTATTAATTACTAAGAATTTCAAACGTTTTTATCTTTGTTTATAAAGACATCAGGATTTCAGACGTTAACTCAAATATACGGATACATATCTCTACATCTTCCTGATTCTTTTACCGATGAGATAAGCAAATATTCATTCATACAAAAATTATAACGTTTCCGATGCGTGCGTTTTTTTTTTTCAGAAATAAGAATTTCGGACGTTACATTACATATACAAAAACATTCCCAAATATGTTATTCATTTATCGGTTAGCTAAATAAATATTAATTTCAAACAAAAAAATGTAAATTTTCCGAACGTTTGCGTTTTTATTATTTCTTGTTTTTCTCATGAAAAATTCTTTACAGATTTTCGCATACCTGTTTTTGTTTTTTTTTGTTGTATTTTAGAACATTTTCCTGAAATATTTACTGCATTCAAATAATTTTAAGACGTTTATTTTCATACAAAATATACTTTTTCGTAACTAATTAATTATAAATAATCCTTAGATTTTGAGTAAAATTCCTTTCATCACATTTTGCAGTTTTCGTAACAAACTTCAAAATTCATTGTAATGAATGAATGAAATAGATCACGACCGAAGACGAATACAGTTCATACTTATAAGGAAATCTTGAACGACAGGCGTAAAATTCTCAGTTCTGTTGCCCATTATTTATAAAACGACACTTCGCTTACAGTAGAATAGTTAATTTCCATAAATATGATTTTCGTAAAAAAAAAAGGCAAAAAAGTATGTTTTCACCATTATGAATTTATGTTTTGTTTAATCTATTTTATTATAATGTATGAAGACAAAATATTCAAATATATCAGCTATTGGTTAATATTTCAATAAGCAAAAATATGTTTACAATAAATTAAAGTGCAAAATAGTTAAAAACTATAACAAAGGATGACCTTTTGCTGACGCTATTATTTTAAGGTTTAAGAATGTTTGATAAAAATTAGCTTGGCGAACATATCCAATCCGTTCGAAAATCGATCATCAATTTACGTCCAGGACATGTAACAATTTGGAACTCTATGATAATGATCTGACAGGGATTTTACTGCCAAGATGTAAAAACTAGGAACACAGCCTAGCAGGGGAGATCGAACGAATGCAGCCGAGGAAATAAAGTTAAACTGGAATAAAGGAGTTGTCTCAGTATAGTGCCTCCCGTGGAAGTATTCTTTTCGAGCGGTTCATGTCAGGCATCAAACTGCCGACGATCGAAGGAAACTATGGAACTGTGAGAAGTATGTCCCCTTTGTGCGCTACACAGATAACATGTTTATACTTATATTTATTGAACTGTTACATATGTGTAATGCACAAATATACACTAAATACCGTACACACGCAAAAGAGAAAACGATGCAACTTGAATGCCTATTAGACATTATCCTCGAATGTCTAAGGTCCCTCTGTACAGGGGTTAATCCTTACACAAGGACACGTCCCTGAAAGTAACCTCTGATTAAATATTCAAAATAACAGTATTCGCAGCACAAATCAGATCTTCTCGCTATGGCCAACTTATACTGGCGAGGAATGGTGCATCTTCTCCAAATGATGTTACCTCAAGTAACAACACGAAGTTGGATACTTCACCAAACTAGATGAATTCTTGTTCTGGAATTCAGTAAGACCAAGAGACCACAAAAAGGTATATTATAACATATTAAAATGGTCAATTAAGGAGAGGAAAATGTTCTCAACTTCTTTAATAAGTCAGTGTTTATTTTTATTGAATTTTCACTCCAAACAAGGCAGAGTTTTATAGGCTACTAGCTGGGACACAATTGCAAGGATACTATGTAGGAAATTGAGCAGCAAGATGTTTTTTTGGATTACACTTGAACTTCTGCATGTCAGTACTGTCGGGGAAGCAAGAACGCGGAAGGAAATTCCAAAGTCTAGTAGTTCTGGAGAAAAACTACTAGAGTAGAAGGCTTTCCAGCATCTGGGGATCTCTACATTGTAGGGTGGGATTTTGCAGCTTGTCGGGTTTGTCATGGTTATTAACATCGAAAAGGTACAAACGTTTGTAGTTCGTTGGGGCATATACCATTAAAATACTTGTAAAAAGGAAGAAGGATGCAACATTTCGTCAATGGGAGAAAGGCCGAAGCCTAGTTACACTACTACGTTGGCGACTCTCTTTTAAACCCTGTCCAGGAGTGAAAGACTTGTAGTAGACGCAACAGACCTAATGTGACAACAATACTCCATACATGGGCGAATGGTGGCCTTATAGAGGTACAGGATACTTTGATGTATAGAGAGGGCTAAACTTCTTCGAAGCAGCCGCGGTAATGCCCTTAATGTATCTTTTACAACTCACGTTCCTTGTGAACGTTAAGCCGAGTTAAAGGAACACTTTAATGAAATATTAAGAAATCTATCTACACTAAAAATTAAAATTAAAAACACTTCAAAATTTTTAAAAAGAAAACTTTTTAAGATTATAACATTTAAGATTAAATTTTACACTCAACTCACTAAAAGTTATATACACATAGTATGTAATATACGAGTTTTGATTTGTAAAATGTTGATGTGGTTATGAAATATGCATGAATTGGAAAATATTAATATAGCTATGCAATATGTTTGAATTGTAAAAGGTTGATGTAACTATGCAATATACACTCATGAACAAAAGAAATGTGTCAAGAGTGAAAGAAGTAAGAAATCGATTTTTAAATATTTTTCCATGAATTTCTGTAAATTTTAACTGAAAATTTATATTTTGCAGATCATTATTATTATAACATATAATAATAAGTGGAAAAATTAATCCTAAAAATGATAAGACCGCATCTTGGCGAGGATATAAAAAACCGAATTGCCGGATTAAGGCAGTCCAAAATGACTTACAAGCAGATTTTTGATACTTTAAGAAAAGAGAATATGAAAATATTTCTTTCTACAGTAAAGCGAACTGGTCAAAGGTTCGAAGTTGATTGCTTAGTAAAAAGGAAATCTGAATCTGGTCGCCCTAGAGCATCCACTTTGAAGTACGACTACAGACTTAAATGAACTGTTTTGAAGGATCGAAAAGAAAACTTATGTTGACCCTAGCAAACAATTCAAAAAAGGGGCTGAAAATTCTCTTTCTAGATATACAATATATAAACGAAGGAAAGAAATAAGATTTTCTTCTAAAAGGTGTGCAAAGAAGCCATTTTTATTTAAGAAGAACATCAATGATAAAAAACGGATTTCCTCATTTTATGGCAAGAAAGATTCAGACTGGTTCAGGAATATTTTCTGGTCAGATGAATCAAGATTTTGTCTTGTTAATGATGCTCCTGAACAGTGCATTCGAAGAACTGGAGAAAGATTTTCGTCAAGTTGCATAAAAACAACAGTAAAACACGTGGATGAAGGGATAATGGTATGGGGGAATTTTACTGCAGTAGGTGTTGGGGAACTTATTAGATGTGAGAAGTCAATCAATGCAAAGGAATACATTCGAATATTATAAACAGGACTGTTACCAGAAGCTAGGAATATCCCAGAACATTATGTTTCAATCTGATAATACTCCTGCACACACTGCTAAAGTCACAAAAATGATTTTCAGATAATTCAATTGATCTGATGTTTTGGCCAGGTCAAACCCCAATTTCAACACAATTGAGAATATTTGGTCCATAATATCCCATGCATTGGCTGGAAAAAATATTTCAAACAAGGACAAAGTGTGGAAACTGTACAAAGCGAATGGAATAACATCTCCTATTCACAGAGTTCCACTTTGGTTGAGAGCATGTCTAAAAGGATTGATCTGTTAAAGAAATCAAAAGGGAATGCGATTCCATCCTAAGAAATTATTAAAATAAATGTCTTGTACTATGTTATTAGTCTCGTTTAAGTTTCGTTGTTCAATGGTCCTTGTTCAATATAGCTTTTAGTGGAATAAAATGTATAAAATTTGTTTGGCCCATTATTTTACTCACGAAGGTATATTAATTGTAAAATATTGATGTGGCAATCCAATATGTATAACTAAAATTTTGATGTGAATATACAACTTATATGAAATGTAAAATGTGATATGTCTATGTAATATGTATAAAATTGTAAAATATTGAAAAGGCAATGCCATATGTATGAATTGTAAAATATTGATGTGACTATGCACTATATATGAATTGTAAAATTTTTATATGGCAATGCAATATGTATTAATTAAAAATATTGATAGGCTATGCAATATATATGACATGCAAAATGAAAAACATTGATATGACTATGAAATATATATGAATTGTCAAATATTGATTCCACTATACAATATGTATAAATTGTAAAATACTGGTGTATACTATCATGACTATATATGATTTGTAAAATGTTGATTATTATGCAATATGTATGAATTGTAAAATGTCGATGTGAGTATGCTGTATGAATTGTAAAATAGTGATATGACTATGCAATATGTTTACTTGTACAATATTAATGTGACTCAAGAAAATATATTAATTGTAAAATAGTGATCAGATTATGCAATATATATGAATTATAAAATGTTGATATGGCAATGCAAGATATATGATTTGTAAAATATTGGTGCAACCAAGCAATATGTATGAATTGTAAAATATTGATGTGACTATGCAACATATATGAATTGTAAATGTTGATGTGACTGTGATACATGTATGATTTGTACAATATTCAAATGGGAATGCAATATATGAATTGTAAAGTATTGATGTTATTTGCAATATGTATGAATTGAAAAATATTTATATGGATATGATATATATGTAAATTGTAAAATATCGATATGTCTATGAATTGTAAAATATTGATGAGAAAATGCAACATATATGAATTGTAAAATAGTGATGAGACTATGCAACATATATGAATTGTAAAATAGTGATGAGACTATGCAACATATATGAATTGTAAAATATTGATGTGACTATGCAACATATATCAATTGTAAAATAGTGATGTGACTATGCAACATATATGAATTGTAAAATAGTGATGTGACTATGCAACATATATCAATTGTAAAATATTGATGTGACTATGCAACATATATGAAATGTAAAATATTGATGTGACTATGCAACATATATCAATTGTAAAATATTGATGTGACTATGCAACATATATGAAATGTAAAATATTGATGTGACTATGCAACATATATGAAATGTAAAATATTGATGTGACTATGCAACATATATGAAATGTAAAATATTGATGTGACTATGCAACATATATAATTGTAAAATATTGATGTGACTATGCAACATATATCAATTGTAAAATAGTGATGTGACTATGCAACATATATGAATTGTAAAATAGTGATGTGACTATGCAACATATATGAAATGTAAAATATTGATGTGACTATGCAACATATATCAATTGTAAAATATTGATGTGACTATGCAACATATATGAATTGTAAAATATTGATGTGACTATGCAACATATATGAATTGTAAAATATTGATGTGACTATGCAATATATATGAATTGTAAAATATTGATGTGACTATGCAACATATATGAATTGTAAAATATTGATGTGACTATGCCACATATATAATTGTAAAATATTGATGTGACTATGCAACATATATCAATTGTAAAATAGTGATGTGACTATGCAATATATATGAATTGTAAAATATTGATGTGACTATGCAACATATATGAAATGTAAAATATTGATGTGACTATGCAACATATATGAAATGTAAAATATTGATGTGACTATGCAACATATATGAAATGTAAAATATTGATGTGACTATGCAACATATATGAAATGTAAAATATTGATGTGACTATGCAACATATATGAAATGTAAAATATTGATGTGACTATGCAACATATATGAAATGTAAAATATTGATGTGACTATGCAACATATATGAAATGTAAAATATTGATGTGACTATGCAACATATATGAAATGTAAAATATTGATGTGACTATGCAATATATATGAATTGTAAAATAGTGATGTGACTATGCAACATATATGAAATGTAAAATATTGATGTGACTATGCAACATATATGAAATGTAAAATATTGATGTGACTATGCAACATATATGAAATGTAAAATATTGATGTGACTATGCAACATATATGAAATGTAAAATATTGATGTGACTATGCAACATATATCAATTGTAAAATATTGATGTGACTATGCAACATATATGAAATGTAAAATATTGATGTGACTATGCAACATATATGAATTGTAAAATATTGATGAGACTATGCAACATATATGAATTGTAAAATATTGATGTTACTATGCAACATATATCAATGGTAAAATAGTGATGTGACTATGCAACATATATGAAATGTAAAATATTGATGTGACTATGCAACATATATAATTGTAAAATATTGATGTGACTATGCAACATATATGAATTGTAAAATATTGATGTGACTATGCAACATATATGAAATGTAAAATAGTGATGAGACTATGCAACATATATGAAATGTAAAATATTGATGTGACTATGCAACATATATAATTGTAAAATATTGATGTGACTATGCAACATATATGAAATGTAAAATAGTGATGTGACTATGCAACATATATGAAATGTAAAATAGTGATGAGACTATGCAACATATATGAAATGTAAAATATTGATGTGACTATGCAACATATATAATTGTAAAATATTGATGTGACTATGCAACATATATGAATTGTAAAATATTGATGTGACTATGCAACATATATGAAATGTAAAATATTGATGTGACTATGCAACATATATGAATTGTAAAATATTGATGTGACTATGCAACATATATAATTGTAAAATATTGATGTGACTATGCAACATATATCAATTGTAAAATAGTGATGTGACTATGCAACATATATGAATTGTAAAATAGTGATGAGACTATGCAACATATATGAATTGTAAAATATTGATGTGACTATGCAACATATATGAATTGTAAAATATTGATGTGACTATGCAACATATATGAATTGTAAAATATTGATGTGACTATGCAACATATATGAATTGTAAAATAGTGATGAGACTATGCAAAAACATATATGAATTGTAAAATATTGATGAGACTATGCAACATATATGAATTGTAAAATATTGATGTGACTATGCAACATATATAATTGTAAAATATTGATGTGACTATGCAACATATATCAATTGTAAAATAGTGATGTGACTATGCAACATATATGAATTGTAAAATAGTGATGAGACTATGCAACATATATGAATTGTAAAATATTGATGTGACTATGCAACATATATGAATTGTAAAATATTGATGAGACTATGCAACATATATGAATTGTAAAATATTGATGTGACTATGCAACATATATGAATTGTAAAATAGTGATGAGACTATGCAAAAACATATATGAATTGTAAAATAGTGATGAGACTATGCAACATATATGAATTGTAAAATATTGATGTGACTATGCAACATATATGAATTGTAAAATAGTGATGTGACTATGCAACATATATGAAATGTAAAATATTGATGTGACTATGCAACATATATGAAATGTAAAATATTGATGTGACTATGCAACATATATGAATTGTAAAATAGTGATGAGACTATGCAACATATATGAAATGTAAAATATTGATGTGACTATGCAACATATATAATTGTAAAATATTGATGTGACTATGCAACATATATGAAATGTAAAATATTGATGTGACTATGCAACATATATCAATTGTAAAATATTGATGTGACTATGCAATATATGAATTGTAAAATAGTGATGAGACTATGCAACATATATGAAATGTAAAATATTGATGTGATTATGCAACATATATAATTGTAAAATATTGATGTGACTATGCAACATATATCAATTGTAAAATAGTGATGTGACTATGCAACATATATGAATTGTAAAATAGTGATGAGACTATGCAACATATATGAAATGTAAAATATTGATGTGACTATGCAACATATATGAAATGTAAAATATTGATGTGACTATGCAACATATATGAAATGTAAAATATTGATGTGACTATGCAACATATATGAAATGTAAAATATTGATGTGACTATGCAACATATATCAATTGTAAAATATTGATGTAGCTATGCAACATATATGAAATGTAAAATATTGATGTGACTATGCAACATATATCAATTGTAAAATATTGATGTGACTATGCAATATATGAATTGTAAAATAGTGATGAGACTATGCAACATATATGAAATGTAAAATATTGATGTGACTATGCAACATATATCAATTGTAAAATATTGATGTGACTATGCAACATATATCAATTGTAAAATATTGATGTGACTATGCAACATATATGAAATGTAAAATATTGATGTGACTATGCAATATATGAATTGTAAAATAGTGATGAGACTATGCAACATATATGAAATGTAAAATATTGATGTGACTATGCAACATATATCAATTGTAAAATATTGATGTAGCTATGCAACATATATGAAATGTAAAATATTGATGTGACTATGCAACATATATCAATTGTAAAATATTGATGTGACTATGCAATATATGAATTGTAAAATAGTGATGAGACTATGCAACATATATGAAATGTAAAATATTGATGTGACTATGCAACATATATAATTGTAAAATATTGATGTGACTATGCAACATATATCAATTGTAAAATAGTGATGTGACTATGCAACATATATGAATTGTAAAATAGTGATGAGACTATGCAACATATATGAAATGTAAAATAGTGATGTGACTATGCAACATATATGAAATGTAAAATATTGATGTGACTATGCAACATATATGAAATGTAAAATATTGATGTGACTATGCAACATATATAATTGTAAAATATTGATGTGACTATGCAACATATATGAAATGTAAAATATTGATGTGACTATGCAACATATATAATTGTAAAATATTGATGTGACTATGCAACATATATCAATTGTAAAATAGTGATGTGACTATGCAACATATATGAATTGTAAAATAGTGATGAGACTATGCAACATATATGAAATGTAAAATATTGATGTGACTATGCAACATATATGAAATGTAAAATATTGATGTGACTATGCAATATATGAATTGTAAAATATTGATGTGACTATGCAACATATATGAAATGTAAAATATTGATGTGACTATGCAACATATATCAATTGTAAAATATTGATGTAGCTATGCAACATATATGAAATGTAAAATATTGATGTGACTATGCAACATATATCAATTGTAAAATATTGATGTGACTATGCAATATATGAATTGTAAAATAGTGATGAGACTATGCAACATATATGAAATGTAAAATATTGATGTGACTATGCAACATATATCAATTGTAAAATATTGATGTGACTATGCAACATATATCAATTGTAAAATATTGATGTGACTATGCAACATATATGAAATGTAAAATATTGATGTGACTATGCAATATATGAATTGTAAAATAGTGATGAGACTATGCAACATATATGAAATGTAAAATATTGATGTGACTATGCAACATATATCAATTGTAAAATATTGATGTAGCTATGCAACATATATGAAATGTAAAATATTGATGTGACTATGCAACATATATCAATTGTAAAATATTGATGTGACTATGCAATATATGAATTGTAAAATAGTGATGAGACTATGCAACATATATGAAATGTAAAATATTGATGTGACTATGCAACATATATAATTGTAAAATATTGATGTGACTATGCAACATATATCAATTGTAAAATAGTGATGTGACTATGCAACATATATGAATTGTAAAATAGTGATGAGACTATGCAACATATATGAAATGTAAAATATTGATGTGACTATGCAACATATATGAAATGTAAAATATTGATGTGACTATGCAACATATATGAAATGTAAAATATTGATGTGACTATGCAACATATATAATTGTAAAATATTGATGTGACTATGCAACATATATGAAATGTAAAATATTGATGTGACTATGCAACATATATGAAATGTAAAATATTGATGTGACTATGCAACATATATGAAATGTAAAATAGTGATGAGACTATGCAACATATATAATTGTAAAATATTGATGTGACTATGCAACATATATAATTGTAAAATATTGATGTGACTATGCAACATATATGAAATGTAAAATATTGATGTGACTATGCAACATATATGAAATGTAAAATAGTGATGAGACTATGCAACATATATGAAATGTAAAATATTGATGTGACTATGCAACATATATGAAATGTAAAATATTGATGTGACTATGCAACATATATGAAATGTAAAATATTGATGTGACTATGCAACATATATGAAATGTAAAATATTGATGTGACTATGCAACATATATAATTGTAAAATAGTGATGTGACTATGCAACATATATCAATTGTAAAATAGTGATGTGACTATGCAACATATATGAAATGTAAAATATTGATGTGACTATGCAACATATATGAAATGTAAAATATTGATGTGACTATGCAACATATATAATTGTAAAATATTGATGTGACTATGCAACATATATGAAATGTAAAATATTGATGTGACTATGCAACATATATGAAATGTAAAATAGTGATGAGACTATGCAACATATATGAAATGTAAAATATTGATGTGACTATGCAACATATATGAAATGTAAAATATTGATGTGACTATGCAACATATATGAAATGTAAAATATTGATGTGACTATGCAACATATATGAAATGTAAAATATTGATGTGACTATGCAACATATATAATTGTAAAATAGTGATGTGACTATGCAACATATATCAATTGTAAAATAGTGATGTGACTATGCAACATATATGAAATGTAAAATATTGATGTGACTATGCAACATATATGAAATGTAAAATATTGATGTGACTATGCAACATATATGAATTGTAAAATAGTGATGTGACTATGCAACATATATGAAATGTAAAATATTGATGTGACTATGCAACATATATGAAATGTAAAATATTGATGTGACTATGCAACATATATGAATTGTAAAATAGTGATGTGACTATGCAACATATATCAATTGTAAAATATTGATGTGACTATGCAATATATGAATTGTAAAATAGTGATGAGACTATGCAACATATATGAAATGTAAAATATTGATGTGACTATGCAACATATATAATTGTAAAATATTGATGTGACTATGCAACATATATCAATTGTAAAATAGTGATGTGACTATGCAACATATATGAATTGTAAAATAGTGATGAGACTATGCAACATATATGAAATGTAAAATATTGATGTGACTATGCAACATATATGAAATGTAAAATATTGATGTGACTATGCAACATATATAATTGTAAAATATTGATGTGACTATGCAACATATATGAAATGTAAAATATTGATGTGACTATGCAACATATATGAAATGTAAAATATTGATGTGACTATGCAACATATATAATTGTAAAATATTGATGTGACTATGCAACATATATAATTGTAAAATATTGATGTGACTATGCAACATATATAATTGTAAAATATTGATGTGACTATGCAACATATATGAAATGTAAAATATTGATGTGACTATGCAACATATATAATTGTAAAATATTGATGTGACTATGCAACATATATGAAATGTAAAATATTGATGTGACTATGCAACATATATGAAATGTAAAATAGTGATGAGACTATGCAACATATATGAAATGTAAAATATTGATGTGACTATGCAACATATATAATTGTAAAATATTGATGTGACTATGCAACATATATGAAATGTAAAATATTGATGTGACTATGCAACATATATGAAATGTAAAATATTGATGTGACTATGCAACATATATGAAATGTAAAATATTGATGTGACTATGCAACATATATGAATTGTAAAATAGTGATGTGACTATGCAACATATATGAAATGTAAAATATTGATGTGACTATGCAACATATATGAAATGTAAAATATTGATGTGACTATGCAACATATATGAATTGTAAAATAGTGATGTGACTATGCAACATATATGAATTGTAAAATATTGATGTGACTATGCAACATATATGAAATGTAAAATATTGATGTGACTATGCAACATATATGAAATGTAAAATATTGATGTGACTATGCAACATATATAATTGTAAAATATTGATGTGACTATGCAACATATATGAAATGTAAAATATTGATGTGACTATGCAACATATATCAATTGTAAAATATTGATGTGACTATGCAATATATGAATTGTAAAATAGTGATGAGACTATGCAACATATATGAAATGTAAAATATTGATGTGACTATGCAACATATATAATTGTAAAATATTGATGTGACTATGCAACATATATCAATTGTAAAATAGTGATGTGACTATGCAACATATATAATTGTAAAATATTGATGTGACTATGCAACATATATGAATTGTAAAATAGTGATGAGACTATGCAACATATATGAAATGTAAAATATTGATGTGACTATGCAACATATATCAATTGTAAAATATTGATGTGACTATGCAACATATATAATTGTAAAATATTGATGTGACTATGCAACATATATCAATTGTAAAATAGTGATGTGACTATGCAACATATATGAAATGTAAAATATTGATGTGACTATGCAACATATATGAATTGGAAAATAGTGATGAGACTATGCAACATATATGAATTGTAAAATAGTGATGAGACTATGCAACATATATGAAATGTAAAATAGTGATGAGACTATGCAACATATATAATTGTAAAATATTGATGTGACTATGCAACATATATCAATTGTAAAATAGTGATGTGACTATGCAACATATATGAAATGTAAAATATTGATGTGACTATGCAACATATATGAAATGTAAAATATTGATGTGACTATGCAACATATATGAATTGGAAAATAGTGATGAGACTATGCAACATATATAATTGTAAAATAGTGATGTGACTATGCAACATATATGAAATGTAAAATATTGATGTGACTATGCCACATATATGAATTGTAAAATAGTGATGAGACTATGCAACATATATGAATTGTAAAATATTGATGTGACTGTGCAACCTATATGAAATGTAAAATATTGATGTGACTGTGCAACATATATTAATTGTAAAATATTGATGTGACTATGCAACATATATGTATTGTAAAATAGTGATGAGACTATGCAACATATATAATTGTAAAATATTGATGTGACTATGCCACATATATGAATTGTAAAATAGTGATGAGACTATGCAACATATATGAATTGTAAAATATTGATGTGACTATGCAACATATATGTATTGTAAAATATTGATGTGACTATGCAACATATATTAAATTTAAAATATTGATGTGACTATGCAAGATAAATGAATTGTAAAATAGTGATGAGACTATGCCACATATATGAATTGTAAAACTGTGATGAGACTATGCAACATATATGAATTGTAAAATAGTGATGTGACTATGCAATATATATAATTGTAAAATATTGATGTGACTATGCAATATATATAATTGTAAAATATTGATGTGACTATGCAACACATATGAAATGTAAAATATTAATGTGACTATGCAACATATATGAATTGTAAACTATTAATGTGACTATGCAACATATATGAATTGTAAAATATTAATGTGACTATGTAACAAATATTAATTGTAAAATATTGATGAGACTATGCAACATATATAAATTGTAAAATATTAATGTGACTATGCAACATATATGAATTGTAAAATAGTGATGAGACTATGCAACATATATAAATTCTTAAATAGTGATGAGACTATGCCACATATATGAATTGTAACATATTGATGGGACTATGCGACATATATGAATTGTAAAATATACATGTGACTATGCAACATATATGAATTGTAAAATAGTGATGAGACTATGCCACATATATGAATTGTAAAATAGTGATGTGACTATGCAACATATGTGAATTGTAAAATTGTGATTAGATTATGCAACATATATGAATTGTAAAATAGTGATGAGACTATTAAACATATATGAATTGTAAAATATTGATGAGACTATGCAAAAACATATATGCATTGTAAAATAGTGATGTGACTATGCAACATATATGAATTGTAAAATATTGATGTGACTATGCAACATATATTAATTGTAAAACAGTGATGAGACTATGTAACATATATGAATTGTAAAATAGTGATGAGACTATGCAACATATATTAATTGTAAAATAGTGATGAGACTATGCAACATATATGAATTGTAAAATAGTGATGAGACTATGCCACATATATGAATTGTAAAATAGTGATGAGACTATGCAACGTATATTAATTGTAAAATAGTGAAGAGACTATGCAACATATATGAATTGTAAAATAGTGATGACACTATGCAACATATATGACTTGTAAAATAGTGATGAGACTATGCAACATATATGACTTGTAAAATAATGAAGAGACTATGCCACATATATGAATTGTAAAATAGTTATGAGACTATGCAACGTATATTAATTGTAAAATAGTGAAGAGACTATGCAACATATATGACTTGTAAAATAGTGATGAGACTATGCAACATATATTAATTGTAAAATAGTGATGAGACTATGCAACATATATGACTTGTAAAATAGTGATGAGACTATGCAACATATATGACTTGTAAAATAATGAAGAGACTATGCAGCATATATGAATTGTAAAATAGTGATGAGACTATGCCACATATATTAATTGTAAAATAGTGATGTGACTATGCAACATATATGAATTGTAAAATTGTGATTAGATTATGCAACATATATGAATTGTAAAATATTGATGAGACTATGCAAAAAAATATATGAATTGTAAAATAGTGATGTGACTATGCAACATATATGAATTGTAAAATATTGATGTGACTATGCAACATATATGAATTGTAAAATATTGATGAGACTATGCAACATATATGAATTGTAAAATAGGGATGAGACTATGCCACATATATGAATTGTAAAATAGTGATGAGACTATGCAACATATATGAATTGTAAAAAAGTGATGAGACTATGCAACATATATGAATTGTAAAATAGTGATGAGACTATGTAACATATATGGATTGTAAAATATTGATGTGACTGTGCAACCTATATGAAATGTAAAATATTGATGTGACTATGCAACATATATGAAATGTAAAATATTGATGTGACTATGCCACATATATGAATTGTAAAATAGTGATGAGACTATGCAACATATATGAATTGTAAAATATTGATGTGACTGTGCAACCTATATGAAATGTAAAATATTGATGTGACTGTGCAACATATATGAATTGTAAAATATTGATGTGACTATGCAACATATATGAAATGTAAAATATTGATGTGACTATGCAACATATATGAATTGTAAAATAGTGATGTGACTATGCAACATATATGAATTGTAAAATATTGATGTGACTATGCAACATATATGAATTGTAAAACAGTGATGAGACTATGTAACATATATGAATTGTAAAATAGTGATGTGACTATGCAACATATATGAATTGTAAAATAGTGATGTGACTATGCAACATATATGAATTGTAAAATATTGATGTGACTATGCAACATATATGAATTGTAAAATATTGATGTGACTATGCAACATATATGAATTGTAAAATATTGATGTGACTATGCAACATATATGTATTGTAAAATAGTGATGAGACTATGCAACATATATGAAATGTAAAATATTGATGTGACTATGCAACATATATTAAATTTAAAATATTGATGTGACTATGCAACATAAATGAATTGTAAAATAGTGATGAGACTATGCCACATATATGAATTGTAAAACTGTGATGAGACTATGCAACATATATGAATTGTAAAATAGTGATGTGACTATGCAATATATATAATTGTAAAATATTGATGTGACTATGCAATATATATAATTGTAAAATATTGATGTGACTATGCAACACATATGAAATGTAAAATATTAATGTGACTATGCAACATATATGAATTGTAAACTATTAATGTGACTATGCAACATATATGAATTGTAAAATATTAATGTGACTATGTAACAAATATTAATTGTAAAATATTGATGAGACTATGCAACATATATAAATTGTAAAATATTAATGTGACTATGCAAAATATATGAATTGTAAAATAGTGATGAGACTATGCAACATATATAAATTCTTAAATAGTGATGAGACTATGCCACATATATGAATTGTAACATATTGATGGGACTATGCGACATATATGAATTGTAAAATATACATGTGACTATGCAACATATATGAAATGTAAAATAGTGATGACACTATGCAACATATATGAATTGTAAAAATGTGATGAGACTATGCAACATATATGAATTGTAAAATATTGATGTGACTATGCCACATATATGAATTGTAAAATAGTGATGAGACTATGCCACATATATGAATTGTAAAATAGTGATGTGACTATGCAACATATGTGAATTGTAAAATTGTGATTAGATTATGCAACATATATGAATTGTAAAATAGTGATGAGACTATTAAACATATATGAATTGTAAAATATTGATGAGACTATGCAAAAACATATATGCATTGTAAAATAGTGATGTGACTATGCAACATATATGAATTGTAAAATATTGATGTGACTATGCAACATATATTAATTGTAAAACAGTGATGAGACTATGTAACATATATGAATTGTAAAATAGTGATGAGACTATGCAACATATATTAATTGTAAAATAGTGATGAGCATATGCAACATATATGAATTGTAAAATAGTGATGAGACTATGCCACATATATGAATTGTAAAATAGTGATGAGACTATGCAACGTATATTAATTGTAAAATAGTGAAGAGACTATGCAACATATATGAATTGTAAAATAGTGATGTGACTATGCAACATATATGAATTGTAAAATTGTGATTAGATTATGCAACATATATGAATTGTAAAATATTGATGAGACTATTTAACATATATGAATTGTAAAATATTGATGAGACTATGCAGCATATATGAATTGTAAAATAGTGATGTGACTATGCCACATATATTAATTGTAAAATAGTGATGTGACTATGCAACATATATGACTTGTAAAATAGTGATGAGACTATGCAACATATATGACTTGTAAAATAATGAAGAGACTATGCAGCATATATGAATTGTAAAATAGTGATGTGACTATGCAACATATATGAATTGTAAAATAGTGATGTGACTATGCAACATATATGACTTGTAAAATAGTGAAGAGACTATGCAACATATATGACTTGTAAAATAGTGAAGAGACTATGCAACATATATTACTTGTAAAATAGGGATGAGACTATGCCACATATATGAATTGTAAAATAGTGATGTGACTATGCAACATATATGAATTGTAAAATAGTGATGAGACTATGCAACATATATGAATTGTAAAATATTGATGTGACTATGCAACATATATGAATTGTAAAATAGTGATGAGACTATGCAACATATATTAAATTTAAAATATTGATGTGACTATGCAACATATATGAATTGTAAAATAGTGATGTGACTATGCAACATATATGAATTGTACAATAGTGATGAGATTATACAACATATATGAATTGTAAAATAGTGATGTGACTATGCAACATATATGAAATGTAAAATATTGATGTGACTATGCAACATATATGAATTGTAAAATAGTGATGTGACTATGCCACATATATTAATTGTAAAATATTGATGTGACTGTGCAACATATATGAATTGTAAAATAGTGATGAGACTATTAAACATATACGAATTGTAAAATAGTGATGAGACTATGCAACATATATGAATTGTAAAATAGTGATGTGACTATGCAACATATATTAATTGTAAAATAGTGATGTGACTATGCAACATATATTAATTGTAAAATAGTGATGTGACTATGCAACATATATTAATTGTAAAATAGTGATGTGACTATGCAACATATATTAATTGTAAAATAGTGATGTGACTATGCAACATATATTAATTGTAAAATAGTGATGAGACTATGCAACATATATGAATTGTAAAATATTGATGTGACTATGCAACATATATGAAATGTTAAATATTGATGTGACTATGCAACATATATGAATTGTAAAATAGTGATGAGACTATTAAACATATATGAATTGTAAAATAGTGATGAGACTATGCAACATATATGAATTGTAAAATATTGATGAGACTATTAAACATATACGAATTGTAAAATAGTGATGAGACTATTAAACATATACGAATTGTAAAATATTGATGTGACTATGCAACATATATGAATTGTAAAATAGTGATGTGACTATGCAACATATATGAATTGTACAATAGTGATGAGATTATACAACATATATGAATTGTAAAATAGTGATGTGACTATGCAACATATATGAAATGTAAAATATTGATGTGACTATGCAACATATATGAATTGTAAAATAGTGATGTGACTATGCCACATATATTAATTGTAAAATATTGATGTGACTGTGCAACATATATGAATTGTAAAATAGTGATGAGACTATTAAACATATACGAATTGTAAAATAGTGATGAGACTATGCAACATATATGAATTGTAAAATAGTGATGTGACTATGCAACATATATTAATTGTAAAATAGTGATGTGACTATGCAACATATATTAATTGTAAAATAGTGATGTGACTATGCAACATATATTAATTGTAAAATAGTGATGTGACTATGCAACATATATTAATTGTAAAATAGTGATGTGACTATGCAACATATATTAATTGTAAAATAGTGATGAGACTATGCAACATATATGAATTGTAAAATATTGATGTGACTATGCAACATATATGAATTGTAAAATATTGATGTGACTATGCAACATATATGAAATGTTAAATATTGATGTGACTATGCAACATATATGAATTGTAAAATAGTGATGAGACTATTAAACATATATGAATTGTAAAATAGTGATGAGACTATGCAACATATATGAAATGTAAAATATTGATGAGACTATTAAACATATACGAATTGTAAAATAGTGATGAGACTATTAAACATATACGAATTGTAAAATATTGATGTGACTATGCAACTTATATGAATTGTAAAATAGTGATGTGACTATGCAACAGATATTAATTGTAAAATAGTGATGTGACTATGCCACATATATTAATTGTAAAATAGTGATGAGACTATACAACATATATGAATTGTAAAATAGTGATGAGACTATGCAACATATATGAATTGTAAAATATTGATGTGACTATGCAACATATATGAATTGTAAAATAGTGATGAGACTATGCAACATATATGTATTGTAAAATAGTGATGAGACCATGCAATATATATGAATTGTAAAATAGTGATGAGACTATGCAACATATATGTATTGTAAAATAGTGATGAGACCATGCAATATATATGAATTGTAAAATAGTGATGTGACTATGCAACATATATTAAATTTAAAATATTGATGTGACTATGCAACATATATTAAATTTAAAATATTGATGTGACTATGCAACATATATGAATTGTAAAATAGTGATGTGACTATGCCACATATATTAATTGTAAAATATTGATGTGACTATGCAACATATATGAATTGTAAAATAGTGATGAGACTATTAAACATATACGAATTGTAAAATAGTGATGAGACTATGCAACATATATGAATTGTAAAATAGTGATGTGACTATGCAACATATATTAATTGTAAAATAGTGATGTGACTATGCAACATATATTAATTGTAAAATAGTGATGTGACTATGCAACATATATTAATTGTAAAATAGTGATGTGACTATGCAACATATATTAATTGTAAAATAGTGATGTGACTATGCAACATATATGAATTGTAAAATAGTGATGTGACTATGCAACATATATTAATTGTAAAATAGTGATGTGACTATGCCACATATATTAATTGTAAAATAGTGATTTGACTATGCAACATATATTAATTTTAAAATAGTGATGTGACTATGCAACATATATTAATTGTAAAATAGTGATGTAACTATGCAACATATATTAATTGTAAAATAGTGATGTGACTATGCAACATATATTAATTGTAAAATAGTGATGAGACTATTAAACATATATTAATTGTAAAATAGTGATGTGACTATGCAACATATATTAATTGTTAAATAGTGATGTGACTATGCAACATATATTAATTGTAAAATAGTGATGTGACTATGCAACATATATTAATTGTAAAATAGTGATGTGACTATGCAACATATATGAATTGTAAAATAGTGATGAGACTATTAAACATATACGAATTGTAAAATAGTGATGAGACTATGCAACATATATTAATAGTAAAATAGTGATGTGACTATGCAACATATATGTATTGTAAAATAGTGATGTGACTATGCAACATATATTAATAGTAAAATAGTGATGTGACTATGCAACATATATGAATTGTAAAATATTGATGTGACTATGCAACATATATGTATTGTAAAATAGTGATGTGACTATGCAACATATATTAATTGTAAAATATTGATGTGACTATGCAACATATATGAATTGTAAAATATTGATGTGACTATGCCACATATATTAATTGTAAAATAGTGATGAGACTATTAAACATATATGAATTGTAAAATAGTGATGAGACTATGCAACATATATGAATTGTAAAATAGTGATGAGACTATGCAAAATATATGAATTGTAAAATAGTGATGTGACTATGCAACATATATGAATTGTAAAATAGTGATAAGACTATTAAACATATACGAATTGTAAAATAGTGATGAGACTATGCAACATATATGAATTGTAAAATAGTGATGAGACTATTAAACATATATGAATTGTAAAATAGTGATGAGACTATGCAACATATATTAATTGTAAAATAGTGATGTGACTATGCAACATATATTAATTGTAAAATAGTGATGTGACTATGCAACATATATGAATTGTAAAATAGTGATAAGACTATTAAACATATACGAATTGTAAAATAGTGATGAGACTATTAAACATATATGAATTGTAAAATAGTGATGTGACTATGCAACATATATTAATTGTAAAATAGTGATGTGACTATGCCACATATATTAATTTTAAAATAGTGATGTGACTATGCAACATATATGAATTGTAAAATAGTGATGTGACTATGCCACATATATTAATTGTAAAATAGTTATGAGACTATGTAACATATATGAATTGTAAAATAGTGATGAGACTATTAAACATATATGAATTGTAAAATAGTGATGTGACTATGCAACATATATGAATTGTAAAATAGTGATAAGACTATTAAACATATACGAATTGTAAAATAGTGATGAGACTATGCAACATATATGAATTGTAAAATAGTGATGAGACTATTAAACATATATGAATTGTAAAATAGTGATGTGACTATGCAACATATATTAATTGTAAAATAGTGATGTGACTATGCCACATATATTAATTGTAAAATAGTGATGTGACTATGCCACATATATTAATTGTAAAATAGTGATGAGACTATGTAACATATATTGATTGTAAAATAGTGATGAGACTATTAAACATATATGAATTGTAAAATATTGATGAGACTATGCAACATATATGAATTGTAAAATATTGACATGACTATGCAACATATATTAATTGTAAAATAGTGATGTGACTATTAAACATATACGAATTGTACAATAGTGATGAGACTATGCAACATATATGAATTGTAAAATAGTGATGTGACTATTAAACATATACGAATTGTACAATAGTGATGAGACTATGCAACATATATGAATTGTAAAATAGTGATGTGACTATGCAACATATATGAATTGTAAAATATTGATGTGACTATGCAAGATATATTAATTGTAAAATAGTGATGTGACTATGCCACATATATTAATTGTAAAATAGTGAAGAGACTGCAACATATATGAATTGTAAAATAGTGATGAGACTATGCAACATATATGAATTGTAAAATATTGATGTGACTATGCAACATATATGAATTGTAAAATAGTGATGAGACTATGCAACATATATGAATTTTAAAATAGTGATGAGACTATGCAACATATATGAATTGTAAAATAGTGATGTGACTATGCAACATATATGAATTGTAAAATAGTGAAGAGACTGCAACATATATGAATTGTAAAATATTGGTGTTACTATATGTTGTGGTGGCAAACACTTATTTTCATATGCGAATAACATAACACTATAAATGGCAAGCCTAGGTTGGCCTTGGTGTGTCTTACTCAAATGCCACCAGAAGTGACAGCGAAGAGCGTACATGTCCTCCCACCAAGACTCTCTGGCTCGACACTGTCATTTGTACATATTGTAAATATACCTTTTCTTTAATACACTTATTATTGCGTTATCTTGTTGTTTCCGTCTTCATTGTATTTCCTTACTAATTATTGCTCAACCTTGCAACCACAACAGTTGGCGACGAGATATGAAGCGTCAAATATTACAGTTTGACGAAGAACTATTAAAAAAAAAAAGTACAACGCAAAGGTTGACCATTTTTTTTAAGGAATGCAAAGTGTTGACGAGCAAACGGATTTTACGCTAAAGAGAAGTTTCAACTCAAGTGAAAAAAAACTCTAACGTGGCAAAAGCGACAATTTACGCCGTTTTCTGGGAATCCGACTTGCAAACGAATGTAAAAGTGAATTTTTGTTTTGTCGCTACACGACAAATCTTACTAAAGGACCAACTTGCAAACGAAAAGCGAACTTTGTTTTGTCGCAAAAACGACAGGTCAGACCCGTATTACGAAAAGCAAGGAAGTAACCTACGAAAAAAGTTCACCAGTGGATTCTAATTACTATTCTCCGTAAACAAAACAACAACTAAAGGACTTTTTAATTAATGTTTGGTTGACGTCGGTACTAAAAGGAAATACCACAGCTAAAACTAAAATTCAAGGAAAGGATTTTTTTTCTTGAAGTTGTCACTGAATAACGGATAATACAGTAAAACGTCACGGAAAAAAAGGTAATCTCAATTTAAGAGGTATTTTAATTACTAAAATACAAGAGAAAAAAAAACTCAAAGAACTAAATGTACTGCATACATTTATTCAATTGTGACTCGATTAAAAAAAAAACAAAAAAACCCAAACTTTTATTTTGTGGAAAGAGTTACTTATTAGTAAGTGCCTAAAAACGGAAAGTCAATTCCATTTCGTGATTCCAGATAAACCTGTTTTATTTGTTTTTGCAGCGTGACTCGCAAAAAGAATATATTATTGCAAGCAGCAATATTATTATTGAAAACAGGAGCTTACAGCAATTTGTTTTTTTGTTGTAACCCAAACCGGTGTATATTGTACATGGTACAATTTTTTTTTTAACTACACACTAAAAAAAAACAAAAACAAAAAAAACATGGAAGACTTATCAAAAATGTTCATGCAATTTTTACAAGCACAGGCTGAGCGGGATGAACGCAGACAAGCTACACAAAACGAGCTTTTGCAAACACAAATACAGGCACAGGCTGACCGTGAGGAAAAGAGAGAGGACAGATTATTGAAATGGCAGCAGGAACAAGAAGAAAAGCAGAAAATGGCGCAATTAAAGCAGAAAAACTGCAATTGGAACAGGAAGAAAGGCATAAGAAACTACAATTGGAATATGAAGAAAGACAAGAGGAACGTTTTGCTAAAACACTGGAACTACTAAAGAGTAATCGAGAAAATGTCGATAGTGTTAATTTCTCCCATACAACTATTTTTAATAGCATGGACACATTTCATTATGTGCCTGAGGAAGAGAAGAATTTTGAAGCATACTACACAAGATACGAGGATGTTTTTCAACTGGACTGTAAAAATTGGCCAAATAGTCAGAAAGTGAGCCTCTTACTCAGAAAATTGGGTACATCAGAACACAGCAAATTCGTAGATTACATATTACCTAAAAAAACTGCGGAATTAGAGTTCATGGAAGCTGTAAAATTACTAAAATAATTATTTAATCCAAATATATCTCTTTTTCATAAAAGATGGCTGTGCATGAATCTAAGAAAGATGGACAACCAAGATTATTTGACATACGCATCAGTTGTCAATAAAAACTGCGATAATTTTAAGCTTGCAGAACTAACGGTAGAAGATTTTAAATGTCTAATCTTCGCTCAAGGGTTAGTTTCCACGAAAAATGCAGAAATACGCAGACGAGTTTTGTCTAAGCTGGAATCTGAGCAAGATTTAACCCTCCAGAAACTAGCAGAGGACTGTGAAAGGGACATTACACTAAAAAAGGATTAAAAAAATATAGAAGAATCCGGAGTGGCATATGTAAGAAAAGTTAGAAAACCATACGCACCAACCAAGAACTTTACAAAGAAAAGCAATGGAACGGGATATTCCATAGATAATAACCATAAATATAGTACACAATATAACAAGCCTCTTCTTAGATATAACTGCAGGAAATGTGCAGAAAAGCATCGGGAATCAGATTGTCCTTATAAGAAGAAAAAATGCTACATTTGTAAGAAGGTGGGACACAAAAGCGATTGCTGCAGATATAAAGATTACACCAGAAAGAGAGTACAGCAAACAAAATCAAATACAAAATTAGACAAAGATCGGCGAAAATACGTAAAAGTGGAAATATTTAAAACATCAATAAAATTACAACTCGACTCCGGTTCCGATGTTTTTATAATAAACCTGAATACGTGGAAAAAGTTGGGAAAACCGGCCATGATGAAAACTAGTAAAGCAGCTCGGACGGTAACTGGTGGTGGTATAAAATTTGAAGGAGAAGTTGTCCTCCCGATAAAATTGAAAGGGATTTCGAAGAAATTAAAAATATTCGTACTAAAAAATAGTGAAAATCTGTTTGGAATAGATTTAATTGAGAAATTCGGACGATGGGATAAGCCAATCAATACATTCTGTAAAAAATTAGAATGTTCTTCTCCAACAACAGTAAATATAAAAGACGATTTAAAAGAATTATTTCCTGAGGCATTCACGACTAACTTAGGTCGCTGCAATAAATTCAAGGCCTCGTTTGAACTTAAAGAAAACGCCAGCCCAATTTTTAGAAAAAAGCGAAATGTTCCGTTCGCTGGGTTGGAAAAGATTGATAAAAAATTAAATAGATTGGAACAGACGGGAATTCTATCAAAAATAGAACACAGCGAGTGGGCAGCCCCCACCGTATACGTAAAGAAAAAGATATTGAAATCTGTGTGACTTCAAATCTTGGGAGGGGGGTGTTGTGGTGGAAACCACTTATTTGCATATGCGAATAACATAACATTATAAATGGCAAGCCTAGGTTGGCCTTGGTGTGTCTTACTCAAATGCCACCAGAAGTGACGCCGAAGAGCGTACATGTCCTCCCACCAAGACTCTCTGACTCGACACCGTCATTTGTACATATTGTAAATATACCTTTTCTTTAATACACTTATTATTGCGTTATCTTGTTGTTTGCGTCTTCATTGTATTTCCTTACTAATTATTGCTCAACCTTGCAACCACAACACTATACAACATATATGAATTGTAAAATAGTGATGTGACTATGCAACATATATGAATTGTAAAATAGTGATGAGACAATGCAATATATATGAATTATAAAATATTGATGTTACTATGCAATATGCATAAATTTAAAATATTGATGTGACTATGCAATATGTGTAAGTTGTAAAGTGTCGATATGTCTAAGCAATATGTATTAATTGTAAATTGTTTATATTTCAATACAATATGCATGAATTGTAAAATATTGATGTAACTATGCAATATATATGAATTGTAAAATGTGTATATGGCTATGCTGCATGTCATAATTTTAAAATATTTTTGTTGTTATGCAACATACACTCCTGGTCAAAATCATAATACCACTTTAGAAAGTAAGCGTTTACGCATATTATAGAATTTTTATTCAAACAAATGGCTGAAACCATTGCCAAAAGGGAAAATATGACGGAAAAAATGAAATCTGCTTCATTCGAAGCCTTAACCCTTATCTATAAAGTGTTGTAAAATATTTATGTGTCCATGCAATATTTATGCATTGTAAAATGCGTATGTGTTTATGCAATACATATGTATTGTATAATGTTGAGGTGACTATGCAATATGTATAAATGGTTAAATATTAATGTTATTATGAAATCTGTATGAATTGTAAAATATTGATATAACTATGTGAATCGTAAATGTGTATGTTACTTTTCAATATGTATGAATTGGAAAATATTGATATAGCTATGCATGAATTTTAAAATGTTGATGTACCAATGCAATATGTATGAATTATAAAATATTTATGTGACTATGCAATCTGTATGAATGGTTAAGTATTAATGTAGCTATGCTATGTAATATTCATGAATTGTAAAATTTAGATGTGACATTGATATATTTATGACTTTTAAAACTTTGATAGGTATGTAATATATATGAATCGTAAAAATTCAGTTTGCTGTGTAATATTTATTAATTGAAAAGTTTTGACATGGCTAATAAACATTTACGAATGTTAAAATGTTGATGTTGCTCTGCAATATTTATGAATTGTAAAATGTTGATGTGACTATACAATATGTATGAATTGTAAAATGTGGCTATGTAATATGTATTTATTGTAAAATGTTAATATGTTTATGCACTAAGCATACTATATTACATGTTCATGTGGCTATTTAATACGTACGCATATTAAAATGTTGGTATGACTATGAAATATTTATGAATTGTAAAATATTGATGTTGCTATGCAATATGTATAGGTTGTAAAATGTTAAGTTGACGATCTAATATTATTATTTATAAAATCTTTAAGTATAATCAAAGTGGAAGATTATTGATGTTGCTATATAATATTCATTATTGTAAATATGTATTAATTTTAAAATATTAATGTAGCTATGCAATATGCATTAATTTTATAATGTTGATATGACTATGCAATATGTATGAGTTGTAAAATGTTAATTTTGCGATCTAATATGTATTAGTTTTAAAATTAAAAAGTAGCTTTGAAATATGCATGAAATTGTAAAATATTGATGTTGCTATGTAATGTTAATGAATTGTAAAATTTTGATGTTTCTATGCGATATGTATAAATTGTAAAATGTTGATGTTGCTATGCAACATTTATGAATTGTAAAATGTTTATGTATCTATGCAATATGTATAAATTGTAAAATATTAATGTGACTAGGCCTTATGTAAATTTTAAAATGTTGATGTGGCCATGCACTATTGATGAAGTGTAAAATGTTAATGTGCCTATGCTCTATGTATGAATTGTAAAGTGTTGATGTGAGCATGCAGTATTTATGAATTGTAAAATATTGTTCTTGTTATGCAAGATGTATGAATTGTAAAATGTTCATGTAGCTATGCAATATTTCTGAATTGTAAAATGTGGATGAGACATGGATTTTTAAATGTTTGTGTGGATGTGAATTATGTATGACTTGTGAAATGTTGATGTGTCTATGTAATATTTATAAATTGTAAAATATTGATGTTACTATTCAATATACATGATTATAAAAATGTTGATGTTATACAATATTTATGAATTATTGTGGATATGCTATATGTATGAATTGTAAAATGTTTATATGGCTATGCAATACATATAGATTTTACAATGTTTATATGGCTATGCAATATTTTATACTTGTAAAATATTGATGTGCATGAATTGTAAAATCCTGATGCGTCTATGAAATGTTTATCTATTTTTAAGTGTTGATGTGGCTATACAATATGTATGAATTGTAAAATGTTGATGTGTCTATATAATATTTATTAATTGTAAAATATTTATGTTATATTTATGAATTGTAAAATGTTGGTGTGGCTTTGCAGTAATCATGAATTGTGTAATGTTGATGTTATTATTCAGTATTTATTAATTGTAAAATGTTGATGTTTCTATGCAATATGTATTACTTAATTGTAAAATGTTGATGTGACTATGCAATATGTATGCATTATAAAATGTTGATGTGGCTATGTTATATGTATTAATTGTAAAATTTTGATGTAGCTATGCGATAGGTATACGTTTCTTGTCAAAGAATTTAGACACGTATGTAACAAACAGACGCCGATGAATATTGATTAGTTCAATTTTTCTACGTGTAGGTGTTCAATGATGTATCTCTTCTTGTTACGCTCGTTCATGACTGGAATTTTTTTTTTTTTAGTCTCACGTCGTCAATATCTGCAACATAGAGACGAACTTTTAGGTCATATATTCATACTTTTAGTCATCATAACAATACAATTTGCAATCCTCTTTGACCCATTATGGGTGAACAATAAACATCTCCGACATTACTTTTGGACGTAGAGATGATAAAAATATAAATGGTAATATTATATAGCGGATGGAATGATCGATTAATCTGAAGTTGAAACGATGAGCTCAACAAGAAACCGGATGTTAAAGGTATGTTAATTCTTAAAACTCATGCCTGCCTGTGTTCCAGAAGAAATAACTCGACATAATATCTCATAATAGTTAGCAACTATCTAATATATATCTGTCTGATTTGTGTATATTGTTTCGTAGTTTATTTTTACGGTATATCAATCTTTGTTGTGTTATATAATGCCGAATCCAGTAATTTGGAGAAAAAGTTTTGGTGACTAATGTTCTTTATATATTTAAATATTTCTTTACAGTGTCTCATTATGTTGTTATGCTTTACGACATATAAACCTTTTCTGGGTTATTCAATATCAAATCTAGTAATTTGGAAAGAAAATCTTTACTATGCTTCAAGTTCTTTATATCTTTAAATTCATGATTTCTAGTTTTTTTTGTTTTTCTTTAGCGGCATATCAACCTTTTTTTTTGTTATTTAATGCCGAATCCAGTTATTTTGAAAAAAGTTTTTCTACTTCAAATTCTTTATTTGTTAAAATATATATTCATGGTGTTTTGTTTTATCGTTGTGTTTGCCGGTATGTGGGAATTGAAACTCCTAGGCAAATTCGATTATCGCCCTTTAACTGATAACCGGAGAGCGACACAGCCACGTCATTTCCTGTTTCTTATATTTCTCCTATCTTTCCGCTGAACTCTCGATCAGTCAACATGTAACCAAGAACCGCTCCGGTTGAAATGTCCACCCAACCAGCGCTCCTGACTAACCTGTCAGCCGCTCATCAATCGCAAGTAACGTTACTCCTTTCTCAACGAACTCTTATTCTTACTCTCTATATCCTTATTATTTCCAACGTATATTTATGTAAATAAATCTACATTCTTTAGCTTATATATATATATATATATATACATATATATACATATATATATATATATATATATATCGGTAGGTTTCGTAATCATTATGCCACCTTTTGCTTCTTTGTCACTTATCATTCAATTCATTTAACTAACAATGAGGATGAGATCGTTTATAACATAAACAGGCGATCTTGACCTCTTCTACAAAGTGGTGATCCCGACGTGATTACTTTTTCAAGAATGGTGACCTAACGAACATTCTCACAAACGCTGAACAATCTAGGTTAAAAAACATTTTAAACCTAAGGATCATTTCTCACTACGTTCTCACTGTCGCAAATGAATATGCCGGTATCGTTTAATAATCAGTGAAATATACACACAAAAAAAGAAAGAAAAACAAAATAAAAAACGCGGTTAAAAAAAGGAGAAATATAAGAAACAGGAATTGACGTTGCTGTGTCGTTCTCCGATTATCAGAGTTAAAGGGCGACAATGGAATAAGCATGGGAGTTTCAATTCCCATAATGCTCTCCTCTTCAGGTATATCGATTGTATCCGGGTTATTTTATTCAAGACTTTTGAAAACATTTTTAGAGCTTCAAGTTCTGTCAATTTTCAAATAGTCATTTATAGAGTTTGGTTTGCTTGTTTTATGGCATATATTTAAAGGCTCTTTTATTCCGATTCCGAATCCAGTAATTTTGAAAAAAAATTATGCTTGAAGTTCTTTGTACCACTATATATATATATATATATATATATATATATATATATATATATATATATATATATATATATATATGTATATGTAGTGTTTGGTTTGTTTGTTTGTTTTGTAGAGGAAAATATTTGTTTTATAAAATTTGCAGAATAGGATAACGTTTTGCAAAGAAAAAACAACAACAAAAAAACAATAACGTCAATATCTGGTGCATTTTTGATCAGAAAGCCAATGTATTCAGACGGCCTGATCTGGTAATATCAGAATCTGATCTGCATAACTGTATTATGCAGGCACATAATCATGACAGACCAACAGACCTATCGACACACAGACCTCCTAAGAAGATAAGAGAAAACATCTAAACATAACGTTTAAACAAGACTTTTTTTCGAGTGTTTGAAAACAGTTTTATATTCGCCGTATTTACCTTTCATGTTCATCAACAAATTTGTTCTCTAAAACAACATAGAACACATGTGTTGTCTGAAGATACACAGAAAAAAAAAGAGTAATGGATTCCGCCTCGGGGAGTTATTTCACTCTTAACGAGAATAGTACTTGAGAATTGCGACCATTAAAAATAAACACGTAAACAAACATTTCTATCAAAAATATCTGTTTCGAAGTGTCACACGGAAAAAATCAGTTATAAACCTGATTTTATTAAATTTTTGGTTTAAAAACACATCTTGTAAAATATACTTAAAGTAGAAAATAAAACCACATCTTGTAAAAGATACTTAAAGTAGAAAATGAAAGGATTTTTTCAGTGATAAAAAATAATAAACAATTTTTGACAAAAAAATAATAAAATAAAAAAAACAAAAACATGCGATATGGCAAATATTTTTAATTAAAAATTAGTGAAAATTAAAAATTATTTTTAAGTAATCTGAAAATCTTTAATAATACATACAATGTTTGTTTGTTTTATTAATTTTTAAATTCATGAAAAATGTCATTTTCTCGTGACAAAAATAAACTTGATTTTTGTTATTTATAAAATGTGTGAAATGGTTTAAACACAGATGGTGTACTAATTTTTAAAAAGGTTGGGTACGTGATTTATTTCTTCCTAACCATTACCATTCCTGTGCGTTCACTGGTTGTGTTAGTCGAAAGTCTAATCAAAGCTTCGACACACATCGCAGTGTCTAAACCAACACTGTAACAAAAGAATATATTTTCGAAATAAAATCACAACTCCAACTATTTCTGATTGTTTCTGATCATAATGGTTGATTATTCATATTAGTTAAATTCTCCGGACTGCTAATCACATCTTGAGTGTTATTTTCACAACAATGTAAACTGCGATTTTTTCAGGTGTAAATTGTGTCGAACTAAGAAATGTTTCCGTGAAACTCGAGAATCAATATGGAATGTCGAACGGAACCCTTTATTTACTTCACATGGGTAACCAGCCATAACTGGATAGAAGTCCTGAATGATTCGCAATTTTCTTTTGTATTGTAATTCCATTATAAACGGCACTATTTGGGGGTTGAATATGCAATCCTTTATGCGAGCGACACTTAAAATAGAATTGCGATTTACAAGATGAGAACACGAGTCTGAATACCCCAAATAATGCGAAATACACAAGATGTTTTGTGGGCAGGGGGGGTTACAGGGAGATTACATTGTTATTCGTCCCCCCCTTCTTGTAACGCGAACAAATATCTCGTTTTTCAACTTCCTGGAGACCTGGTTCCAAATAGTAGCCCTTAAGTCTAAGTGTCTTGTTTGAGGCGAACAAGAGTAAAAAATATAACAAGTGAGAATCTCGTATATACCGCAACATTATTTTCTGAAGTGGACATATCGAATTCTGGGTGGCCAAATTCAAAATCAGAGATATTTTCTATCTCTTGTGTTATTCTATTTCTTAATTAAATATTTTTATTTGCAGTAAATCTGTATGCAGCGCACCTGTGCAACCCACTAAGCATATTTGCATATTTGCATATTTGATAGAAGTGTGTTTTTAATAAAACATAAGATAGCTCATAAACCTGCTGCATGCATAAGAGATAGCTAGCTAGGGAGAAATTAATATATATATATATATATATATATATATATATATAGAGAGAGAGAGAGAGAGAGAGAGAGGGGAGAGATAGAAAGAGAAAAGAGAAAGAGAGAAAGGTAAGAGGAAGAGAAAAATAGGTTTATAAATAAATTTATTTCCATCATCGTCCTTCGTCGCCTTCCCTAGGTTTGTAAAGGTGCACAAACATGTTTTCTCACGTTCAAGTTTCGCCGACTAAAAAAAGAGAAGAAGAAGGGGGGGGAAGTTCTTATCCGAAGATCCCATGATTTGCACAACTTCCATTCGGTGCAATCCCTCCGACCTTTCATTAACACGACTTCTGTTATCTAACACGTGACACATAACAATGTGAAACAAAGTAACATATTACACTACAAAGTGTTGAAGGTGAGTAGATGTTACTAACATGTCGAATATGTCTCGAAAAAAATAAAGGACCGCCTTATATATGTCTCTTCGATTTGGTAATTTTGTTTTACGGCATATTAACGTTTTAGAGTTATTTAATGCAGATTCTGGGCATTTTGTTAAAAGTTTTGAGTTTCGAGTTTTTATATCTTCAAATATTTATTCATAGTATTGGGTTGGTTTGTAGAGAAAATTGTTCTTTTTGCTTTTGGCTTTGTAGCACATGATAAAGTTTTACAAAGCGAAAGGAAAAATAATGATTGATGCATTTTTGGTCAGGAAACCAATATCTTCAGACAGCCTGATCAGGTGGCACAAGTGTATCTCTGGTGTCCGTAAAAAGCAAATAATGAGATTGTACATGTAAAAGATACATCGGACGTCGCCCGAGAATGAAAGCGGTTATAAGCTAATAGAATATGTAAACAAAATATGTGCGTATTATAAAAATGTCTTAAATAACAACTTACAGAAACGAACAATTATTCTCTTATGTAGGACTAGCGAGAGAGAGAGAGAGAGAGAGAGAGAGAGAGAGAGAGAGCGAGAGAGAGAGAGAGAGTAAAATAATATGACACGCCATAAATTTGGACGATCCATATTGATTATGTCTAAATGAGAATTCTGAAATTCTAAACTTTTAGGACCACAAGACGTATTAAACTTTATCATTGAAATAGCGAGCAGCTGTATACGCAGAATAAACTTTACTTTATATTAACAATGCATGAAAAAAACAAAAAAAAATAAATAAAATGAATTCAATAAGTACTGCAAACACGTATCTGTTAAGTAAGCTTAATTAATTGAACACACCCGCAAAAGAAAAGAATGCGTGACTCTATACGAAAGAAGTAGATGTCAGCCAAACCTTTGTTTGAATCAAGCTCAATCATAGGCTCATAAACAAACTTCTTTTCATAATAAACTTTATTAATCTAAATAAGAAGCATTAGAATCGACACATTTTTGCCAACGAGAAATAAGTTTACATATACCATTAGCATAGAAATCTGGAGTTCTGGAAGCGATGAAGTCATCGATGTCATTCCGCATCATCTCGACTTTTGAAAAATTTTTCGCGTGGGAAGTTGTCAAGGTGCATGAAAAAGTGATAATCGGTGGGCGAGAGGTCCGGTGAATATAGTGAATAACGCAGAGTCTTGTAGCCCCATTTGTTCAGCTTCTGCAGAGTCAGTTGAGCAATACGCGAGCGAGCGTTGTGATGGAGGAGAATTGACCCCTTCGTATTGACCGATCCCGGGCATATATGTTGGAGCTTCTGGTGCGTTATCCAAACTTTTGGACTCCCTTATTTCCTTTGAATGGCAGACGACTCTTGAGTGGTTGACGCTGAGTTCAACAGTAACTTCTCGTGTGGTTTTGCAAGGATCGGCTTCAATTAAGGCTTTCAAATGTTCGTTATCAACCGCAGTCGACCGTCTTCATCAACGAGGCTCGTCATCATTGCCAAATTTCTTGAACTACTCTTGTGCCACACGTTCGTTTGATGTTCCTGGGCCAAACGTATCATTGATATCACGAGCTGTCCCCCAAGCTTTTTGGCCTAGTTTGAATTGGAAGAGGAAAATCGTTCGGATTTGAATTTTGTCCATGCTGTTGAAAAGCCTGCAAAAAGTGAATAAAGAGATTGAGAACGGTACGGAATAACACGATTCGATAGAGCGAAAAATGCGCTTAAAAAGGATATATAACATGGCTATATATATTAATGAATTAATTCAGAAATCATATATTAAAGTAGCATATGTAAGAAAACGATATTGTTTTTGCACCAACCTAATAGCTAAAATATACACAATGTGTATATGTATAAACAGTACATAATACAAATTTCATGCATTTTAACTTGACGATTTGCGTGGATGAAAATCGGAACTTATTATATATATATATATATATATATATATATATTATATATATATATATATATATATATAATTATAAAACTCAGATGACCTTGTAACGATGTATGTAACCCACTTTCCGGTTTCCGACATCCGATTTCGCATGCGCACATGACCTGCGCACTGAAATATTACCGTTATTATTTCCAAATTATTATTTAACATGGGAAGAGTGGTGTTTAAAATAACTTAAACGTGATACAGAAATGAACGATGTAAAAAAAGCAGACAGTATTAACAATTGTTTATTTGGATACTTTAAACGCGAAAAAAAAAACGAAAAACAAAAGAACAATTGGGATACTGAAATATTAACGTTATTATTTCGAAATTATTATTTAACATAGGAAGAGTGGGGTTTAAAATAACTTCAATGTAATAAAGAAATGACCGGTGTAAAAACAGCAGATATATCAAAATTTGAATTTAACTATAATAAGTATTATGGTATCTGTTCAGTGCACATTTACCTATAAGTATGGCCAACCACTTATAATTCAGTAACTGTAAATTTTTTTTTTCAAAAACAATCAATTATAATAAACAGAACAACTCATAGAAATCTATCTATATTCTTTTTTCATTTTAATATACTTTCATAGAAATGTTTCTGTTATGTTAAAAAAAAAATTTTCTTTACGTCACAAGTGTCACGCTCATACATGAACTCCACAGCTGATATAACATACTGACTCAACGGGTCACGGGTAGTCTAATATATATATATATATATATATATATATATATATATATATATATAGAGAGAGAGAGAGAGAGAGAGAAAGAGAGAGTCAGTGAGTGAGTGAGGAAGTGAGATTTTTATCAAATATTCAATTGTGTTTATTTCAGCTACGTTTCAATCCAGACAGTAAAAAAGAAACGAAATGGATTTCGTTCAATCGTTCTTTTTTATTTTCAGCTAGAATTACGGAGAGAAATGCTTAATCATGTTCTGAAGCAGGTTTTAATTTCCCACGGAATTTTGTTTATATCTCATGTTTAACAAATTTTTCTGATATTTCAGTTATATTGTAACCATCGTTGAAATAACATAATACGAATAACAAATATACGTAACTACTTCATTTTACAAGTACACTTTAACAATGAATATATTTTTGTCTTTTTCTTTCCATATATTTGTCATATATATATATATATATATATATATATATATATATATATATATATATATATATATACATACTAGCATGGGCACCCGGCGTTGCCCGGCGTTGCCCGGCGTTGCCCGGGTGTTTGGAGGTGTATGCTGAGCAAAAAAAAACACAACAAAAAATAATAATAATAAAATAAAATTAAAAAAACGTCAATTTTTTAAAAATTTGACCCCTATTATAACCCCTTAAAATTTATTGTTTTATGCTCAAATCAAGTTATTAAGTAAGATTCATGATCAAGGAACATATATCTTCCCTGAAAAAAAAAAGGTCAATTTTTTTAACTTTGTCCCCTATTAGTACCCCTTAAAATTTATTGTTTTGGGCTTAAATCAAGTTATTAAGTTAGATCCATGTCCACGGAATCTATATCTAAAATTTCAAGTGTTTAGACCCAAAATTGTCGGAAGATTTTGGTTAGAGTTAGAGTTTGGTTAGGTCAAATCGTTGAACTTTGGCTCCTTAATCGCCAGATTTCTGGCCACAAACCGATCACATAGATTTTCCCAAATGTCAGTACCCTGTATATCAAATTTCGAGTTTGTAGACTAAAAATTGACAGAGTTATTGCGTAGGGAAATTTACACACACAAAAACACAGACAGACAGACACTTTCGCATTTATATATATACTAGCATTTCAGCCCGGCGTTGCCCGGGTGTTTGGACGTGTCTGTTGAACAAAAAAAAAAAAGCAAAAAAAAAAAAAATGTGGTAGTAGGAAGGCAGGCTCGAACCCGTACAGTGACATTTTTTTAAATTAAGGCTAGACCATAGACTCTCAACCTGGGGGCCATGGCCCCCAAGGGGGCCATGGCAATAATTTAGGGGGGCCATGGTGGAATTTTCTTTTTTAATTGATTAAGTTGACAATAAAATTTTGTTACCTACATAATATTGTTACGAATGTGTGTGTACGTGTGTATGTATGTATGTGTGTATGTATGTGGGAGAGAGGTGATCGAATTATCTCAGTGTGGCCTTGGATATCAGCACGTAAACATGTGGGTATAATTGATTCTGAACCATACTGTATACTGTTTTACTTATTTTGTTCGACAATTATAAATGCGGTCGCTGTTTTCGTGTGTGAAATATTTGTGCACTTCCTTTATTATTTTCTTATTTTTTGGTATCATTGTATTCATGCTCATTCCCTACTCAGGTATTCCTGCTTTTTTTTTTTAGTGCTAATATTGATGTGACTCGCTATTCTTCTCATAATTTCAATTGGGGCAGTGCTTGTCAAAGGAGGTGTGTTCTTGCTGTAGAAAGTACATTTCAGCTTGCTAGGTTGAGTGTGAATGTTTATCATCTTTACTCTCTCTGTGTATGTTTGTGTATGACTGTGTGTGTGCTTAATGTGTGAGTCCATGGATGTATTATGTATGTGGATATTTGTGTGTTTGTCATTTTATCACTTGTCCTATTTATCTGTCCTTCATTATCATTCTTTTGTCTTATCACTTAATGTTTGTTCTGATGGTCTGTCTTCTTTATTTTCCCTAGATTTGCGATGGCTACTAGTGTTACTAAGAAGCGGAAGTACAGTGAAGAGTACATTAGCTACGGATTTACATCAATTCTCGCTGATGGCATCGAGAAACCTCAGTGTGTACTGTGCTTCAAAGTGTTGGGGAACGATTCTATGAGGCCTAGTAAGTTGAAGCATCATTTGCAGACCATCCATCCACAGTATGCTGAAAAAGACCCCGATTTCTTCAGGCGCCATGAAAGTAGTTTCGGAAAACAGAAACTGGATGCAACTGGTGCTTTCCAACAACAGACCTCAAGTGTAGTTGAGGCATCATACGAGGTTGCCCTTGAAATAGCGAAGCAAAAGAAGCCCCACACAATTGGTGAAACCTTAATTAAGCCATGTACTTTAAAGATGGTCAAGCGTGTTCTTGGAGATGCAAATGAACGTAAAATTCAACAAATTTCCTTGTCAAACGACACAGTGAAGCGGAGAATTAATGAAATGTCAGATGACATAAAGGAAAAAGTGATACAGGAGATCAAATCGTCTCCAGCTGGTATGTTTGCAATACAACTGGATGAGTCAACGGATGTGAGTTCGTGTGCACAGCTACTCGTGTTTGTTAGGTATATTTTCTTGTGTGATATCAAGGAAGAATATCTGTTATGTACACAGCTTGAGACCACCACAACAGCTGAAGATGTGATGGAAAAGCTATCTTCTTTCTTCAAAGCTAACAGGATCCCATGGGAAAATTGTTGTGGAGTCTGTACAGACGGGGCTCCAGCGATGCTGGGATCAAAATCAGGGTTCCAGAAGCGTGTCAAGGAAGTAGCTCCGAATGCCAAGGGGGTTCATTGTATGATCCATCGTTTTGCACTGGCGTCGAAAACCCTCCCTGATGAACTTTGCAAGATCCTGGAGGCAGTGGTCAAATGCGTCAACTTTGTAAAAGCTGGAGCTCTGAACTCTCGCCTTTTCCAGAACCTCTGTAGAGACATGGATTCGGAGCATGAAGCTCTCCTCTTTTACTCCAAAGTGCGCTGGCTTTCCAAGGGCAATGTTGTGAATCGAGTGTTTGAACTTCGGGGGGAGCTAAAATTGTTCCTGGAAATGCAAGGGAAAGATGATCTGTTGAGTCACTTCAATGAGGTTTTGTGGGAGCCACGTCTTGCATATTTAGCAGATATATTTGAGCAGCTAACTAGGTTGAATCTGAAACTACAGGGCAAGGAAAGAAATGTGTTTCACCTGATGGACTGTCTTCGTGGATTTCTTGCCAAGCTCCAGAATTGGCAAAGGAAAGTCGGTGCCGGGAATGTTGCCATGTTTGAAAACCTTTCAGCTGTCCTTGACGAGAATGAAGAAGATAGTCTGCTTGACCCATTACTTAAAACTGAAATCACCCAGCATCTGAGATCCTTGGAAAGTGAACTTAATATGTACTTCCCAGAATTCGAGGAGGAAGAAGGGAAGTTGGTAAGGAATCCATTCTCTGGCACTCTTGATATTACTACCATTCCCAGTGATGTTCAGGACGAGTTCCTTGATCTCAAACATGATTCTGCTGCCAAAGATCTCTATGAAGAAAAATCTCTGAATGTATTCTGGTGTTCGATGCATCAGTCATATCCAAAAGTCAGTGAGATTGCACTTCGACTACTCTTGCCTTTTTCAACTACCTATTTATGTGAGTCTGGTTTCTCCACCCTTCTACAAATCAAGAATAAGAGCCGCAACCGATTGGATGTGGACCCCGACATGAGATGTGCATTGTCAGTGACACAACCTCGGATTCGTCAACTGACTGAAAAGAAACAATATCAGCCTTCCCACTGATGTGTGATAAAGTATGCAGAGGTTAATTGAACTTTCTCCCATCCAAATCAAATTTGCTATTGTCTGCTAGTCTTTTGTAGTCTAGTGATGTAAGTTAAGCATATCACAGAAATCTATCAATATAAGATAATTATGACTGTAAACTTTGTAATAAAGCAAGGGTGTTCTCTTCATCAACATTTTATTTATTCTTTTTTTTCTGCGCCTTTTTTGGCAGGGTGGGATTTGGGAGAAAAATGAAGGGGAGCCACACGAATGTTGAGAATTCATGAAGGGGGGAATGGAGTGAAAAAGGTTGAGAACCACTGGGCTAGACAATCTAAAGGAGAGGATAACTTTCAAAATATCGGCGAAAAAAGTGATCCCCCCCCGTAGAAAAGTGCCTAGTTGAAGGGGAAGATATTAATGTTTTTAGCCAATTTTTCGATATTTGTCGTATGAAAGGTCAAACTTTAAAACGAAACTGATCTTTGTAAAATCTGTCGCCTCCATTGAAAGTTTAAGGTAGATATGCAAACATATATACATACATACATTTATATATTGGTAATTAAACATTTTCGACCCAAACTGATAAAAAAGCTTGCCCTATCTCTGAATAACCTTTATGTAAAATTTCAAATATTTAGACCAGAAATTTTCTGAGTAATTTGGTAGAGACTGCAGAGGTCAATTTTTTTTAACTTTGACCCCTATTATGACTCCTTAAAATTTTTTGTGTTGGGTTCAAATCAAGTTATTAAGTTAGATCCATGTCCAAGGAACCTATATCTAAAATTTCAAGTGCGTAGACCCAAAATTGTCGGAGGTGTTTGGTAGAGTTCTCAAAGGTTAAATCGTTGAACTTTGACCCCTTAATCGCCAAATTTCTGGCCACAAACCGATCACATCGATTTTCCCAAATTGACAGAGTTATTGCGTATGTACACAGATACACAGATACACAGACACTTTCACTTTTATATATATATATATATATATATATATATATATATATATATAGATATATATATAGATATATATATAGATATATATATAATATATATACAAATAAATTTTTTATATATATATATATATATATATATATATATATATATATATATACATACATACATACATACACATAATTATATATGATTTATATCTATGTTTGTGTGTTAAAGAAGATCCGAAAAGCGCTTATCTCGGCATAATTTCTTGTCTTCCTGAAATTCCTACTTGCCACTTGTACTGGACAGTATTTTATTTAACTGTATTTATTGAGCACTTTTGAAGTAAATACTGAAAATTGAGACATAAATATTTTGTCTCATAATAACATTTTAAGTGAACCCATGAAATAATATTAGTTTGTTCCTGAAGTAGTTAAACATTCTCACAAGACTTTCTTTCACTACCTAATAAAGAATGTAAGAAATCAACTTAGAAATTTAACTTTTTATTTCCTTAGCAAGCGTACACACACACACACACACACACACACACACACACACACACACACACACACACACACACACACACACACACATATGTATGTACTGTTTCAAAAATAATAAAAGAATATTTTTTATTTACGTTCAAATAAAATATGAGCGATTTTCTAAGAAAAAGGTTTTCTAAGGTGAAGACGCTACTTAACCGTGTCATCTGTTTAAAAATCAACAAAACACTCCATATATATATATATATATATATATATATATATATATATATATATATATATATATATATATCTTGGCAGTACTTCGCAAACGAAGATTCTATGAAGGGGGTTGGTTCTCCACGTCGACTGCAGCCACGCTTGTTGCTGACGAACCCGTTTAAGTTTAATGGTTAAAGTTAAATTCTGTAAATCAAAATATAAACACATATATTTCATGTTAAGAATTTATTGTTTGAAACAAGAAATATATAGAGAGAATTTATGTTTATTTCCTTAATCCATGGATTCTCAATAATGGCTCACATCATCAGAGGAAATGAAATGCAGTTAGCAAAATGTTCAGCTGTGAATAAACAAGTATTTTGCTTTTCAGCACATATATTGAAAATGTTATTTGAATGGTGAATAATAGTTAGAGGAAAAGGAATTTCATACAACCTTAAATATTGAGCTTTACCTTTTTGGCTAAGATCATCCTGCAAGTATTACCTCAATGTAATTTCTGACTTGATATAAATACACACACACACACACACACACACACACACACACACACACACACACACACACACACACACACACACACACACACATATATATATGTATAAATATATATATGTATGATAAAATCATTTTTGTTTATTTCTTTCTTATTTTTTTCAAAAAGTGTGTAACCATCTTTTACTTTAAATCCGGCTCGAAACTGGAGCACTACACACTTGAAACCACCGGACTAACACGTAAATTCTCGTCTCCTCGCCAAAATGAAGAAAAAGAAAAAGAAATTCACGAACCGGACTTTCGACCCTGATGAGGCTATGTATTAGCGAAATATCGGACTTACAAAAAAAAAAAAGCAATAAACAAAAATGATTTTATCATTATATTCGACACTTCAAAGTTTTCAAATATTTCTTAAATTTTATTTTACTTTAAAAATGTGTCTTCAAAAAGTGTGTAACCATCTTTTACTTTAATATATATATATATATATATATATATATATATATATATATATATATATATATATATATATATATATATATATATATATATATATATATATATAATCCAAATAGTAAAACAGAACATCGCTCGCCACACACTATGGAAATTCAAAAGAGCAAAACCTGACACCAGTTGTGAAATAGGATTTTTTAAGGAAATCTAGCAGTTGCAAATTCTAAACTTACCTTGCTACCTGTGCGAAAAACTGTTTATTTTCATGTTCAAGGATAGAGATAAGCTCCTTAATAAGAAAAATGAAACCTCTGTTAACTGCGAACTCCACATATTTCACTTTCTTTGCTATTTAGATACTCTTTCATAAAATTTGTTTGAACTATTTTCACTGTTATCTTATATTATTACGATCTATATAGAGAGTCTAATTTTGTGTTTTTACATGCAATAAGCAGGGCTGACCTGCTTGCATACCTAGCTCGTCCATTTATAACCTTATCTCTTCTCATTTATAATCTTTTATAAGCTTAAAACCTTACCCCTTAGACACACACCTCTACTCAATCTTCAGTTAGAACTCTAACCATATTATATGCCTTCTTGTATCTTTTACTCTTTTATTTTTATTATGTCTTTTTAAGATTTTTCTTTTGTTTTAACTTTCCTCTTGTAGCTATCCCCTTAGCCTTATTATTCTTTGTATTCAATAATTTCCCAATGATCAATCTCTACTATAGTTTTATCTGTTTATTTCCATTATTGATTTTTTTAAATCTGATTCAATCTGATTTTTTAAACTATCACTTTATTTTCTCATCATTTTTATGAACTATTTTTTTTAATTCTACTATTATGGAAATACAATTTATTTTTTATTATTTATAATCTATATTTTATTTTATATTTAACTCCTAAATCCACGGCTGCATCCAGTTTTTACTCTTACTTATTTGATATTGTTTCACTTCTATTTTGTTTCCATACTTATTGCTCTATATTTTGTCTATTGCTTTGTTATTTGTTACTTTCCAAATAATCTTTATTTTTATAAACTTCCACTGTGACTCTACTACTTAATTATTTATTTTTGTAATTTATTTAATATAACTTTGAATTTATTAATTGTTCATCATATCCATTATTATTTTGTACATATTTTATTATCATTTATTATATTCCTTTTTAATATTTTTCTTATTATATGCTCCGTTTTAATTAATGTTATATTCTTAATATTATTGTAATTATTATCATTATTATTATCATCATTATTATTTGCTATAGTTAATATCATTCATCATCATTTGTTATCGTTACTATTTTTTATTTTTAATTCGGAATACTGGAAGAAGAATTTCATTGTAGTGTGGGATTAACCTCATTGAAGATAACCAATCCTGTTGAATTGCAGCATATATTCCCCGCAAATATTGCAAAACACGTTTGGGTTGTTTCAACAACGTCATCTGGGAGATGATGTAGCCATACTTCACTTTTGCTCCAAAAATCTACAAAGTACTGACTTATGAATCAATTCCTTACATTAAGAGAATAAACCTTACTTTGACCAAGAAATCAACCAAACATGCCTATTTACTACTAAGTATCAACTTCTTACCAACTACATACTTCATTGTATAACAAATTTAACGTTTACTTTAATGTTTGTGATGTCATATTCAATTCACATACATCACAATAACAACCTACACTTGAAATTATGAAGCTAGAATGTACATAGAAATACACCTAATGTACTGTCGTTGGATGCACCTAGGCTTCACAGTCAGATAAACTATTCTAAAAAAACGACTTTTGAGACTAGTACATAATCCACATGTATATTTAGTCAAAGTCAAAGATTAAAAACTGAAAGAGAAACAATGACGGGTATGAGACAGTTAAAACAATAATAACAAACGAGGGTAGGAAAACGAAGGAGTTAAATAATCGAAAGACTGATTAAGTTCGTAAAAAATGGAGCATGTAATGTCACGTTGCATGGCAAATAAACAAAGAGAAGTAGAAATGAGTAAAATATATCGTTGAACAAAATGTTGACGTTGCTTACAATCAGTCTTTCCTTGTAAAAGTAACAAATGAGTAAGGATGGTCGAAGCGTACTTTGTCTAAAAGACAACAACAACTACTACAACTGTCGAGCAACCATCCCTTTTATCTTCTCCAACTCTCAGTCAACGAAATTCACGCGTGACTGGAATGTCTATTTAACCTGTAAGGAATGGCACTCAGGTTCTTTGATTAACGGACCACCGGCCGTGTTGGTCACAACTACCAGCACTCCTTCTTCCCCACCGACCTACCCTCGGCAAGTCAACCAATTCAAAATTCTCACAATATTCCCCACAAAAGAAAAAATCTTTAAGAGAATAAAACAGTTTGTTTAGACTACTGCTAAACTGGGTCTACCAGTTACAACTCCTTGGGGGTTGCAAGTCGGACAGAACCATTGTTCATCTTCTGGTGGTGCTTCAGTTAGACCCACACAGCTGAAGCGAAACCAGTCATTGCATCTATCGCAGACTCTCATAGGTCTGGTATCCTCAGGTCTATTACAGCTAGGGCAGATCCAAATTATAGTACTTTCTCGCGTGTACGGTCCTGGCTTATATCCTGTGAACTCGATGGTTCCATGCCTATCGGGTCGGGTTCTCCAGACTGTTGAGAGATTTCCAGAGGAAAGAGATGCTTGATAGAGTATGTGTCTATAGTCCCCATTCCCTTTCCTCACCTTCACCATGCGCACCAATTCATCACTTCCTCAGATTAGCTGCAGAACTTCACCTACGGACGAGAAAAGCGTCATCTTCAGAGAGCTTTTTATGAGCACTATATCTCCTGGTTTTACTTTATCTTCAAAAGAACAATCAGCCAAGCTCATTGCCCTTTCTCTGAGACTCAACAAATAGTCCTCATTCCAAACTTTCCTAAATTTAGTCAGGCTTTCTTCCCGGGAATGCAGGGTTTGAATCAAGTCACTTCGACTAAGAGGATCGATCGTTTCCAGGTCCTGGTTTTCCAACCGCATTATTATTCCCTGACCAACATTCACATTCATGAGAGAATTAGGGGTTAAGACATTCAGATCAGCATCCTCAGAGCTCCTATATGTCAGGGGGCGGCTATTTATTGCACTTTGCACATCAGACAAAATTGTTAGTAGACCAAAATAGTCTACTTTACCTCTTCCTATTGCTTTATATAAGCAAGATTTTATGGTCTTGATAGACCTCTCCCAACTACTACCATATCAAGGTGAAAACAGTGGAATTGTGCAATGTTTTAAGTCATATGGGCTAAATCTTTCCTTGAATTCGTCCGCTATCATGCCCCGGTTAATGATTCTGGCAGCAGCATTTAATGTGTAAGCATTATCCAAATAAAGCTGTATAGGGATTCCATTCATGTTTGTGAACCTAATGAATGCTTAAATAAATAATTTCACAGTCATATCCGTAACCAGTTCCAAATTTACAGCCTTAATACTCATACATGTAAATAGAAGAATGTACGTTTTATAGTCTTTTTCTTGTCCTTTAACATAGATGTGGCCGGTAAAATCCACACCGGTATGTAGATAGGGCCTGACAAAATTCACTCGAGGGGCTGGTAAGTTGGTCGAATTTGGTATTGAAAAGGAAACGACATTATAGCGTTTACATTTCACACAAGTACTAACTACATTTTTAACAGACTGACTGGCTTGTGGTATCCAATAACCTGCCAATCATATTTCAGTCAAGTTGTGGTCAAACCTAAGTATTGGCTTCTTTGGTGATATTCTTGAATAATCAATCTTGTTAGATAATGATCTTTTCCCAATAAAATAGGATTTTGGACCTCATATGAGTGATATTCCGATTTTCCTATTCTTCCCATCGATCGTATAATGCCCTTGTGGTCCAAAAAGAGATTCAAATTCTTCACCAGTTTAGGCATGCTATTTACTCCAGGGTCCAACAAAAAGTCCAACTCCCTTGAAAAGGATTGTTTTTGCATTGTCTTGATCAGGTAGGCATTTGCTTGTAACTCAGGATTGAATATCAGTGAAGTTACACTGATCAACTTACTTAAACTGGAGAATTTTTTCAATTTGACTTCTGATGTAGCCACTCCGGCATAATTTACTGAAGCGCCAATCCGCTCCATTTGAACTTTAGAAAGGCAACCCAACTCACGATGGCACCAGGAGGATTCTTCTTGACTTACTCATTTCGGTCTCTCATACCAAAGAGAAACCTTTTCTTTAAATTTCTTGATACTCAAACCTCTGGTGATGTAATCGGCATGATTGTCATCTGTTGAAGTGTACTGAAAGTTTTTATGTTAAAATCAGATTTAACCTTCTCAGACATTTGAGCTATGTCCTGCAATCTATTCCGTACAAATACATTTTTCGTTTGGACGAAGTCAGCCAAAATCCGGGACAGAACTACCTGAGCATCTGTGATTACACAGACGTCTTTTATAGAAATGTCCTTTAGGGACTCTTTTATAAAAGGGAAACATTTAATTGCTAAAAATACTGCTAGAAGTTCCAACTTGGGAGGGATTTTCCCTGCAAAGGAGCCATTTTCGCTTTGGCAAATACCAAGGATTAATTTCCATCCTGTACAACATATACCGCAAACCCATATGCGGCTTTAGACGCATCACAGAAAAAGAATAACTTTGTATCCTTTCCTTCATCTATAACCCTCCTGGGGAAAGATACAGAGTCTAACGCTGATAAATCTTTTGTCAACGTTCTCCAAACTGAACTCATACCTTGAGGAACCATATTATCCCAATTCAGTTTTTGTCTCCATATTTCTCTCATCAATAAACGACCTCGCACTGTCACAGGTAGATACAGAGACAAAGGATCAAATACCTTTGAGGTCTCCGATAATATTTTCCTCTTAGTTGATGCCTTCAAGTCGCATGATGGTGGGGAGACTCTTATAGAATCTTGGACAGAGTCATATTGATACCCCAGCACCTTTTCCCAACCAGAATCGAATCCTGATAACGTTCCATCTGCCTCCATTTTCTTTTGGAGTGTTACACAGTTGGAATTGCAAGACTGTAAATTAAAATTTCCCTTCTGCAGACGCTCTCTCGCAGAGGTATACAAATTAGATAGATTTTTTGCATTATTCGCAGTTTTCACTAAGTTGTCAACATAAAAACTGGATTTCAGTGCCTCCGAACATTCATCCAAAGGGAACTTCTCTGCATGAAACTTTAACACGTAATTTAAAATAAAAGGGCTTGCATTGAAGCCAAAAATAAAGGTTTTGTACCTGTAGCAATGTAATTTTTCACATTTCTTCAGAAAAAAGCAAAACCGATTACGATCCTTTTCCGATGCCAGACGAATCATCAGAAATGCTTTTCTGATGTCAGCCAACAAGACATTTCGGTTTGTTCGGAATCGGATCATCAATTTTAACATGTCGGTCATCAGGTTCACTCCAGGATATGCTGCTTCGTTCAATTATACTGAGCCCTTATGTTTATAAGAACAATTAAATACTGGCATCACCTTGGTAGTAGTCTGGTCTGTTAGTTTTAGCACTGGCCTTTGGGGAATACATATATAGTCTTTAAATTGTTCGGGAGGCACAATCATTTCTTCGATAATACCCTCGTCTTCTTGTTGTTGAAAAACTTTCAGATACTGATTATACAAGTTTTTCTTCTCCAGATCCTTATTAATCTTTTCTAGCACCCGAATTGTAATTAGAAGGACCGATTTTAATTTATCTTCATACCACTGAAGTTGTACATGATAGAGACCATCTTTGTATGTGATTGAATCTCTAAACTGCTTAACCTTCTCTTCATTCAAGGTGGAGAATTTCTCGTCAGTGGGTAATCTAATAGATTCAAGGTTGAACATGTTCTCCAACCCTCGCTTACACTACTCTCTTCAAACCAATTTTTTAGAGGGTCTGGGTAGGATTCCTCTGGGTGAATCACGTAGTTAATTCTGGAAGATGTAAGTAGTGGAGTTTTAGCCAACACCTCTGCATAATTAATCTGTGTTCTTTTTTGGTTTTTTAATCTGGAGCTTATATAGAAAAGAACACATGTTTCCTAAGGGAATTAGTCCCTTTTGGGCCTCGAATGCTGCTCCATACATGGAAGGGACTATCTTTAAAGGTTCCAGGTACTGGATTGCGTCGAGTCCTAGTAACCCGTCTATAGTAACCAAATCTTCCTTAGCATTAAACTTTGCAGGCAGTCTGCGATTCTTTAAATTTCCAAGAATCCGAGTAAGTCCTTCAAGGCTGTAAAATAAGTTCAACTTGGTCGCAAAAATCTGAAGAGTATGTGTTTTGCCGGGCATCAAATTCAATCCCAACGAGATTCCCTTAAAGGTTTTAGGACTCGTTCCTAAAAAGGTCTTTACTTCCATTATTTTATCCTTTGCGAAGGAGAGGCAATTTAGCTTCTTTAAAATTAAAGAATCCAAATAAGTTCTTTGACTGCCAGTATCTAACAGGTAGTTTACCTTCACTTTTTTATCCACTCTTTGCACTATTATTTCAATTATAGGAGAAAGCAAAGCATTATCATCTTTTGTAGGTAGGCAGGTATCAACCTGCATACTACTTGTTGAACACATAGCAGTTATGTGTCCTTTAGAGTTGCAACTATGGCAACAAATTTTTCTCGATGTCCTTAATGGACACATATTCCCCAAGTGAGATCTCTTTAGGCACCGAAAATAAAGGCGCAGCTCTCTACACCGGGTTATCAAGGCTTCATGGGTTGTATAGTTGCCACAACCCTCAGACAAATGTTTATTGCTTTTGTAAAAGTCGCAGCTTACGTCGGATCTCAATTCGCTATTAAAAGTCTTAAGAGACGAGGTTTCTATCGTCTCCTCTGGTTTAATCTTAGGTTGCAGCCTAGGTTTGGACATCAGTACCTTGGTCGGCTGTCTGGCAACTAGCATTTGTTTCACTATTCTTGGTGTTTCCTTCAATAGCGTGGACAATGTCGGGTATGTAGTCCCAGAGATTCGTAAGAGTTCTTCCTTTACTTCGGGCGGGAATTTCGCGAATAACACCTGTGCTATTATTATTGCTCCAGCTGACTTATCGTCATATAAGTCACAACTATACGATGATCTTAGCTCCCACATATCCGCCTGGGTTTTTATCATAAATTTTTTAATCCTTCCAGGTTTGTGGGATTACCTAACTGGAAATCTAATATTTCCTTAATCATTTCACCTCTTATCTCCTCCTCGTCCAAATATTGGTCCTTTAATAGCATATAGGTTATAGCGTAACTATCTATAGAGGGGGAGAGATGATTTATAAGTTGGAGGGCCCTACCTTCCAGGAACACCTAAAAATATAATCTTTCCGTGTTTGATGTTATGGACATGGCACGATTTTCAAACTTCGTCAAGAAGTTCTTGAAGCTCCTCTTGTTGGTGTTAAAGTCCTTCCCATCAAAGCGTGGTCCCTTCAACTTTATTTTAAATGGCTCCAGAGAAAACGAAGGATGGGCTCTTGGTTTGAAGGGTGGTGATCTCTCATTTTCTGGAGTAACCGGGTTGCCATGACTAGAGGTTGAGTCAACATCTTCTTCCATCAAGGTAACCGCTGGGTGCTCACTCTGGTCAGCTTTCTGAAGGGAAATTAAACGCTGTATCGCTCCATATGTAAAGCGGAACGAAACTAGACTTAAGCTTGCCAATGCGTTCGCTTCTTCTCTTGCAGCCAAGTGTTCCTCCATGTCAACGGAGACACCCTCAAGCTCTTCTAACCAGTCCGCTATTTCTCGCTTAAATAGAGAAACCACTTCTTCAGAGATCTTCTCTTCCTTTTCTAACCCTTCCAGGGTAGTTAGTATTTTTCTTTGAGGAAGTTCTTGTTTCATCTACAGGCCTCCATTGAGACTGAATCATCCATGTTATGAATTCAGTTGAACACTAGAATAATCCAACTCCAAAGAGGAGAAACCAATTTCGTTTCAATGTATGTATTTTAAAACGGAAAAAGAATCAGTTACACTCTGTTTCATAAGATGACGACCATTACTGTTTTATAAAACCACGTGCGTTACTGCCGCGGATTTTTATGCACACAAAAAAATGACAGTCATTTAAATATAACTAAAGTCCTTATTCATTCATTTCGTTGCAATGTGTCAGAATTAGTTTACCGATGAGTAGTGGGGGGGGGGAGAAAAGACGTTTGAAGTCTTGCAACAAAATGTCGACGTTGCTTACAATCAGTCTTTCCTTGTAAAAGTAACAAATGAGTAAGGATGGTCGAAGCGTACTTTGTCTAAAAGACAACAACAACTACTACAACTGTCGAGCGACCACCCCTTTTATCTACTCCAACTCTCAGTCAACGAGATTCACGCGTGACTGGAATGTCTATTTAACTTGTAAGGAATGGCACTCAGGTTCTTTGATTAACGGACCACCGGCCGTGTTGGTCACAACTACCAGCACTCCTTCTTCCCCACCGACCTACCCTCGGCAAGTCAACCAATTCAAAATTCTCACAATATATGTATACATGCGCAGGGAGTTGTTTGGATGAACAGAGACAGAGATTGAGTTAGAGATTGTTCGATTTGGAAAGAAACGTGCAAATCCAAAGACGGAAGGGCATAATGAAGTTGAATAAAATAACCTGAGTGTTGACTGTCGTTCCTCATGAAATCCTCTTGCAGCTTACAGATTGTCATTTAAGATCAACTAACAGGAGAAGTAAAGTTCTCCACTTTGTTGCTAGAATAAGTCGCACCCACCTGTCTCTTTGTTAAAAAGAACTGTCCTTGTGTATTATTGTGTAGATTGGTGAACTGTTTATACTTTGTTTTAACAGTCGCGCACACATGCAGATGCACACGTACACACACAAAAAGAACATTATATAGACGACCACATGTATTCATCCGTATACTCTCAATACCCTAGCTAACATAGGGACGTTGTTGGTTTTAGGTTCAATTCTTGGTTTGGGAGAGGTGGTAGTCTAGCGGCACTGATGAGTTGTGATACAACGAAACAGGACTGTATGTCGATGACTACAAATATATTTTAAAGCCCCCCCCCTCTTTGGATAGAGCACTGTCGTAAATAATCTCACTTGCTACTTAATTTGGCCGAAAAATGCGAAGCTCGCGGTTTGTTGGTATATATAAACATAAAAATATTTTATTTAATATTTATATTATTTTTTAAGGGTGTTCAGTAACAGATTCCGTCAGAAGAAGCCAGATTTTTTTTTAGATCGGAGTAGTGACATTATTGAAGATGATCTATCAGGACAATGCAGCAGAACACATTTCTATCCCTTCACAGACTAAGAAGGGCATCAGGACAGTTTCCCACCCTCGTTATAGTCCTTGTAACTTTTCAATATTTCCTAAGCTCAAGGAAAACCTTAGTTGTGTCGTTATGATATTAGGTTGGTGCAAAAACATCATCGTTTTCTCACATATGTTATTTTATATCTGATTTCTAAATTAATTCATTGCTATATATAGCCATGTTATATATTATTTTGGGGCGCGTTTTTTTTGCTCTACCGAATCGTGTTGTTCGTTATCGTTCCCAATCTCTTCATTCATTTTTTGCAGGCTTTTCGACAGCATGGACAACATTCAAATCCGAACGATTTTCCTCTTCCAATTCAAACTAGACCAAAAAGCTGGGGGGGGGGCAGCTCGTGATATCAATGATACGTTTGGCCCAGGAACATCAAAAGATTTTCTTCTTCCAATTCCAACTAGGTCGAAAAGCTGACGAGATAGCTCGTGATATCAATGATTCGTTTAGCCAAAATACCACTAACGAACGTGTGGCACAACGTAGATTCAATAAATCTCGCAATGGTGACGAAAGACTCAAAGATGAGGACGGTCGCAGCCGCCGACTGCGGTTGATAACGAATATTTGAAAGCCTTAATTGAAGGCGATCTAATCGAAAAAAAAAAACCTGAACTCGATTTTCAGCGACACTCTCCACTCTAACCTGATTCCATCCGGTTCTCGAGAACTCAACGGCTCGACTCTCTCAAACATCTTAACTCGCGCCCTTATATTATCTCATTTATGCAAATTAATGCGCAAGCCAACCTGCTGATTCGCCGCCTTCTCGTGTCCCATCGCTCGGGTTTCGAGTTCGCACATGCAACCCACCTTCGTGACTGCAGTCACACTCAATTTTCACTACACGCCCCCCCCCCGATCTCATGATCATAAACTGGGTAGTGAAGTAGTATCCGTCTTTGCTAGACACAGCTAGCGCTCGACACTCCGCTAGACACAGCTAGCCCTCACTACTCCGCTAGACAGCTAGCGCTCACTACTCCACTAGACACAGCTAGCGCTCGACACTCCGCTAGACACAGCTAGCGCTCACTACTCCGCTAGACACAGCTAGCGCTCACTACTCCACTAGACACAGCTAGCGCTCACTACTCGCCGACAAAGACAGCTACAGCTAGACACAGAAATTAATTTTTAAATTTCCCATTTAAAAACGACTTTACATACAAGTCAACTAAATCGCAGTGTAATTCTTTTTAACAGCAAAATCGACTTGAATTGTATTCTCACCAAAATAACTACCGTTCAAAAACGACACGCCTTTTCTCCTTTTCAGTACGACACGATTTCATGTTAAATTCCGTATTTAAAAATAACTTAAATACATACAAGTCGTCCGAATCACATTTTAAGTTCTTTTAACAGCGATGACATTTTTCAAACAATAAAATCCGACTCGAATTGTACTTTTATAAAATAAATCTATCCTTTAAAAACGACATCCCTTTTCCTTGTCAGCACAACAGGATTTCATGTTAAATTCCGCATTGAAATAGGACTTCTATACATACAAGTCATTCGAATCGCATTTCAAGTTCTTTTAACAACGATGAATTTTTTCAAACACAATAAAATCCGACTCGAATTGTATCGAGTAAAATATTTTTCGTTTAAAAACGATAAGTTTTTTTTCTTTTCAACACAGCAGGATTTCCCTCTAAATTCCTCGGTGAAAAACGATGAATTTAATACACACAGGTCGTCCGAATCGAATCTTTAAGTTCTGTTAACAGCGACGACTTTTTTTTTTAACAAATATAAGCGAATTTCATTCCAAATTCCACGTTTAAAAACGACGACTTTAATACAAGCAAGTAGACCGAACTGCATTCATACAAATTCATTTGACGACGATAGTTAAAGAAATACAACGAATCCCATTGGGATTAACAAACAGAAAGACATAAAATGTCCGACTCACTTCATATCTCCAACCATCGCAGTTTGACACGACTTATTCAATTCTCTCTTCGACAATGCTTTTCAATTTTTAACGCGACTTTTAATTTTTCAGGTTCGACGCGAATCATTTAAAATGTCCCATTTCATCTCGGCCGCATTGGTTCCATATTTAAAACCGAAATAGCTTCTAATCGAAAAAAAAACCTGGACTCGATTCTCAGCGACACTCTCTGCTCTAACCAGATTCCATCCGGTTCTCGAGAACCCAACGGCTCGACTCCCGCAAACATCTTAACTCGCGCCCTTATATTATCTCATTTATGCAAATTAATGCGCATTCGAACCTGCTGATTCGTCGCCTTCTCGTGTCCCATCGCTCGGGTTTCGAGTTCGTACATGCAACCCACCTTCGTGACTGCAGTCACACTCAATTTTCACTACAGGCGATCCTCACAGAACCATACGAGAAGTTGCTATTGAACTCAGGGTGGACCACTCAACAGTCATTCGCCATTTAAGGCAAATACGGAAGTCAACAAAGTTGGATAAATGGGCGCCGCATGAATTGAACGATAATAAAAAAAGATCGTCGTTTTGAGGGGTCTTGTACCCTCCTTCTTCGCAACAAAACGACCTATTTCTCTAGCGGATTGTGACGTGTGATGAGAAGTTGATCCTCTACGACAACAGACGACGTTTGGCACAGTGGTTGGATGCGGGAGAAGCTCTACAACCCGCCTCGAAGCCGAAATTACACACACACAAAAAAAAAAAGATTATGGTGAATGTCTGGTGATCTGCGGCCGGTCTCATCCATCACAGCTTCTAGAATCCGAGTAAAACGATTACGGCGGAGAAGTATTGCCGACAAATCGACGAAATACACCAGAAGCTCCAACGTATATGCCCGAGATTGGTCAATATGAAGGGACCAAATCTCCTCCATCACAACGCTCGCTCGCATGTTGCTCAACTGACCCTGCAGAAACTGAACGAATGGGGTTACGAGAATCGCCTCATTCGCTATATTCGCCAGACATCTCGCCCACCGATTATCACTTTTTCAAGCATCTCGACAACTTCCAGCATGAAAAATCCTTCAACAGTTGAGATTATGCCGAATCGGCCTTCGATGACTTCATCGTTTACAAAACTCCAGATTTCTATGCTAATGGAATAAAATAAACTTATTTCTCGTTGGCAAAAATGTGTTGATTCCAATGCTTCTTATTTCGATTAATAAAGCTTATTATGAAAAGAAGTTATGGTCTCTTGAAGTTAAACGTTAAAAACGACATTAGTTTATCACCAACCTAATAACTAACAAATTAGATTCAATTTTTATTCCCGCCTGCAAGTTTGTTTATGAGCCTATGATTGAGCTTGATTCAAACAAAGGTTTGGCTGACATCTACTTCTTTCGTATAGAGTCACGCATTCTTTTCTTTTGCGGATGTGTTCAATTAATTGAGCTTACTTAACAGATACGTGTTTGCAGTACTTATTGAATTCATTTTTTTTTTTCATGTATTGTTAATATAAAGTAAAGTTTATTCTGCGTATACAGCTGCTCGCTGTTTCAATGATACAGTTTAATACGTCTTGTGGTCCTAAAAGTTTAGAATGTCAGATTTCTCAAACATTCTTCTGAAAAGATTAAAGAAGCTGTACAAGATGATTTCTATGGGGCCTTTAAAAGTTGTTGGAACGGTACAACTGTTGTATATTTATTTATATTAGAGGATATGATATATTAAAACGTGTCATGTGTTATCTAGTGGGTGTAAGATATTGTTCTTTTAACAGACAGATAATAAACGTGTAAATCGTATGTATGTTGTTTACCAGGAGGACATTATATTGGCGTGTAAACTGAATCATGTTGTATCAGACTTATCGCACGGGATATTTTTATAGTTCATATATAAGAAGAATAATATATGCTTCATACCTTTTCCTTAAAGATTTCTTCTGTATCTTCCCGCTGCTCCGTGACGAACCACGAAGCGATCAGCACCATATAATTAAGACATCTGTTTTTATTTGTGAAACCATTGAAACAAATCTTTATATTTTTATAATATAAATTTATTACAGTTGTCTCAAATGGTTTTCACAGGATCTGCAGTTCTACATTTTCTATTCTTACAGCTCGCTCCCTAGCTGTCTGTCCACCCCTGTCTAGAGGTCTGTCGCTCTTGTTGTCAATCCTCAACCCTCTGAATCTCTCCAAAACTAACTACATCACGTGTTCTCTTACGTCACCTAATTACGTGTCTCAGACCAACCTAATCCACAACTAGTTATTTATTTATTCAAAACCCCAAAATAATGTTTACATATATTTTCTATTTTCACATTCCTTTTGCGATTTACACGTCAATCATTTCTTCCGCAATTTAATTGTTTATTCTTCTAATCATAATAACTGATCCAGCGACCATCCGTCGCCCAAATCAATTAACAAGAATACAATAACAATAATAATAATAATGTTTTGACCCTTGACCCCGCTTGCCACAGTTAACAGATACTACGCTATGATCACAGCCTAAAGGGTAATAACATTACACAACTAGTGCATTGTACCCGAAGGAAATTTCCTCGAAGGGGAATAGAGTGCCATGTGTGTACTACCAATAAAAGAACACCGAAAAAATGGAAACATATTCATAGCACTTCGTACGTTTATTTTTATACCAAACTAATGTTCAAATGTACTGATTTATCTACGATAATAGTCGTTGATTAATTAGATCTAAAACTTTGCAAAGGTATACGTTTTCTTGTATTACATGTATATATATTTTATTAAGTTTATGCATACATTTACAGGGATTTTTTATTGCAATTTTATTAGTTTAAATAACCATTTTTAACATTAATATGATGAATTTCTTAATTCCCCAATCATTTGTTTTTTTATTATTCGTCCAAGGGAGATAACGTAATTTCATGATTAAAGTAAGTCACCTCCCATTACCTAATACAATATCATTATTTCGATTGTATTGGTTTTAACTGTAATATAAAATTTAAAATTATCTAATTTAGCAGAATTATCTTATTTATGTTATCTATTTATTAATTTAATTTTAATTTTTTTCTTGATTAAATTTTTATTTAAATCTTAAACTAAAACAGTTTTCAATATAAATTTATCTATACTTAAATATGAATTTATCCATTTCTGATATAACAAGTCATTATATTAATTTTACTGATTATCTGATATGAATATAAGACTAGCGGGGGGGGGGGTACCCGGCGTTGCCCGGGTGTTTGTAAGTGTGTGTATGTGGATAGTAATAACCCTGCTTAAATATTATAAAAAAGACGATGTTAAAAAAATCGGAAAAACCAAAACCAAAACGGAAAAATGGCATAAATAAACCTGTCGGATCGAACCTTCAATCTTAAGATAACAACGCTGTGTGTATAGGGGGTGGGAGGTAAACTAAAGAATAAGCGAAGTTATAAAAAAACGTTACCCGGGCGTTTAAAGGTGCAAAAGAAAAAAAAAGTTTTGGTTGAGAGGCGAGATTGAACCGGGAGCTTTGATGCAGAGGTGGAAACAAAAGCCAACCACTTAATCGTCTCGACCACGAGTGGAAGTAATTGAGTACCGTGTTAAGTTAAGGCTTATAAAGCAAGTGAAAGAGGTTTGATTGACAGGAAGATGCTAAATGAGGTCATCGCGGGATCATTACGATGACGTGGCAGTATTTTTAGTTTTCGCTTCCCAAAGATGATTCTGGAGTGGGGAAGCAACTCCCCATTTAAAGGGGATAGTCCAAATCGAATAGTAGTTTCTGATATAAGGAGAAACTCCACATTGATCAAAAGCTGATTGCTTTCTGGATGTTTCGGCACGAAAGCCGAGAACACGAAGGTATTTATTTGCTCCCCCACTGAGCAAATTGGGCACAAGGCCGATTTTTAAAATGAGGAGTGAAAGGGGAAATGGGGACCCACTCCCAGAGGAGTAGGAGAGCTGGATAGGGACAATTGGTATGAAGAGTTGCCCCTACATTGACCAAGGTCTTATATGTGGGGTTGCCTCTACATATGGTCTTTGCTTGCAGTATCTGCCGGAACAGATACTACACTTTGAGATATTAATTTTTTATTCACAGGAAAAAAATACAGTTGGCAAAATGAACAAAAATCTTAGGCACAAGGCCAACTCAAAAAGAAGGGGGATGGTGAGGTTGGTTGATCCATCTCGTCTCTGTTGTAAATTTTAAATGATTTTTCTCTCGGCCAGCATCTTTTATCATGGTTACCCCTTTAAATTTGTATTTATGTGTGTATGGTGGTGGTGGGGGGGGGCCCTACTTAAACTCAATTTTAAAACATTTTTTATTTATCAAAAAATACAAAAGAGATAACTACACTTTGATCCCGGCACGAAAGCCGAGAACACGAACCGTTTGAATGTAGTTTCACTGTATTTATACTAAAAATCAGGACAAACAAGGGGCAGAGCGAAATAGCGCAAATCTTATAAAAGTCGATGTAAATAAATCTAGACGCGACGCGCGTTCGCAAATCTTCGATATTATTATCTACGGTGTATACAAACACTTCTAAGCGATAGTACCCCCCCCCCGAGAATGGCGGCGAAAAAAGCCTTTTCGAGACATACAAAAATGCGTGCGCCGCATTTGCCTTTTATATATAGAGATTAACCTCAAATAATTTTATTTTCTCTAATCTAATTTATTACATTTAAATATAGCCTAATTTTTATTTTATATTGAATGTATTTTTTCTATCTCAGAATTAGATATGATTATTTATTTATTTCTTCCGAAAGTATTCCGTTATAAGTAAGTATTCAATATCAGTTAAGCTATATTTTTGTATGAAGATTATTTAGTTTTCTTACTACTGACATATAATTCAATTTCATCCATCATATATCCATTTCTTTACTTATTTATATACCTTATTTAATTAAATTTTTATTTGTATTTCTTTTTTTTTAATTCTATTGTTTTCTAAAAAGGGATCCTAATTTATATTCAGTGTGAGCTATTATATATTTATGACCATATTTATTTAATATGTACGTTATTTAAATTATTTATTAAAATTTAATTATTTTTAAAATACTTCCTTATTTCAATCAAATTAAATAATTTGTGTACATTGGTTAGTTCATTTTAGATCACTTGAATAAATCACATTTTTACTTGTATTTATTTTAAAATACACAACTCATATAATGATTTCTTATTTCACTTACATGAATAAATATATAAATTAATAAATATATAAATTAATAAATATATAAATTAATAAATATATAAATTAATAAATATATAAATTAATAAATATATAAATTAATAAATATATAAATTAATAAATATATAAATTAATAAATATATAAATTAATAAATATATAAATTAATAAATATATAAATTAATAAATATATAAATTAATAAATATATAAATTAATAAATATATAAATTAATCAATATATAAATTAATCAATATATAAATAAATAAATATATAAATTAATAAATATATAAATTAATAAATATATAAATTAATAAATATATACATTAATAAATATATAAATTAATAAATATATAAATTAATCAATATATAAATTAATAAATATATAAATTAATAAATATATAAATTAATAAATATATAAATTAATAAATATATAAATTAATAAATATATAAATTAATAAATATATAAATTAATAAATATATAAATTAATAAATATATAAATTAATAAATATATACATTAATAAATATATAAATTAATAAATATATAAATTAATAAATATATAAATTAATCAATATATAAATTAATCAATATATAAATTAATAAATATATAAATTAATAAATATATAAATTAATAAATATATAAATTAATAAATATATAAATTAATAAATATATAAATTAATAAATATATAAATTAATAAATATATAAATTAATAAATATATAAATTAATAAATATATAAATTAATAAATATATAAATTAATAAATATATAAATTAATAAATATATAAATTAATAAATATATAAATTAATAAATATATAAATTAATAAATATATAAATTAATAAATATATAAATTAATAAATATATAAATTAATAAATATATAAATTAATCAATATATAAATTAATCAATATATAAATAAATAAATATATAAATTAATAAATATATAAATTAATAAATATATAAATTAATAAATATATACATTAATAAATATATAAATTAATAAATATATAAATTAATCAATATATAAATTAATAAATATATAAATTAATAAATATATAAATTAATAAATATATAAATTAATAAATATATAAATTAATAAATATATAAATTAATAAATATATAAATTAATAAATATATAAATTAATAAATATATAAATTAATAAATATATACATTAATAAATATATAAATTAATAAATATATAAATTAATAAATATATAAATTAATCAATATATAAATTAATCAATATATAAATTAATAAATATATAAATTAATAAATATATAAATTAATAAATATATAAATTAATAAATATATAAATTAATAAATATATAAATTAATAAATATATAAATTAATAAATATATAAATTAATAAATATATAAATTAATAAATATATAAATTAATAAATATATAAATTAATAAATATATAAATTAATAAATATATAAATTAATAAATATATAAATTAATAAATATATAAATTAATAAATATATAAATTAATAAATATATAAATTAATAAATATATAAATTAATATTTAAGGATTATTATTGATTATTTATATGATCATTATAACTTAATGTTTAGTGTTCTCCTCCTATTTTTTATATTTATAATATTAAATGCTATTATTTTAAAGTAACTGTAAACGGGTTTAAATATTGCAATCAGGCCTATATTTATCTTCAACACACACACACACACACACACACACACACACACACACACACACACACACACACACACACACACACACACACACACACACACACACACACACACATATATATATATGTTGACTCCTCTAAATTTCCTGAACTTGAATATATCATAATTTTCTGTATATTTATTTTTAACTAAATTCTCATCAAAACACATATGTTTTATTCCAATTTAAAAAAAAAAACTATTTACTTTGTCGCAATAAAAAGATTCAATTTCCATCTTTCTATTATCATATTTAGGTTATTTTTCAGATCATATAAACTTAATGTTTCAAGCTCCATTCTCTATTCCATATGTCTATGTAATAATTATTTTTTAAATTACATATAATTTTATAATTATATTGCTAACTCATAGTTATCAAATGTAAATTAAATTCAAAATATTGTAAAACACATCTCCTATTTTATGTTTTGCATATTAAATATTTATATATATATATATATATATATATATATATATATATATATATTACATATGGGCCCCTCAGTCTTTGACAGATTATGGTCACCCACGAAGGGGTGCCTGCGAGTGAAAGAAAGTCTTATTGGCAGGAGGTGCGCAATCTCCAGCCACAACTCTCCTGAGTCGACATTGTTAAATACCAGTGGCAATGAAGTGTACAAGACGACTAGAAATAAATGCCGAGATAAGCGGGGATCACACACAGCGCATAGAATTCCCAAATGGTCACCTATCTGATATTAACCAGGCTCAACGTTGCTTAACTTCGGTGATCTGACGAGAACCAGTGTGTCAACGCGATTATGCCGTATATACATATTTAATATATATATACATATATATATATATATATATATAATATATATTACATATATATATTATATATATATATATATATATCTAACACACACATATTATATAACACACACAAACACATATATATATATACATACATACATACATATTACATATATTACAGATATATCCTATTGTAACTAATTACTTGATTGGCATCATTCATTTATTACATTTGGTTTATTTATCCTAATTCATTTGTGGAATTTATTTTATCTTAGTTTCTTTCTTTCATTTCTTGATTTTGATTAATATTTTCACTAATGAGGTATATTTTAATTTTTATCGATATTACATCTAACCAAGTTTTTGTTGAGACAGGATATACTTAGATCTATCAAAGCGATTTTGAATTACTTACTGTTGTTTGTTTAGAAGCCTTTTATTTTTTTTTTATAAATTACTATATTGTTCTAGAGTGCAACAGTTGCATCAACTAAACTTATTTACTAGCATTTTCTAGTATAGACCATTTCAATTTGTATTCAATGTTATTAATTCTTAATTCCCTCATCCATTTTGCTAATAATGTTGTTTTCTTATTATTATTTACAGTAGACATTTTAAATAATGCTATATGATCATTAAATCTTCCTTTTAATCGGCATTCTCTGATCCCCCAAATAGTTTTCGTTCTATTATATATATATATATATATATATATATATATATATATATATATATATATATATATATATATATATATATATATCATGATGTTTTTAGAGATACAAAATTTAAATATTGCAATTAGGAAGGGAAGACTTTTATGATTCATGATTAAAAGTAAATTTGTATATATATAAATATATATATCTTCTCTCCAAAAAGGTGGGAATGAAGGGGGAACAGGAGAGGAAAGAAAAAGGAATGAGGAGCCAGATGACCGGTTTCGACTCTCGCTTCTCAAAGCTGTATCGAAATACTTCAATATATATATATATATATATATATATATATATATATATATATATATATATATATATATACTTATCATATACTTTAGATTTATTAGAGACATTAACTTCCAAAGGACATTCGTTAATATTTCTATAGTTGAAGTCATATTGTATGATATAATTATTTCTGTGGCTTTGCACGCCATTATTACTTGTTGATTTTCACAAGCAATGCAGCCTGTAAACATACCTGCTCTATTTAAGATATTGACCACTATTTTTCACATGTGCAAAATAATACGCGAACATGTTAAGTACCATTACACGTGCTTTGAGAATTGATATACATTCTCTACCCACGCGTTGCTGATCGTTTTCGTCGTTAGAGGAGAAGATTGAATGGACGTATTTTATGGGTATCGATTCTTTGTATGTATTATCTGAATTCATTCAATGGGAAGATCACAACTTTTGCTAAAAAAGAAATAGAAACGATAACAAAAGGAAATGTATTTTTCTTGTTGTTTGTTGACAAACGTTCATATGATAACATTACACTCATCCTTTGTTTTCATTACACAAATATTTTAAGTAACAAAAAGTAAAAAGAAAAGAAATAGTTTCTTTTTAAATAAAAATATTTTTTCTGTAATGCGATAAACTTGGGAAATATCAACAGTGAAAAAGAATCAGAAAAATAATTCAGTTTCACCAATTTCGAATTGTTATTTTCGGTTTAAAAAATAACATTTGAGATCGAATCCGTTGTGTAATCTAACACAAAACAATTATATCTTCTCAAAATATCAAATGAGAAAAGAGATGTCGTTCATCATTGAAACTAATATCTAATAATCTAATAAGATTTAATAAGAAAATAACAGTTTCAGAAGATGGAGTAAAACAAGGAAGATTTTCAATAATTCTTTAATAGGCATTTCTATTCACATAAAGTTAGATATGCGTATATAGCTCTTTTTTTAAATCGCTCTATACATGACAATAAGCCACTTAACGTAAGAAACTAAATAATACTACTTCAAGGAAAATAACAAGAAAGCAACAACTAGCTAACAATAAATGTTAGATGGATTCCGATCCAATTCTTCCCCTTTTGTCAAAAACACATCTATGTAATGTAATGCCTAAACGACAAAATAAGGGATATGATAGAAGCGAATATATATATATATATATGTGTGTGTGTGTGTGTATGTGTGTGTGTGTGTGTGTGTGCGTGTGCGCGTGTGTGTGTATACACGTGAGAATCAGTGTGTATGAGGACAACTCTCAACCTATATACTCAATGAATGTTTTATCTACAGACTTGAAATTTGATATACAGGGTGTTCAGACAGGTGGGAAACATTTAAATCAGTTTTTACTTGGTTAAAATGGCTGCTAAGGGGTAAAACTTGAAGAAAATGGTACTTGGGGGTTATCAGAGTTTTATTTGCTTGTCAACTGTTTTAGGACTGTGCATGCGCGAATCATTCACATGGAAGCTTTCTTATGTTAAGAATATGTAGGTTTGAAAACACTTTTTAATGGTCGAGGCAAACTGGCCCCATAGTTACCGTACTTGAATCACTGTCTTTAGGTTTTGGTTTCGATCTTAGCTCGAACATTTTTTTTACTTACAAGAAGTGAACTGTTTAGAAAAAAAAAAAAACATAATAATAATCGCATGCATATGTCTCGGTTTTATTCCGTTTTTTTTTTTACTTCATTTCTAAAAAAAAAGAAATTGACGTTACGTTTAGATGTACATGTTACATGCAAAGACATGTACATCTGCTAGTATATATATAAGCAGGTCGCCTGGCCTTGCCCGATCGTAAAATACGCTTAAATATATTAGGTTATTTTTCAGATCATATAAACTTAATGTTTCAAGCTCCATTCTTTCACCCCGCCTCGTACCTAGAACCATACTACACTTATGAGCCCAAACTTTTGGTGAGAAGATTCCACTTAGCTTATCGTCTACATCTGTTTATCAGTCTCAGGGTGTATATGGTTGCCCAATTCAACGTTTTATGAAAGACTTGGTTTTGAATAGAAGCCACAGAAGTTGCTAACAATTCCAAGTCAAAAATATTCGAAGGGTCATATTCAATAGATCTTAACCTTATTGGCTATACCGTTCCCCTAATGCTGCGAATCCTGCCCGTCCTACACTCATGTTTCCATCATTCACACTAAGGAAGATCGAAGGATCGGTCGAAAATGATGTGTTTTTGAAAGAAACATACTCGTTCTTTTCAAAAGACTTTTTGTATTCCTACACGTCAACACATAGGAAATAAACACAGAAAAGATATAATCATTTATATAGTTTTCGTTTTGATTTTTGTTCATACATATTGAAGTATATATTAATGAAATCAAAAGAATGTAGTGTTTACCGCAATGGTAAACTTTAATCTAATACAAATAACAGTATTTATATATAGATAATTTAATCCCAGCCGAATACAAAAGCTCAATACGCAATAAAAAGTAGAGCTTATTATAAGAGAAATAAAATTAAAACTGTAAGTTGAAATTTACCATCAAAATTTATTGTTCGACTGAATACTCCAAAAAACAATTTACAAAGTCCTTATTCCGCGCAGTTTCAAAGAATGCTATTCTTGTTATTCTTCTTATCAGATAACAGAAAGAAATCAGCAAATTAGATTTGTTGCAATGCTAGAATTTGATGGTTATGGAATTAAGTAAAACTGCAATTTATTATAGTCGTAAATTGCCAAGAAAACAAGTAATAATTTATAATATAATTTGCTATTTTTTCTCTGTCCACTGATGAGAAGAATAGCAAGAATAGCAGTCATTCTCTTATTGAAGTATATATATATATATATATATATATATATATATATATATATATATATATATATATATATATATATATATATATATATACTAGCAGGCTGCCTGGCATTGCCAGGTCGTAAAATGCGCATAATTATGATATTTTGATTAATGCAGATTTCGTATCATCATTTTCCAGGTGAAGAGTTTCCCTGGCTAAAATCCAAATATTAAGTTCTGCATAAGTTTGAATACACTATGTATTAAGTTTCATATCTGACAGAGGAGTGTGGTAGGCAATTTTTCTTAAACAAATGTATATACGCACACATAATATATATAGAAGAAGGTTTGTGTTTACTATAAGCTTTTTACGCAAAGTATAAATTATGTAGAATATCTGCATGAAAATAATTACACGTAATAGTTAACTAAAGATGATCACCCCATGAGAAAACCGAAAAATAAACCAATAGAGAAATAATTAAAATAAAAGTTTAAAAGAATATGCAAATTAGCAAGATCTTTTGCAAATGAATGTCATTCCACGACCCATATATAAAAACGTTGTATTTTCTTTATAAATAAATAGAAAAAGGGCATTTTAATTGGAATATCTATACATACAAAAAAAATTTACAGCAGTATATGTATGTGTTTTGGGGTACAAATCACCCCTATTTGAGAAATAAGTGGAATCAACCAGTCCTATGAATACCACTAGTTTCAGAGATTGAATGGAGACATTCACACAATGTTTAACCGCATGCTACGAACACGTTCCTCTTATACCACTTTAGTGGTTCCTGTATGATAAATACATATTATCTTTATACACTTTAAACTACTTGTGGTTTCTTTAATTTGTGACTCCTAGCACGGGTCTGCAACAGTATGATTCCTTGAATCGGTAATGATGTAGAATAGCTAACAACGAAAAAAAAAACACACACACACAAAGAAGCAAAAGAAATGCAAAATACACAAGAAATAACTTTTATCAAACGCATTAAAAATTAATTTTCTATCGGCAAGTATAGTTTTAAAGTGTGTGAACTGATTGCAAGATATTTTGATATCGTTAAGTTGATTTTTTCGAACACGGGGAAATGAAAATTGCGTCGATCTTTTTTGAAGTGGTCGTTACGTTCAAGCTAAAACTCAAAGTACAGAGGAACTTGCCATTCACCTTTAGGGTTAGCGATAAGGTAAGTGATTTTATTTTACAATTTGTCAAGGAATGAGACACAAGCAAGAGCCTAGTCATAATCAGCCATTTTGACTCTCGTGTTAAGAAAGAGATTTCAACAATATCTAATGTTGAAATGAATCAAACCAAACACCCGATAACAGTTTAAGAAAGTTTGAATAATAGGTCGCTAAAATATTAAATTTTAATATGTTTGGTATAAATTATTTGTTGTATGTATAAAGTAACTTTAAATAAATGAAATTAATGCATTATTTATATCAATCTCAAGCATTCAAACACAACGAATATATATCAAATTCTGATGACTCCAAAGAGACCGTCATATATAGAATGAACCCAGAAAAAAACACTAATTTTTAGCGTTATATATATATATATATATATATATATATATATATATATATATATATATATATATATATATATATATATATAACGGTAGATGTATATGTGTCTTTCTGCCTGTCTATTTGTGATAAGCTGTCTAATAAACTCTTAAAGTATTTGTCACATAACCCTGAAATTAAAAAGAAATAATAATCATTAATTAAATATTGTTTATAACGAGTAAAAATCTTGTTTGGGTTGATGAATAACGCGTACAGACATATTGGTATTCCTTTCAACTTTCTGACATATTGTCCTTCTTTCTGCACATGCCCAAATTCAATTAATTTCTTCAAGTCGTTTAATATTAATCTTTCTCACTTTTCTCTCGATTGAGTACTAACTGTTTTGATTTCGATTCTAGCTGCTGGCATCCAAGTAATTTTAAAAAAACTTTTGAAATCGCTACTACATAGTAGGTACAATATGATATTCAATAGAAAATTGGCTCTGTAATAAAAAATATCAATTTATTTTGTCTTCGTGAGTACTGGTCGAAATCTTGTTCGGGTTTTGTGTTTTCGTGTTTTTACTGGTTTCACAGGAAACAATACAAAAACAAAAACAATTTCCAAAGGATTCAACGCTGCTTGGCATGTGTTATTTTCTCTTCGCTATCTATAAGAATGTATCTCCTTAAATCCAATCTGCTAGTCTCAACGTGGTGGCAAAGTGAATACGGGGCCGTGCTGAGGCTATACCGTCTGGGATTAGAATCTCTGGCAGGTCCTACCATGGTGAACAGACTCGGCATCGTCAGTTAATGACTGAATCTCGACCAACTGTAGTTGCCTATTCACATCCACAACATAGGTGTGAATAGGCAGCAAATGAAAGCGTTATAAACGGATCAATAGTGTTTACTGCACAGGATGTTGGACGGAAGAAGTCAAGGTCGACTCAACGGTCAAGACAAACAGTTCAGTTAGAGAACTACCTCAATACTGGCGCACACAGATGGTTAGAAGCTACCGAAAGGCCTGAATGACTAAAACCCAAACTATAAACTCATACCGCATTGATCGTCCTGCGGGTTAACAAGGATCGCGTTCTGGAGTTTCTGGAGTTTGTGCTGTTGCCTCAGATTTTGAAAATTATGCTACAGAAAACAACAACAAAAATCGTTTAATCGCGAACAAAAAATTGCTGAATGTATCCACATTCAATGTAAGAACGTTACAGCCGGTTTATCAGATACCGGAACTCATAGCAACAACAATCAAATATCATATTGATGTGATAAATATATAAGAACATCTATTATTTTATGATGATCCGAAGTTAAAGTACCCTGCTTTTAGAAAAGGCTGGACATTTGTTTTAGGCTCAGCCCTAAAGAATACAGGAAACACAACAGTCGGCGGAATGTGAATTTTGTTGAGCGCTTGTTCAGGATACATTCATTGAACAGCGTCGGAAAGATAACATCAATTGTTAACGTGGCTACCTTCAATGAGAATCTTGCTCCAAGTATCCTATCATGCTACAGTCCAACCAATACTGCAGTAAAATAAGAAGAAATAGATTTTTACGATGGCATTTCATCTCTCATCAGATTCTAAAACAATATACTTATTGTCAGTGGCGACTTCAATGCACAGTTAGGCAGGAACCAATGCTGAAAAGTTGCATATTATCAAACGTCAAATAGAAACGGAGAACACAGGCAACACTTTCTAATAAAATTTATCTGATTTGTGTCAACACGCGTTTCCAATTAAGAGAAAATCTATGGACGTTCATGATGATAAATAGGAAATGGATCAATAGTGCAAAAACTGTGAAGCGTATCACTCCAAAGGAGGCGTTTCTTCTGATCATCGCATAATCACGTTTAATATTAATCTCAGTTTACGAGCAAATAAGCCAAGATCAGATGCAAATACCAATTATGACTGGGAGCTACTGCAACCAAATGAGGATCCACAGAACCAATTTAGTCTCACTGTACGAAATCGCTATGAGGCACTTCAAAGGAATAGCGCCAATGAAAGTAAAGATAAAGATGTTGAAGACACGTATAAAATCTTCATCAAAGCCAATCATGAAACTACAGATCTATTAATCCTTTAGAAAGAAAATGTGAAACAAAAGCTGCCCTAGGAAAATGAAATAGTTCAAGTTAAAAGAAGAGAACTAAGCAGGCTGGCGCAAACAAAAAGATAACACCATCAATAGCAGAAACAACATCAAAAACATTCAGAATCTCAGAAAAATTTAGAAGCTACATATCTCAAAGAACAGCAGAACTACATACAGTCTCAAACTGATGAAATCACAAATACAACCGAAAATAGATAATTTTCACTTGAATGGCAAACAATCAGTATAAATTTACAGGCAAAGAAGGATATACTAAGGTCAAGATCAAAGCAAACAGCCAAGATGAACGTTTGAATGAAATAAAAATGTTATTTTCAAAATCTACTCTGCAAAGAGCCCATAATATCGGAGTACTCCATCCAAATTAATCGCGAACACGACTTATCAATAAAAACCGGGCCATGCGCTGAAAATTAATTGGAATTAATTTTGAGGAAACTAAAAAATAAAAAAGCAGCTGGTGTTGACAAAATTTCACCTGAAGTATGAAAAACCGGCAAGGTTATTGACCTCCTGCTAATATTATTGTAACGAAGTGTTCAAGAGCAGTACGACTAAGGCATAGACTGAAAGTTGCATATCGCCCTTTCCAAAGAAAGGAGTTCTCAGTCAGACAAATAATTATAAAGGCATCTCACTTACACACATAACTACAAAAGCATACAATGGGATGCTCCTCAATAGAATACAACCTGAAATGGAGGAGACGCGCAGAGAAATCAAAATGAGTTCAGAAAAAAAAGCTGTTTAACAATCTGTCAAATTTGAGTGTTAGAAGAATTTTTGACACAACCGGCAACACTACTGGCTGTAGATTTTTCGAAAGCTTTTAATTTGGTTCAAAGAGAAAGGATGAAACATATTTTGTTGACATATGGTAGCCCTGAAAAATAATTTCAAACATAATGATCCAATATAAGAACGCTAAAGCCATGGTGCACTAGGGTAGGTCGATTTTGGAACCCCGGTGAGGCAATGGTGATGATAGTTGGGGTTTGACATAGAAAAGATCTACACAAAATATTTTTCTCAAAATCGTTATCTTTGCTTGAGGAAATGACTTTAAAAGTTGAAAAATTGAAGCGATTAAAAGTTTTCGGTGAATTGTTAAGAACGTCCCGTCATCCAAACAATCCGTACTGTTAAAAAAATGGAATCATTATTTAGAATATATTTTAAACTACATTTTTAAATAAAATGAGTAAGGATAATGAATTAATAAAATAAATATTAAGTGTAAAGGCAAAATTATGTTTTTTAAATAATAACGATCAAAGTTCGCTTTTTCATTTCAGGAACTTTTTTTGGGTGGAAACATTTTAGATTTCACCGTCACAAAACACGCTCGTTATTGATATTGAAAATTAACGTTTGTTTATTATTTAATTTGAAAACATTACGATTTAGGCTAACTTATTTCGAAAGGAAAAACGAAAAAGACTTGTTTAAAATATGTATTATTATATTTCAAGTGTCTGCAGTGAATTTGGACATATTCGTTTTATCTTTTTTAATTTATTTTTCTATTAGGTTGGTGCAAAAATAATGGCATTTTTGGAGGTTTAAACGAACGTCAAAAATATTATTTTTGCACCAACATAATATTTCACATCAAATTCTATTTGAAATGTTTATTAAAATATGGTAATACTCCAGTTTTATATTAAAACAAAACAAAAAAGATAGTCCATACAATTTTATTCTACACATTCTTTACGAAACATAACCACGTACATTTTCAAGTTTTTCTACTTAATAAAAAATACTTTGCAGAAAATTAGTGTCAAATTTTAATTTTTTATTTTTAGGGAGTAATTGTTTTTAAGCAGTGTTTTCCTTCTAAAATTATAGTTTTAAAATCAGATAACCTACATAGATTAATACGAGTAAATAAGGAAACTCCTTTAAAGGTTTTCCGTTATTTGTGCATCCATGTTATTGTGCTAAAATAACTTTGTTACTTAGAAAGCCATTCTTAATATGGGAAGGAGGTTGCATTGTAACTATTCTGTACTTTCACCTAAAAATTTAGTAAACAGAAATTTCATAAAAATTAAATTTAACTTGAAAACATGATTAAAATAGCAGATGATGCACAAACACTGTTTTTTCAAACTCTAAACAGTAAACACTCGTTTAAAATGGCACAACTACATCAAGAATGAATTTCTTTATGGATAAATTCATGTTATCGAAGGAGGAGCTAAAATCTGCTAAAAATGTCTAAACTAAATATTACTATGCGTCTGATTTGGGTTGGTCCGCTCTCTTCAATATATCTAATTCAACTCTACAAATTTTTCATTATTTCTTATAACTAGCGCTTATTTTTTTACGTATGAAACTGGAAGATAGCCTAATACAGTTTCCTTCAGTTATAATCCATTTATTTATTTTACTTTTCAGATTAGGACGTCAGTAAAAGACGACGTTCAGTTTTAACCCGTGGTTCACAAAATTTGTTGGTCCACCTAGTCATTTGGATGAAACAGCACCCCTAACTCTACGACAAGCCACCAAGTTTAGTTATTTCCTCGAAAACAGTTATTCCCACTTAAAAAATAGTGAGATTTCTAAGTTAATTGCCAAGGAAATAATTAGTATTCGGCAAGCAGTCAATCCACAATTGCCCTTGTTAAGCTAACATTATATAGGACAGAAGGTCAATATATTTTGCTATAAGAGGGCCAAACAGATTGACAGGAAATCTCTTGCAACAATCAAAGTGAAATGAATGAAGGAACAGCTAGACAGACTGTTTGATATATCTTCTTGTAGCTGTAAACTTTCTGTCTTGAGATTTGATGACTTTGCAGTAAAGTGCAAGACTGAAAATTGTCAAACAAGGCTCATAGTCTGCACTTGTCCTCCTAACAAGGAGGTAAAATTAATTCTATAGATTCACCTACAATTATGTTCCTTTTTTTGTGGAAAATAAAATAATATATTGGTATTTATTATGTAATCTGGCTCTATTATTAAACATGCAAATTTTCCAATTTTCAGGTTCCACTAGAAGAACTGCCATTTACAGCAATTTTTAAATTAATTGATGGAACAACAAAAAACCTAATAACATTTACTGGTCCTTTGGGGATACTTTGTATCAATAATTATCAAGATTTGCCTCAAGTAGAATTCTAAAAAAATAATGTCCCTCCCGATCATCATTATCTGACAGCAGAAGAAACAAATAATTTAAGTGTGAAGACCAGAGGCTACTTTTTGAGTATGATGTTGGCATTTCTTGTGGAGAAGTTAACTTAGAAAATTGGACCCTTGAATCAAAGAAGATGGCTAACATAAGCCACAAAGTTAATGTGTTTATGGACTAGAGTTGTCTATCCTCAAACACTATGATAAATTAAACATTTTGGTCAAATCATCCAAGTGTATGCAGTTAGTTGGTTTGAGATCCAAACCAACAATATTTTTTTTAACCAGCAATAGTATATTTTGATATGATTCAGAGAACAAAACAGTTAACTGAAATCCAAATTACTGTTTTAAACTGTTCAAAATATAATGCTTTTGCACTACTTCCGGAAAATATAATATCGATGATAAACTCAGATGAATTGGATGTGAGAGAAGAGGGCATTCAAACGAGTTTGTCCATTAGGTAAATAAATATTTATCCATTAAATTTTATTAGTTTTTTTAATTTACCCAAATAATAGTTAGTTTTATTCATATTACGTCTCAAAAATATAAAAAATAGGTGTTTTAAAATAATTGGGGTTTTTTTTTGGGGGGGGGTGTTTTTCTAGAAATAGTGAACAACTCAAAAAACAAAAAAATGAAAAAGATTACTGCTATCAATTTTGCAGCTACACATTGGTCAAATTTGATTAATTTTTCTCAAAAAGTTGTATATGAGCAGGAAGCAAGGCATAGACACATTATTAAAAAGTCATCATGCCAGCAAATTAGACCGTTATTTTCCTCGAAAGGAAAGTATACAGAACAATTTAGTTCTATTGTAACAGTTTTTATTATTGCGTTTAATAAAAACTTAAAATACATGGTTCTAGTACTTGTATCAAGTTTATATATATATATATATATATATATATATATATATATATATATATATCTCCACATATCTTTTTGAATTGTGAAATTTAAATGACTTAGTTGTTAATTAGCTTTTTTTACAATTTTTGTTTAATCAATGCAGTAAAAGTCGAGATATTTTGATAGTTGTGATTCATATTAAAATTATAATTCATGTATATACTTTTCTTTCAATGTATTTCATATAAATATATCAATTTTAATTGAATATTTTATAAAAATAGTGAAATTTCAAAGTCAGTGTTGTGAAAAATGCTATGAAAATAAAAGATCTTTCAGCATTTTTCTACACGATTTTAAAAATTAAATGCTCAATTTTCTGTTCAAGATAGGAATCTTATTTTTGGTATATGTTCTTATAACATCAAATCCAACTATCATCACCAGTGCCATGTTGATTTTCTGAAAAAAGTTGCAAATCGACCTGCCCTAATGGTGCACCCCTTCTTTGATATGAAAGCTGGCGTACTACAGGGTGACACTCTGGCTCCATTCTTTTTTGATCTGTCTCGATTACGTACTGAAAGATTCTGTTGATAACTATGGAAAATATGGCCTAACATTGTCTCCAGCAATAAGCAGACGATATCCAGCAAAGATTACCGATGTCGATTACGCTGATGATCTTGATTTGTTAGCTGATGACAAAGCTAATGCACAAAAGTTGCTACATATCCTAGAAAAGTCAGCTGTCATAAAAACACACACACACACACACACACACACACACACACACACACACACACACACACACACACACACACACACACACACACACACACATATATATGTATATATAGTTCAGTTTATATTGACCAGCAAAATTATAGTCAGTCTATTATTTTGCTATCTATGTTTCCTCTTAGGAAAAGAACCATTGTTTGAAACTTAAGTAAGATAGTAAGTATCCCTTGTATCAAACAATAAATGTAATTTCTAACCTACTGCAGATTGATTATGTATATTTTAAAATTTCTAATTTATTAATTATGCACATTTTAAAATTTCCAATTTTAAGATATACAATTTATTTATCATGCACATTTTAAGATTTCCAGTTTATTGATAATGCACATTTAAATATTTCTAATTTATTGATTATGCACATTTTAAAATTTCTAATTTATCGATTATGCACATTTTAAAATTTCCTATTCATTCATTACACACATTTTAAAATTTCCAACTTATTGATTATGCACATTTTAAAATTTCTAATTTATAGATTATGCGAATTTTAAAATTTCTATATTGTCGATTATGCACACTTTAAAATTTCTAATTTATTGATTATGCGCATTTTAAAATTTTACAATTTATTGATTCTGCACATACTAAAATTTCTAATTTATTGAGTATGCACATATTAAAATTTCTAATTTATTAATTATGCACATTTAAATATTTCTAATTTATTGATTATGCACATTTAAAAATTCTAATTTATTGATTATGCACATTTAAATATTTCTAATTTATTGATTATGCACATTTCTAAATTTCTAAATTATTAATTATGCACATTTTAAAATTTCTAATTTATTGATTATGCACATTTAAAAATTTCTAATTTATTGGTTATGCACATTTAACAATTTCTAATTTATTGATTATGCACATTTAAAAATTTCTAAATTATTCATTATTCACATTTAAATATTTCTAATTTATTGATTATGCACATTTAAAATTTTTTAATTTATTGATTATGCACATTTAAAAATTCTAATTTATTGATTATGCACATTTAAAAATTCTAATTGATTGATTATGCACATTTAAAAATTCTAATTGATTGATTATACACATTTAAAAATTTTAATTTATTGATTATTCACATTTAAAAATTCTAATTTATTGATTACGCATATTTAAAAATTTCTAATTTATTGATTATGCACATTTAAAATTTCTAATTTATTGATTATTCACATTTAAAATTTCTAATTTATTGATTATGTACATTTTAAAATTTCTAATTCATTTATTATGCACATTTAAAAATTTTTAATTTATTGATTATGCACATTTTAAAAATTATAATTTATTGATTATGAACATTTAAAAATTCTAATTTATGTATTATTCACATTTAAAAATTCTAATTTATTGATTATTCACATTTAAAAATTCTAATTTATTGATTACGCATATTTAAAAATTTCTAATTTATTGATTATGCACATTTAAAATTTCTAATTTATTGATTATGCACATTTAAAAATTTCTAATTTATTGATTATGCACATTTAAAAATTCTAAATTATTGATTATGCACATTTAAGAATTCTAATTTATTGATTATGCACATTTTAATATTTCTAATTTATATATATATATATATATATATATATATATATATATATATATATGTATATATATATTTAAATTTTCAATTAGTCAAATTTTCTTCTTCAAGAAATACAGACCGTTTTTTCTTTTTTTTCCTATTATTTTTCTGGTCTATGCGTACAACCAACATTTAACACAATTATCAGACATTTAAACTTCATTCAGCCTCAATTTTTAACCTCTGAAGTGTGGCAGGAATTATCTTATATGATACGAAAAACAAATCTCTGTATTTCCTAAAGAAAATTATTTTACTATTCGAAAATTTGAAAAGAAAATTCAATTTTATTTTAATCAATAGATATGTTTATTAAAATCAATTTTTCACTTGTCTATTTTTTCAGCCGTTAAATTTTAAATGCTGAATATTGAGTGCTTTTCAAACAGCGGATTTTCTTTCTATATTTATATTGCAATTAATACATGATAAATAAAGCAGTATAAAATTACAAAATAATAGAACATTGTAGAATGAAGAAAAAGAATAATAACAAATATATGTGTTGAACCTTTATAAACGCGACACAGCTGAGGTAAGAACAGTTAGGAGATGGATTTGTTGATTTCAGAGTGGCGAAAACGATATGAGTGCCAACCCGTGCTCCAGGCGCCCATGCACAGCCACTAGCCAATTGCTGGCAAAGATGCATTGGGAATGGCTGTGACTACGCAAAAAAAAAAAAAATTCTTGAGCACAAAATGTCTCTCGTTTTAATGGTAGTACTCTCGTTTTCGTAGCAGTTCAGACTTTTTAATTAAAAAAGTATGCGTTACTTTTCGAACGACCTTTGTATTATTTCACATACCCACATTAAATGTTATGTAATATTTTATTATCGATGTTTTAGTATTTCTCTTCAAGATTGCTCAATACGTTTTGAAAATCTATATAATTAAGTTTTGAAAATCTATATAATTATAAAACTCAGATAACCTTGTAACGCGTGTTGTAACCCAACATCCGGTTTACGACTTCCAGTTGTGCATTCGTACAGAAACATAAACCCATAACAGCGTAAACAAATAAACACAAATCGATACTTTTGCAGAATTTGACCTGCACACTGAAATATTAACTTTATTATTTAGAAATTATTATTTAATATGGGAAGGGTGAGGATGTTTTGCAACTATTCTGTATTACAAGTATACTGTCGTAATTTTCTTACAAATAAATCAACTTTGACTCGTTGACAACGTCTTGTTTTACTATGTACGTTTTCAGCGTCCCAATTGTTTTTTTTTTCGCGTTAAGTTATCCAAATAAACAATTGTTAATACTTTTTGCATCTTTTTTACCTCGTTCATTTCCGTATTACCTTTAAGTTATTTTAACGCAATTTTTTTTACAAATAAATCTATTTTAACTCGTTGAACAACCATAAGATCATTTTACAACGTATTGTTTTACTGTGTAGGTTTTCAGCGTTCTATTTTTTTCGCGTTTAAATTAAACGATATATCCAAATTTGAATATGGTATCTGTTCAGTGCACATTTACCTATAAGAATGACAAACCATTTATAATTCAATGGCTGTAAGTTTTTTTTAAAAAATAAACAATTATAAACAGAACGACTCATAGAAATCTATCTATATTCTTTTCATTTTAATATACTTTCATAGAAATGTTTCTTCTATGCCACAAAAACTATTTTCTTTACGTCATAAGTGTCACGCTCATACATTAATTCCATAGTTAATGTAACATACTGACCCAACGGGTCACGCGTAGTCTAGTATCTTTATAACAATTAAGCTACACAGAGGCTTCCACGTTTTCATTTCCGTAGGAAATCGTCGGGCCTTTTACCCTAACGAGTTTCCTGATGAGATGGAACACAGAAGCCCCATTATAGTTATCTAGTTATAAATATATTTTCATAATTTTTTTTTACATGGGGGTTACCACTTATCAAGGCCCGAAGGCCACTCAGGGATAAGGGTTATTGCGTGTACAGTAATTAATGAGATAGTATTGTAGTCATCATTAGTATTGGGGGTTTTGATAGAGTGTTTTACTTGAGGGGGCGGTTTGTCAGGAGTTTGTTTATGTTGGACTTGAAGACGTCCAATTTGTAGTCAGGTGGGAAACAGGCAAGCGGCAGAGAGTTCCACTGGCGTGCAGTTCTAAGAAAGAAGCTTTGCTCATGGAATCTACGTTTGGATTTAGGCACAGATAAAGAGTGGGGAAAAATATTGACAGTAGTTTCAGCCAGACGGGTGTTTCTCGTGAATGATTGGCGAGGGGGGAAAAGGGATTGGACCTTAGACGAGCACCTGCCATGGAAATAACGATAAAACAAAGAGAGATGTTGCAGGGAAGAGAAAAGGACATCCTCCACTAAACCACGAAGTCTATTTTGTACGTTGTCAAGGCAGGATAGGCTGTTTTTAGCAGCTCCTGCCCAGATGTGGCAGCAGTACTCCATCCGTGGACGTACTTGGCTTTTATACAGATAGAGAATTGCATCAGTAGTGAGATATCTTCTGGAGCGGTAGAAGGATCCTACCATTTTCCCAGCGTCCCTGGCAACAGACCTGATGTACGTGTTCTATTTCAGATCAGGAGTAAAAGTCAAACACAGAAGTTTGTCAAAACATGGAGCCTCCCCGAGACGAGAGCCATCCATTTCAATTGATGCCAGATGGGGATCAGAGCGTTGATGATGTAAAGATAGAAGCTTGGTTTTGGATGAATTAAAAGTGACCAGCCACCTCTTCCCCCATTGTACCGCGTGCTCAAGATCAGAGGATAGAGAATTAGAGAGAACTTTGTCATTTACGGCCTTTGATGTGTTGCCATAGATGGTCGTGTCATCAGCATAGACGTCAACGAATGATTTAAGTATGTGTTTTGGGAGATCATTGATGCATATCAGGAAGAGAGTTGGGCCCAGGATGGACCCCTGAGGGACTCCAACATTATATATAAAGTGCAGCCAAAAAGTAAGTCCGCACTTGTTAAAAAAAAACAACAAATTTACGCTAGATTGAATGTAGCTGTTTAAACAACCTATACATCATTTGATCTGTCTTTTATTCCTCTATAATGTTATCTGTTCATATTTGACTTTAATTAAAGTATACTAGTGTTCACGTGAATTAAAAAAAAAAAAATTTCAAATCGCGAAGGCAAAAAAAAACTCCGCACAATGAAAAATTGTTATTTAAATGTAAATATTTAAATGTAAATTTAAAACATTAATGCAACACAAACACAACATTAACACAATGAACTAGTTATTATTTAGTAGCATAGCCCTTCTGCAATTTGACAGCCTGCAAATTTTGGGGCATTCTCTTTAATTAGTCTGCGGCAAAACTTCGGTGAAGGGCATTTTACTTCTCTTTAATTTCTGTCCAATGTTCTTACAGATTTGGAATTTTATCATTACGTAGCTTGTGCGTAGCTTTTGCTTGATGTAATGTCATACATATTCGATAAGATTGAGGTCTGGAGATTGTGCAGACTAATCCAAATACGGAATATCATGCTCCTTAAGGAACCTCTTTCTATTACCAGATGTGTGAATTGAGCCATTATCCTGCATGAAGATGGGATTATCATCTAAAGGCCTCAAGTTTTGACAGGCTTTTGGGCTTGACCTTTACTCCTGAACTTAAATGGAATACGTACATCAAATCTGTTGCCAAGGCCGCTGGAAAAATGGTCGGATCCTTGTATCGATCCAGTAGATATCTCACTGCTGATGCAATTCTCTATCTATATAAGAGCCAGATACGTCCAAGGATGGAGTACTGTTGCCACATATGGGCAGGAGCTGCTAGAAAAGACTTGTCCTGCCTTGATAGAGTTCAAAATAGACTTCGGGGCTTGGTGGGAGATGTCCTTTTCTCTTCGCTGCAACCTCTGTCTCACAGAAGAGATGTTGCGAGTTTGTCTCTGCTTTATCGTTATTTTCATGGAAAGTATTCGACTGAGCTTCAATCTATGGTCCCCCTCGCCAAACTTTCACAAGAAACACTAGACTAGCTGAAAACATTATCAATAATTTTCCCCACTCTTTATCTGTACCTAAACCTAAACATTGATTCCATGATCAAAGTTTCTTCCTTAGAACTGCACACCTGTGGAATTGTCTTCCGTTTTCCTGCTTTCCAGCTTTCTATAATATGGTCGTCTTCAAGTCCAACGTGAACAAGTTTCTGATGAGCCGTTCCACTTAGGTTAACAAATTTACCGAACTTCCATTACTATCGATTACTATATTGTCCTTTTGACTACTCTACACTCTTTAACCCTTATCCTTGAGTGGCCTATCGGCCTTGATAAGTGGTGACGTCTATGTAAAAAAAAAAAAAAAATTCGGCTAAAATAGGTTAGAAAATGCTCAGTTAACATATTAATGTACTTAATCGAATATATATCTTGCAAGCGACCTAGGGACCCTGGACTATTGGCCCTACACTGGACCATAACGCCCAACACCAAAACTGAACCTTCATCACCTTGCAGCGTTGAAACTGTGCACCTAGGATTAAATTCTTCGTCCTTCTGATGATGGACGTACTGACTAGCGTATTGAACTTGCTTTAGTCGCTAAAAATCACTTTGGACCAACATTAAGAGTCATGATCCTCATTGTATGTGATGGAGTCCAGACGGCGCTTTATGTTCTTTACAGAAATCACTGGCTTGCGTCTCGCAACACAGCCTCGCAAATATAATTCCTTCAATCTGTTCTCAACTGTTGAACGAGAGCACTTTTTTTTATAAGATTACACTGTTATTGGATTTGCGGTTTCCAATCTGTTTCTGAGGTTTGATAGCATTGTCTTTCCTGTAAAAAGTAACTCTAGGATGACCAGATGTAGGGGCATCACGGACACTGTCGATGTTTTGGTGCTTTTGCACAGTTATTCGTGTAATTTCCATCACATTTCAATCTGCGGCCGATTTCTCGATTGGGTAAGCCAGAAAGCTGAAGATTAATGGGCATCTGACGATCACTAAGAGAGATAAGGACTAGATGTTACGTTGTATAACCTAGGAACAACAACAATTACGATTAGAGATGCTAAAAGGTGGATATTTTAAGCTGATTTTAAGCTCATTTCTTTCTGCCTTCTCGAGTTAAAGTTAATTTTTTTAAATGACGTGAACACAAGGATGCTTAGTCAAATACGAATAAGTAAATTTATAGAAGAATAAAAGGCAAATCAAATGAGGTATAGGTTGTTTAAACTGTTACATTCAATTTAGCTTAAAATGGCGGTTTTGAAAAAAATGACAAGGGCGGATATTATTTTTGGCGGCACTACATACATATATATATATATATACATATATATATACATATATATATGTCACTTCATGTATATATATATATATATATATATATATATATATATATATATATATATATTATATCTATAAAAGTGAACGTGTCTGTCTGTCTGTCTGTCTGTGTACATTTCCCTACGCAATAACTCTGTCAATTTTTAGTCTAGAGACTCGAAATTTGAAATACCGGGTACTGAGATTTGGGAAAATCGATGTGACGAGTGTCAGCCAGAAATTTGGCTGTTAAGGGGTCAAATTTCAACGATTTGACCTTTAAGAACTCTACCAAACTCCTCCGACAATTTTGGGTCTAGACACTTGAAATTTTAGATATAGGTTCCTTGAACATGGATCTAACTTAATAAAGTGATTTGAGCCCGAAACAATAAATTTTAAGGGGTCATAATAGGGGTCAAAGTTTTAAAAAATTAACCATTTTTTGTTTTTTTGCTTTTTTTGCACAGCATACACCTCCAAACACCCGAGCAAGGGGTCAAAGTTCAACGATTTGACCTTTGAGAATTCTACCAAACTCCTCCGCCAATTGTGGGTCTAAACACTTGAAATTTTAGATATAGGTTCCTTGGACATGGATATAACTTAATAACTTGATTTGAGTCCAAAACAATAAATGTTAAGGGGACATAATAGGGGTCAAAGTTAAAAAAAACTGACCGCTTTTTCTTTTTCTTTTTTTTTCTCAACATATACCTCCAAACACCCGGGCAACGCCGGGCTGAAATGCTAGTATATATATATATATATATATATATATATATATATATATATATATATATATATATATATATATATATATATATATATATACAGCTGTTGACTATTATTCCTAATCATCAATTAATTATTTTAATTTATACATGAAGTGATGTAATACAATGTGACTAGACCGAATGGTATTTTTTCCATCATCGAACCTAATACAATGTTTTCAGTTGAGACTAGACGAATAGTTATTTGATTTAAATCGAGAATATATAAACGCACAATATTATTACGCGATAGACGTTAAAATGGAGGAGAGTCTTTCACATGGAAATATTTGTCCATATTTAATCTAAATTCTGAAACTTTATGTGTATTTTATTTCCTCTTTTATTCCGGAAACATTACAGTTATATTTACATACAAAAAGTTACACACGTAAATGGTAATGGTTGGGGTTACGTAGGTATTTCCTCCTGCTTCGTCACAAAAGAAGGGGAACAAGAATGACAGGCGATGAAACAAAGAGAAGATAAACAATCGTGAAATGTTCGCGTTATTAGATATTTATCAATTTTCGCCAACTTTCTTTTTCGTAAAGTCTACTTTCGATGCGACGGGAACGCAAGCACGTACTTCACTATTCAATCTATTGGAAGACGTCAAAAGTGCCAGATGTGGTTTGTCAGCAAAAGAAAATGGCCTCATTCGATTAAGCAATGCATTCATGTGAAGATGACGAACGTATTTCACTCAATAATTTTGCCAATGTGATATTTTTTTTCACAATTGAGATGATAGTCCTGAACATACAGGCGATTTGAAAAATAGATTGCATAACTTCAAGAAAATTTTTCAATGTGTAAAAAAAGTCTTTTACTGGAGGTTACTTAGTAATAGAACTTCATTACTAATCGTCAAAATTGAAACTATTTTCATATTTTCACCATGACGGAATTTGCGTGTCTGTCCCCCGACTCTTTTTAAGAAGAATCGTTTAAGGATTTCGATTTTATTTTGATACAACTATTTTCATCAAAATTGGAAATATTTTAAAATTTTTCAACAGCTATGGGCAATTAACTCTACTGCCCTGTGGATTCCTTGGGAAAGACAATAGCTGAGAGAATAAACCCTGAAAAGTATTCGGCTTGGAGTCTCGACAGGCATAATGAAGTATACAACGCCTATCCGGCAACTTCCGCAGCTGGGCTGGCTCCGGCCGTATTGGCTTGCCTTTCCGTCGGACTTTGTCTGCAACGCCAGGGGCGGGGGGGGGGGGGGCTTGTAACTGAGCAAACTTGGGTATTCTTATCACCCATCCAGGTCTGCATTTGGAAAGGCAGCTGCAGCTTCGCCTTTATAACCACAACAGACGCTGCGGTGTAGCAGACTAGATACAGAACGTTTTTTTTTTCTAATTAGACAGAAGGTTGCCATTATCACTACTCGAATATACTTTGTGATCCATTTCTTACCCTGAAAGATCCTTTTACTTGTGCTGATCATGTTTATTGAACTGCGTTTGATTTGTTGTACTCAATTGCCTAAAATAACAAATGGCAACATTTAAAGGATGTGGAGGACAGGTTCATCCTTGTTATCTATCAAAGGACCCCTATCTAACACGCCAGTATCTTTCTTTTGATCTTTTATATTCACATGCTATCATTTTTCAGTAGAATTAGATGGTTCGATGTTTATTTCCTGATTAGATTCAGCATTTATTATTGATATCGAGTATTTTCTACTTTTCCGCTCTATTATACGTACACGGCTTTTGGAAAATCGATGGATAACTTCAGGATTAGATTCTATATATGTAACAGAACTCCTTTGTTTAAAGGTTTGTTTGCAATAGCACTCCACTACGGCTCTAATTTACTATGTAGTGCGTTTTTTTTTCTGGATGGTATTGGGTTTGAGAAGCTTATGTATATTTAACTGCATGTAATCTGTTATATGTTGTTACCACAAATAAGAAAGGACAACATTTATAGGAAGTCGACTTTATTCTGAGCCTCACGTTATTCATATCCATATGTAATCATGTTTCATCAGCTTATATTTATAATATACTAGACTACTCGTGACCCGTTGGGTCAGTATATGTTATAGCTAGATATGAAATAGTGAGTATACAAAATTACTTTATAAATGTGATACTCGTGAGGGAAAGGAAATGTTTTTAGCAATTACGTAAATGGATCAAATATTTTTGTTACATAACAGAAACATTCGCGTGAAAGTATATTAAAATGAAAAAAGTATAGATAGATTTCTCTGAGTCGTTTCAACATGAAACCTAATTCTGCCCCCATTATATGTGTCTGTGTGATTATTTTCACTCGATTTCATATACATAATAAAAATTTATTAATTGACGAATGCTTTATTGTTTACTTTTTGTTATGTTATTTTGTTAGGTAATTAAGTTTTCACTTTCTTGGAAATCTTATGCCAATTTTGGGAAATTTCGAATAGTTTTAATTTTAAAGTTTTTTTTTTTTACTTCACAAATTATGCATATATGTTATGTTTATTTTTGTTTTCTGAATAAATTCTGATAAAAAAAATGTTTCAACTTAATAACTTTCCCTTTTGTTTAACAACTAGACCTATTATGTATGCTCAGGATCTAACTTTATCAAACTGTTTGTAAACTTACAGGAACTGATTTTCACGAATAAATATTTTTCTACCTTATCGTGTTTCGTAATTTTTAGATATATTACTGACAATTACGTAGATACCATTTGTTTAACTTAAAAATCAATATTTTTCGTAATTATAGTATTAAAACACCAGCTAAAAGTCTATTGTTTTGATAATCTTTAAAGTATTAAAAAATATTTGCAAGTAATTTTAACTGCCAATTACGGAATCTAATGCAATAAAATAATTAAGAATAGTTTAAATCGTAAAAAAACTAAAGCAAATACGCAGAAAGTATCTGTTGTTGAGTTTTGTTACGGTTAGAGAAATTCACTTTTAAAATTAAAGGAAATTGAAACTGGATGGACGGTCTCAACGCCCAAGCAAGACGATTTGAGTTTTGTATTATAATAGACTAGCAGTTCAGCCTGGCTTGCTCGATCCCATAGTACTGTTCATAACTTCACACACACACACACACACACACACACACACACACACACACACATATATGTATATATATATATATATTAAAAAGTTTGACTCTTTCCAGATAACCTACATCTAAAATTTCAAGTGTTTAGATCCAAAATTGTCGAAGAAGTTTGTTAGAGTCTGCAAAGATAGACTCTTTGAATTTTGACCTCTTCGCAGCGAATTTTCACACAAAAACTGATTAAAATGGATTGCAGTATCTCTGAATACCCTTTATTTAAAATTTAAACTGTTTGTATCCAAAATTAGCTGAATAGTTTGCTAGAGACCTCAAAGGTCAAATCTTTAAAATTTTGACCCATTAGCAGCTAAAATTTCAGCTAAAATCCGAGTAAGAAGCTTGACGTATGTCTGAATAGATGTTATGTGAAATTTCAAATATTTAGACCAAAAATTGGCTGAGTAACTTCGGAGAGACTGTAGAGGTCAATTTTTCTAAAAGATTTTGTCCCCACTTTTGACCCCTTCACATTAATTGCTTCGGGCTCAAATCAAATTAAAAAGTTTGATCCATATCCAAGTACCTACATATAAAATTTCAAGTGTTTAGACCCAAAATTGGCGGAGGAGATTGATAGAGTTTTTAAACGTCAAATCCTTGACAGTTAAATTTCTACAGAAAACCGATTAAAAATATTTTACCAAATCTCAATACTCCTTATGTCAAATCTCGAGTCTGTAGACTGAAAATTAACAGAATAGTTAGCTAGAGAAATGTACACACACAGACATACACACATACAAGTTCCCTTTTATAGACATAGATAGATATATCAAGTGATATTTTTGCTGTTTTTCTACGCCCTATTATAGCCCCAGGATGTTTGACATGTGTACGGAAACAATGTTTTAATAAACATACGTTCGGCAAAGTTTGGTTTCAGAATTATAGGTTATTGAGACAAATACTCATTATCGTTTTTATTGTACACTTCTATCCGGTAATTCTGTTATAGTGTAATATTATTTCTACATATAAGATAGATATGCCCTGTCTCTGTGAGAAGATCATATTATAAATAAGCCTGGGTTTGTTGACACGAACACGTATAAAAGCTGTGAAATTAAGAAGAAAGATATGAGTGTCATGATGAGTAAGATCTTCAATGATAGCATATAGGACCGTATTGGTATCGTGCGAATTTATAGCCAACATATAGGATCATATTGGTATCGTGAGAATTGATAGCCAAGATATAGAATTTTATTTGTATCGTGAGAATTGACAACCATCATATGGGATCGTATTGGTATCGTGAGAATTGAAAGCCAACATATAGGATCATATTGGTATCGTGAGAATTGATAGCCAATATATCGGATCCTATTGCTATCGTGAGAATTGATAGCCCAAATATGGGATCGTATTGGTATTGTGACACTTGATAGCCAACATATAGGATCGCACGGGTATCGTGAGAATTGATAGCTCATATAGGATCGTATTGGTATGGTGAGAATTGATAACCATCATTTAGGATCGTATTGGTATGGTGAGAATTGATAACCATCATTTAGGATCGTATTGGTATCGTGAGAATTCATAACCAACATATACGATCGTATTGGTAATGTGTGAATTAATAGCAAACGTATAGGATCGTATTGGTATAGTGAGAATTAATAGCCATCTTATAGGATCTTATTAGTATCGTGAGTATTTTTAACCAATATATAGGATCGTATTGGTATCGTGAGAATTCATAGCTAACATATAGGGTCGTATTAGTATCGTCAGAATTGATAGCATTCATATAGACTCGTATTGGTATCGGTAGAATTGATAACTATCATATAGGATCGTATCGGTATCGTGAGAATTGATAGAAATCATATAGAATCGTATTGGAATCGTGAGAATTATAGCCAAAATATAGAATCGTATTGGTATCGTGAGAATTAATAGCAAAAATATGAGATCGTATTGGTATCGTGATAATTGATAGCCAACATATAGGATCGCACGGGTATCGTGAGAATTGATAGCTCATATAGGATCGTATTGGTATGGTGAGAATTGATAACCATCATTTAGGATCGTATTGGTATGGTGAGAATTGATAACCATCATATAGGATCGTATTGATATCTTGAAAATTGTTAGCCATCATATAGAATAATATTATTATAGTAAGAATTCATAGCCTACATATAGGATTATATTAGTATTGTTAGTATTGATAGCCAACATATAGGAGCGTATTGGAATCGTGAGAATTGATAGCCAACCTAAAGGATAATATTGGTATCGTAGGAACTGATAGCCATCACATATTAGTATAGTAAGAATTCATAGCCAACATATAGAATAATATTGATATCGTGAGAATTAATAGCCAACATATAGGATGGTATTGGTATCGTGATAATTGATAACCAATATATAGAATCGTATTGGTATCGTGAGAATTGATATCCAACATATATGTTCGTACTGGTATCCTGAGAATAGATAGCCAACGTATACGATCGTGTTGGTAACATGTGAATTTATAGTCAACATATAGGATCGTATTGGTATCGTGAGCATTGATAGCAATCATACAGGATCGTATTAGTACCCTGAGAATTTGTAGTCAACATATAGGATAGTATAAGTATCGTGAACATTCATAGATTACATAAACGATCGAATTGGTATCGTGAGAATCGATAGCCAACGTAGCGGATCGTATTGCTATCGGGAGAATTAATAGCAATCATATAGGTTACCACTGGAATTGTGAGAATTATAGCAAACATATAGGATTATATTAGTATCGTGAAAATTGATAGCAAACTTATGAGATCGTATTGGTATGGTAAGAATTGCTAGCCAATATATAGAATCGTATTGGTATCTTAAGAATTGTTAGCCATCATATAGAATCACATTAGTATAGTAAGAATGGATAGCCAACATATAGGATAATATTGGTATCGTTTGAATTGATAGCTCACACATAGGATTGTATTAGCATTGTGAGAATAGATAGCCAACATATAGGGTAATATTGATATCGTGAGAATTGATAGCCAAAATATACAATCATATTGTTTTTTTTTGTTTTTTTTTTATTACATTTTCACCCCAAACAAGGCAAATTGCCACTTTGGTGTAGGGGGCTACTATCAGGGGCAACAACTACTGGGGTACTATGTAGGGATTTGGGCAGCAAGGTGTCGGTTCACGTTACACTTGAACTTCTGCACGTCAGTACTGTTGGGGAAGCAGGGACCTGGAATGGAATTCCAGAGTCTTGCGGTTCTGGGGAATAAACTATTGGAGTAAAAAGATCTTTTACATCTAGGGACCTCTACAGTGTGGGGGTTGGATCTAGTAGCCTGTCGGGTTTGTCGAGGGTGCTCGCGTCGTGGGGGCACAAGTGATTGCAGTTCGTCAGAGCATTCACCACTAAAATACTTGTAGAAAAGGCAGAGGGATGCAACATTTCGTCGATGGGACAGAAGCTGAAGCTTAGATGCCAGTTCAGGGCCTATCAGGTTTGCGACTCTCTTTTGAACCTTGTCAAGGAGCGAGAGACTAGTAGCAGATGCACCAGCCCAGATGTGGCAGCAATACTCCATACATGGGCGAATGGTGGCCTTATAGAGGTACAGGATACTTTCGGGTGTTAGTAGTTTTCTAGCACGGTAGAGAGAGCCTACCTTTCTTGCAGCGGCCCTGGCAATGCCTTCAATGTAATTGTTCCAACTCATGTTTCCTGTGAACGTTAGGCCAAGGAGTTTGAAAGATGGACTCTCAGATAAAGAATCGTTGGCCATTGCTATGGGTGGTAGAGAGGGTTTCTTGTAATTATTGAATGAAACTAGTTTAGTCTTGGCAGCATTGAACGCGACCAACCACTTTTGTTCCCATTCCACTACAGATTGGAGGTCTTCCTCTAGTGTTTCTGCCATTTCTTTAGAAATGTGTTCATTCGTCTTCCTTTCGTGAGAATTGATAGCAAACATATAGGATAATATTGGTGTCGTGACAATTGATAGCCAAAATATAGAATCGTATTTGTATAATGGTAATTGATAGCCAACATATAGAATCGTATAATTTTCGCGAGAATTGATAGCAAACATACAGGATCGTATTAGTAGCGTGAACATCGATAGCAAACATAAAGGACCGTACTGGTATCGTGTGAATTGATAGCCAACGTATAGGATCGTATTCGTATCGTGAGACTAGACAGCCAACATATAGAATCATATAGTATCGTGAGAATTGATAGCAGACATATAGGATCGTATTGGTAGCGTGAGATTTGATTGCCAACATATAGGATCATATTGGTATCAGAAGAATAGAAATCCAACATGTAGGATCGTATTGGTATCGTAAGAGCTGACAGTAATCATATAGGATGGCATTTGTATCGTGAGAATTAATAGTCATCATATAGTACCCTATTATTATCGTGAGAATTGATAGCCAACATATAGGATCGTATTGGTATCAGAAGAATAGAAATCCAACATGTAGGATCGTATTGATATTGTGACAAGTGACAGTAATCATATAACATCGTATTGGTATCGCGGGAATGAAGAATTATCATATAGGAACCTATTGGTATCGTGAGAATTAAAAGTCATCATATAAGATCGTGTTGGTATCGTGAGAATAAGGAGTCATCATGTAGGATCGTATTGGTACCGTGAGAATTGATAGCCATCATATAAGATCGTATTGGTATCGTAAAAAAATAATAATTATCATATAAGATCGTATTGTTATCGTGAGAATAAAGAGTCATACTATAAGATTGTATTGGTATCGTGAGAATTGATAGCAATCATATAGGATCCTTCTAGAATCATGAAAATAATAGCCAACCCAATGGATCATATTAGTATCAATAAAGAGATGGCGAACATATGAAGTCGTATTGGTATCGTGAGAATTGATAGCCTACATATAGGATCGTATTAGTATCGGGAGAATTGTTAGCCATCATATAGAATCATATTAGCATAGTAAAAATCGATAGCCAACACATAGGATCATATTGGCATCGTTAGATATGATAGCCAATATATAGGATATTATTGGTATCGTGAGAATTGATAGCCAAAATATATGATCATATTTGTACCGTGAGCACTGATAGCCAATATATAGGATAAGATTGGTATCTTGAGACTTGATAGCCAACATATAGGTTGGTATTAGTATCGGGATAATTGATAGCCAATATATAGAATAGTTTTGGTATGGGGAGAATTGCTAGCAACAATATACGATCATATTGGTATCGTGAGTGTTGATAACCAACATCTAGGATCATATTGGTATCGTATGAGTCGGAAAGGTGAAAGAAAGAAAACACGACTGGTGAGAATACGAAGAACATTTATACCCACAACAGGGTTAGTGATACAGTAAGATTAGTACGTCTGTGGGGAGTCGTCTATGTACGACATCCGGATAGCTCTCATTGAGCGGTCTATACTTGCTGCTTATATGGCTAATGGATATGTTCATCTTAGTGATTATAAGGGTGTGTATGTCCCTCACGGCACCCCCTTCCCACGTTTTTTTTTGTTCCGGGGGAAAAAACGTTAACATTTCTTCCTTAGGGCCTAGAACGATATAGGTTGTGTTTCCAATTCTTTTGTCAATTTTCCCCTGTTCCCAAAACGATTTATTGTTTCCGTATGCTTTAAAGAAAACTTTTTCTCCTGTGTTATACTTTTTTGTGGGAACGGTAGTGGTCCTACTTGAATTTGCTTGTTTTGGCAGTAGTTTTTCGAATACTGGTCGTATTTTTCGTGCAAACATGGTCTCTGCAAGAGACTATGCTTCAGGGGTATTCGGGTTCGGTGTGATCCTGTAAACCTGTAAGAACTGTTGTAAGGCCTTATCTGAAGGTGTTTTCGAATGATCTTGTTTTGTGGAGCGAATGAATTTGTCTTCTTGGGCTTCGCATTTTATTTCATGTAGGGTAACTCTTAGTTCGTTAATCACGTTAAACATCAGATTCTTGATCTCGCTGTTGTTTTTTAAAGAAGCGACCATAGTGTCGTCTAGTGGTTCGATTTAACTTGGAATTAGCCTTGGCAATCCGTCAGCATGACCAATTTTTTGTGAGGGTAGGTATTCTAAGTTAAAATTATAGTTAAGTAAGTTCGTACCCCATCTCAGCAATCTGTTTGCTGTATACACAGGCAGTCCTTTCTTCGACCCGAAGATAGTTAGGAGCGGTTTATGGTCAGTTTGCAAATTAAAAAATCTTCCATGCAAATAACGATGGTACTTTGTTACTGCGAATATTATTGCGAGGTCTTCCTTCTCGATCTGCGAGTAATGTTTTTTCTGAAGGTAATAACGTGCGTGACGCATGTGCCACTGGTTTCTTGCTTCCATCCGGAATTCTGTGTAGTATGCAAGCGCCTATGCCATGAGAGCTTGCGTCGCTGGCAACTATGATACCTAATTCTGGATTGTAATGTGTAAGGGATAGGCCGAACGTCAGTGCAGTTTTTGTTTTGTTGAATACCTCCTGGCAGTCAGATGTCCATTCCCAAGTACTGTCTTTCTTCAAAAGTTTGTTAAGTGGGACTCGAAGATTATGCATGTTGGGAATAAATGACTGGTAATAGTTGGCCATTCCTAGAAAGTTTTGTAGTTTGGTGATGTTCCCGGGAGTTGGCATGTTCTTTATTGCAGTTGTCCTGCCAGGGTCTGGTCTCATTCCTTCTTTGTCAATTATGTATCCTAGGTATTTAATTTCTTCTAGGAAAAATTCGCACTTTCCTTCCTTAACTTTGAAACCGAAATCCTGTATCTGTGAAAATATTTTAGTATGTGCTCTCTATCTTGTTCCTTGGATTTGCGGATGATAATTATATCGACCAAGTATGCAGTTGCAAAATCGAGTCCGTCTAGCATATTATCCATTATTTCTTGAAAAATCGCCGGAGCGACCTTAACTCTAAATGCTAGTCTCTCAAATTTGTATAACCCCCTGTGGGTGTTTATGCAAAGTAGCTTTGAGATATTTTCCTCAACCGGAATCTGAAGATAAGCCTTACTGAGATCGATCTTAGAGAAAATCTTACCTCCGTTCAGTTTTGCGAAAATCTCCTCGGGACGAGGCAGTGGATACTGGTAGTGTTTCAAGACGGCGTTTAGCACAGTCGAAAAGTAAGCGCAAACGCAGATTTCCTTCGATTTCTTTTTGACGTACACGGCAGGAGCTGCCCATTGGCTGAATTCCACTTTTGATAAGATGCCGGTCTTGACTAGTCTGTCAATTCCTCATTAATTTTCTATAGCGAAGCGAATGGTACGTTCCTTTTTCCCCCTAAAAACTGGTTCTGCATTGGGTTTCAGTTCAAATTTGGCTGTTGCTTTCCTACATTTACCCAAGCCCGCTGAAAAAATTTCAGGAAAAAGCTTTTTTAGATCCACTTTAAGTTCTTGTTTTTCTGTAGAAAACGATTCTACTTTTTGGCAAAGGTGTTGATCGGTATATCCCACAGATTAAATTCTTGAAGTCAATTAGTTCCAAACAAATTTTTTGGCAAATTTTTGAGCACAAATAATTTAAGTTTTTTCGTTGTACCATTAAAAGTGACATTTGTAGTTAGTTCTCCTTCAAAATTTATTTTTTCTCCAGTTACTGTTTTTTGCTGACTTGGAAGTTTTATGCATAGTCGGCCTATTTAAATTTCTCCACGTCTGTAAGTTTATTATCGATAAGTCCGACCCTGAGTCTAGCTGTAATTAAACCTCCTTAAAATTAAAACTAAGACGTATTTTCGACTGTTATTTTCGTCTTTCTTATTCATTCTCGTCTGTTGAACCCTAATTTTACTTTTCTTCTGCCATTTGCAGTGTGAGCTTTTGTGTCCTAGTTTTTTGCAATTAAAACATTTTTTGGTATGAAAAAGGCAATCCTTTGACCAATTCAAGTTTCCGCAGCGAAAAAAAGGGGTTGAAGGCTTCTGGGTACCTTGTCTTTCGTGCTTAAGTGGAAGATAGCGTCCAGTTTCCATTTTGTTTTTTGGAGAATACCCCTTAGTTATTCTCTGTGTGTTCTTTATGTGTGCAATACCAGCTTCTTCGATGTTATTTAAGTCCTTCTTGATACTTGACAAGACAAAAGGTCGCATAATGAAGACGAAAATATGCCGTTATATATCAACGAAACAAATGCAATTTTATTGCATAAATATACAGGAAAGAGTGATAGGAAGTGATAGGAAGAATAAGAGTTCGGTGAAAGATGAGTAACGTTACTTGCGGTTGACTGGCTAGTCAGGAACGCGGTGGTGGCTCATGGCTCCACCGGAGCGGTGTTTGTCACATCTTGACTGGTCGAGCGTTCAGGGGAAAAGAGGGTGAAATGTGAGAAACAGGAAGTGACGTAGCTAGGTCGCTCTTCTGAGTTAAAGGGCGACAATCTAGTAAGGCTGAGAGTTTTCAACTCCCACATACTAATGATTCTTTGGCAATCTTACGCCAGCTTTTGTACAGTTAAGCCTGGTTCACTTTCCAGTTTTGAAAAACTATTCGACGGATCTCAGAGTCTCTTGTCAAAGTTAACCCCTGGACGAATATGAGGCACTTGAAATCGTCGACACCCAATTCTGACAATTTAACATCGTCACAGCGTTTGTTAACACTCGAGGCGAAAGTCAAGTAGTCCACATCGTCTTTTTTCGTAAGGTTCAAGCATGTCCACCATCTATGGAACAGCGACGATTTCGAACTGAATAGTTCAGTTAGTCGTTTAACGGTTTCCGTATACGTCAGATCGCTAGTCTTTTGTGGCAAGATATAGTCGACGAATTTGTCGTGTTCCGTAGCCCCTAATTTGCTGAGTAACAAATGGACTCTTTTTTTGGTCTGCCCAAATGGACTCTTTTTTTGGTCTGCCCAAATGGACTCTTTTTTTGGTCTGCACAATTTCCACAGTCGATATTGTACAGATCTTCTTACCGTCTGAAATACGTTTCAAATGTTTCATTTTCTTCAGGAAATTATTTATTGTACTTAGTACCGCTGTATCGCTCTATGTAGCTTGATTCCTATTCATTAAAATCTGGGGTAGTGCTTCAGTTCTCTCTTTCTGCTCTGTTTGCAATGCAAAAACTATGTCATCAGCTCTCTTTTGCATTTGGATAATTCTTTTTTTTGCCTGCTGTAGCCAATCGTCAGCTCTTCTTTGGTGGTCCATTTGAAATTCAATTACATCTTCCGTTGTGTCTCTTTTCACATCTTCCGTTGTGTCTCTTTTTTATTTTCTCGAAGAGAAAAATCTTTTAAGGGTATTTGTAACTTAAACGGAATTCACAGCAAGGGGAAACTTTTATAACTGCTGGACTAGAATACTCTTCAGTAGCTTTAGCAGAAGTGCAAAAATTATAGATTAATAATAATAATAATTTTATTTTCTCGTTGACACGTGTTCCTTTTGTCTCTGATATGCTAATAGTTCAGAGACGGGGGCAGATTTTTTTTTACCGTAGAGGAAAAAAATACAATATACTACATACATCATGCAATATACAACATGAAATATACAATACAATATAAAATATACAATATTACACATACAATGTAAAATATACAATATTACACATACAATGTAAAATATACAATATTACACATACAATGTAAAATATACGATATAACACATACAATGTAAAATATACAAGTGGACTTGTGTTCATCAAAATTACGGTAAAAAAAATTGTTCCAGGTTCCAGTTCTCAATAATAGATACCGTTATGCGAGCAGTATTTTCCTCACTCCGCTGACAAGCAAAAGTTTAACTAACCGAAAAGAGTCTTTATTTTAAAGTGCTTTAAAAAATTGACAGATGAAAAAATAAGAGAAGGTATCATTTCCTTTCAGTATGCGTGCATGCCGTTGCCAAAAAAATTATATTTTTTTTAAGTAATCAAAACAAAAAATGGATTCCAAGCCCGTAAAAAGAATATTTGCCTTTTTCACACTGTCTCTTTTCCTTTTTCTCTCTCAGTATAGTTCAAACAAATAACTAGTCGGTCACAATAACCACTTTGTCATAAAAAAGAATTCATTTCCCGAAATTTTTGTAACAGAGAAAAAAAATCTTAATGTCCATATGTAATTTGCATAAACAATTGCGTCGACCCGTTGCACGGCAAATGAAATCAAGATTACTTTTCTTTCTCTTCTTTCTTTTTTAGCATGAAAAAAAAATTACATTTACGATTCTTTGAGTAGTGTAGACTTTCCTTTTTTATGTTGTAATTTTTCGTCGTTGAACTTTTGAGATTTTGCATTGTAACTTAGAGAGTTTGCAATTGACTATTTCGTACAACTGGATAGTTGAAGTTTTTGCGCGTGAGTTCTTTTTTTTTTAATTTTTTTTTTAACATTCTTGTCGCCATTGTAGTGGAGTCGGGAAAGGCGAAAGAAGGAAAACACGACGACTGGTGAGAATACGAAGAACATTTATATCGGGAACAGGATTAGTGATACAGTAAGATTAGTAAGTCTGTTAGGAGTCGTCTCTGTACGATATCCGGATAGCTCGCATTGAGCGGTCTATACTTGCTGCTTATATGGCTAATGGACAAGTCCATCTTAGTGATTATAAGGGTGTGCATGCCCCCACAACAGTAATCATATAAAATCGTATTGGTATCGTGAGAATTGAGAGTGATCATATAGGATCATATTGGTATCTTGAGAATTGATAGCCATCATATAGGATCGGATTGGTATCGTAATTATTGATAGTCAACCTATAGGACCGTTTTGAATTCGTGAGAATTGATAGCAATCATACAGGATCGTACTGGTATTATTCGATTTGTTAGCTATTATATAGGATCGTATTGATATCGTTATAATTGATAGTCCACATATAGTATCGTATTTGTATCGTGTGAATTAATAGCTATCATATAGGATCGTATTAGTATCGTGAGAATTTTTAGCCAACATATAGAATCGTACTAGTATCGTGAGAAATCATAGATATCATATATGATCGTATCGGTATCGTGAGAATTCATAGCAATCTTATATGGACCTATCGGTATCGTTAAAATTGATAGCTATCATGTAGAATCGTGTTGGTATCAGGAGAATTAATAGCCAATGTATAGGATCGTATTTGTTTCGGGAGAATTTATAGAAATAATATAGAATCCTACTGAAATTGTGAGCATTATAGCCAACATATAGGATCGAATTGGTATTGTAAGAATTGATAGCAAACATATAGGATAATATTGGTATCGTGAGAATTAATAGCCAACACATAGGACCGTATTGGTATCATGATAATTGATAGCTAACATATAAGGTATCATTGAAATCGTTAGAATTGATAGCCTAAATATGGGATCATATTGGCATCGTGAGAATTGATAACAAAAATATAGGATAATATTAGTATCGTGAGAATTGATAGCCAACATATAGGATTGTATTGGTATCGTGATAACTGATAACCAACGTCTAGGATACTATTGGTATCGTAAGAACAAAAGACTTATCATATAGGATCATATTGGTATCGTAAAAATTGATAGCCAACATATATAATCGTATAATTCTGGGAAAATTGATAGTCACCACATGCAATCGTATTGGTATTGTACGAAATGATAGTCAACATCTAGGATCGTATTAATATCGTGCCAATTGATAGTCATTATATAGGTCGTATTGATATCTTGAGAATTAATAGCCATCATATAGGATCGTATTACTATCGTCAAAATTGATAGCCAACATATAGAATTGTATTGGTATCGGAACAATTAATAGCCATCATATAGGATCGTATTTCGTATGGTGAGAACTGACACCAATAATATAGAACGGTTCTGGTATCGTGAGAATTGATAGCCAACATATAAGATCGTATTGGTATAGAACGGTTCTGGTATCGTGAGAATTAATAGCCAACATATAGAGTTGTATTGTTATCGTTAGAATTGATAGCCAACATCTAGGATCGTATTGGTATCGTGAGAATGATAGCCAACATATAGGATCGTATTAGTATCGTGAGAACTGACAGCAATCATATAATATCGTACTTGTATCGTGAGAATTAAGAGTCATAATATAAGATAGTATTGGTATCGTGAGAAATAAGAGTAATCTTATAGGATCGTATTGGTATCTTGAGATTTAATAGCCGTCATATAGGATCGGATTAGTAACTTAATGATAGTCAACATTCAGGATCCTATTGATCTCGCGAGAATTGATAGCCATCATAGAGGATCGTACTGGTATCGTTCGACTTGATAGATATTTTATAGGATTGTATTTGTATTGTTATAATTGATTATCAACATATAGTATCGTATTCGTATCGTGAGAATTAATAGCCATTATATAGTGTCATATTGGTATCGTGAGAATTCATAGCCAACATATCGGATAGTATGAGTATCGTGAGAATTTGTCCCCAACATATAGGATCGTATTAGTATGGTCAGAATTCATAGCTATCATAAAGCAACGTATTGGTATCGTGAGACTTGGTAGCCATCATAAATGATCGTATTGGTATCGTTAGAATTGATAGCTATCATATAGAATCGTGTTGACATCGGAAGAATGGATAGCCAATGTAAATGGCCGTATTAGTGTCGGGAGAATTGATAGAAATCATATAGAATCCTACTGGAATCGTATGAATTATAGCCAACATATAGGCTAATATTGGTATCGTGAGAATTGATAGTCAACATCTGAGATCGTATTGGTATCGTGAGAATTGATAGCAAGCATATAGTATCGAATTGGTATCGTGGTAATTGTTAGCTATCATATGGAATCATATTAATATAATAAGAATTGATAACCAACATATAGGATAATATTGTTATCGTTTGAATTGATAGTCAACACATAGGATCGTATTGGTATCGTGAGAAGTGATAGCTAACATAAAAAGTAATATTGGTATTGTGAGAATTGACAGGAATAAAATAGGATAATATTGGTATCGTGAGAATTCATAGCCAACATATAGGATGATATTGGTATATCGAGAATTTATAGCAAACATATAGAATCGTATTGGTGTCGGGATAATTGATTATAAACACCTAGGGTCATATAGGTATCGTAAGAATAAATACTTATCATATAGGACCGTATTTCTATAGTAAGAATTGATAGTCAACATAAAGAATCGTATAATTATCGCGAGAATTGATGGCCACCACATACGATCGTATTGCTATTGAGAAAATTGGTAGCCAACATCTAGGGTCGTATTGGTATCGTGATAATTGATAGTTATAATATAGGTCGTATTGATATCGTGAGAATTAATAGCTATCATATAGGATCCTATTGGTATCGTGAGAATTGATAGCCAACATATAGGATCGTATTGGTATCGGAAAAATTAATAGCCAACATATAGAATCGTATCGGTATAGTGAGAAATGACACCAATCATATAGAACGGTTCTGGTACCGTGAGAATTTATAGCCATCATATAACATTGTAATATTATCGTGAGAATTAATAGCCAACATATATGATTATATTCGTATCATTAAAATTGATAGCCAACATCTAGGACCGTATTGGTATCGTGAAAATGATAGCAAACATAGAGTATCATATTGGAATCGTGAGAACTGGCAGCAATAATATAATGTCTTACTGGTATCGTAAGAATTAAGAGTCATCATATAAGATAGTATTGATATCGTGAGAATTAATAGCCATCATATAGGATCGGATTGGTATCGTGATTATTGATAGTCAACCTTTAGGATCATATTGTATTCGTGAGAATTGATAGCCATCATATAGAATCGTACTGGTATCGTGCGACTTGATATCTATTGTATAGGATCGTATTTGTATCGTTATAATTGATAGTCAAATATAGTGTCGTATTGGTATCGTGTTAATTTATAGCCAACATATTGGATGGTATGAGTATCGTGAGAATTTGTCACCAACATATAGGATCGTGAGAAATCATAGATAACATAAAGGATCGTATTGGTATCGTGAGAATTGATAGCTATCATATAGAATCGTGTTGGTATCGGAATAATATGTAGCCAATGTATAGGACCGTATTAGTGTCGGGAGAATTGATAGAAATCATAGAGAATCCTATTGGAATCGTGAGAATTATAACCAACGCATAGAATCATATTGGTATTGTGAGAATTGATAGCCAACATATTATATCGTTTCAGTATCGTGAGAATTGATAGCAAGCATATAGGATCGAATTGGTATCGTGGGAATTGTTAGCCATCACATGGAATCATATTAATATAGTAAGAATTGATAGCCAACATATAAGATAATAGTTGTATCGATTGAACAACACATAGGATCGTATTGGTATCGTGAGAATTGATAGCCAACATATAGAATCGTATAATTATCGCAGGAATTGATAGTCACCACATAGTATCGTATTGGTTTTGAGAGAATTGATAGCCAACATCTAGGGTCTTATTGGTATCGTGACAATTAATAGTCATCATATAGGTCGTTTTGATATCGTGAAAAATAATAGCCACAATTTAGCATCGTATTGGTATGGTGAGCATTGATAGCCAACATATAGGATCATATTGGTATCGGAAGAATTAATAGCCAACATCTAGGATCGTATTGGTATCGTGAGAATGATAGCCGATATGGAGAATCGTATTGGTATCGTGAGTACTGACAGCAATCGTATAATATCGTACTTGTATCGTGAGAATTAAGAGTCATCATATGATCGTATTGATATCGTGAGAATTAATAGTCATAATATGACACGGTATTGCTATCGTGAAAATTAAGAGTAATCTGATAGGATCGTATTGGTATCTTGAGAATTAATAGCCATCATATAGGATCGGATTGGTATCGTGCTTATTGTCAACCTTTAAGATACTATTGCATTCGTGAGAACTGATAGCCATCATAATGGATCGTATGGGTATCGCTCGCCTTGATAGCTATTATAGAGGATCATATTTGTATCGTTATAATTGATAGTAAACATATAGCATCGTATTGGCATCGTGAAAATTGATAGCCAACATAGAGCATGGTATAAGTGTCGTAAGAATTTGCCGGCAACATATAGAATCGTATTAGTATCGTGAGAAATCATAGCTAAGATAAAGGATCGTTTTGGTATCGTGAGAATTGATAGCTATCATAAATGATCGTATTGTTATCGTTAGAATTGACAGCTATCATATAGAATTGTGTAAGTATCGGAAGAATAGATAGCCAATGTGTAGGACCGTATTAGTGTCGGGGGAATTGATAGAAATCATATAGAATCCTAGTAGAATCGTGAGAATTATAGCCAACATATGAGATCGTATTAGTATCGTGAGAATTGATAGCAAGCATATAGTATCGAATTGGTATCATGGGAATTGTTAGCCATCATATGGAATCGTAATAATATAGTAAGAATTTATAGCCACCATGTAGGATGCTATTGGTATCGTTTGAATTGATAGCCAACACATAGGATTGTGTTGGTATCGTGAGAAGTGATAGCTAACATATAAAGTAATATTGGTATAGTGAGAATTGATAGGTAAAATATAGGATAATATTGGCATCGTGAAAATTGGTAGCCAACATGTAGGATGGAATTGGTATTGTGAGAATTTAGAGCAAACATATGGAATCGTATCGGTATCGGGAGATTGATAGCTAACATATACAATAGTATTGGTATCGTGAGAATTTATAACTATCATATAGGATCGTATTGGTATCGGGAGAATTGATAACCAACATCTAGGGGCATATTTGTATCGTAAGAATAAATACTCACCATATAGGATCGTATTTTTGTCGTAAAATTGATAGCAACCATATAGCCTCGTATTTGTATAATGAGAATTGATAGCTAACATATAGGATCGTATAATTATCTCGAGAATTGATAGCCAACATATAGGATCGTATTGGTATCGTGACAATTGATAGCTGTCATGAGGTCGTATTTATATAGTGCGAATTAATAGCCACAATTAGTATCGTATTGGTATCGTGAGAACTGACACCAATAATCGTGAGAATTGATAGCAAACATATAGGATCGTATTGGTATCGTAGGAACTAACAGCAATCATATAGGATCATATTGTTATCTTGAGAATTGATAGTCCACATATAAATTGTATTTATATGCGTGAGAATTGAGAGCCATCATATAGGATCGTATTGGTATCGTGATAATTGATTCGCATATTATACGATCGTATTGATATCGTGAGAATGTATAACCAACATATATAGGATAGTACTGGTATCAGAAGAATTGATAGCCAACATATGGGATCGTATAATTACCACGAAAGGTGATAGCAAACATATAGGATCATATTGGTACCATGAGAATTTATAACCAATATATAGGATCTTATTGATATGGTAAGAACTGACAGCACGCATATAGGATTGTATGTGCATTGTGAGAATTTAAAGTCATCATATATGATCGTATTGGTATCGTGAGAACTTAAAGCAATCATAAAAGATCGTATTGGTGTTGTTAAAATTGATAGCCCTTATCTAGGATCGTATTTATAGCCATCGTACAGGATCGTATTAGTCTCGTAAGATATGATAGCCAGCCATATGGGATTGTATAGGTACCAGGAGAATTGATAGCCAACATATAGGATTTTATTAGTATCGTGGGAATTGATAGCCAACATATAGGGTGGTATTGGTATCGTGAGAATTGATAGCCATCATATAGGATCGTATTCGTATTGTGAGAATTGATAGCCAATATATAGGATCGAATTGGTATCGTAAGAATTAGTAGCAAACATTTAAGATTGCATTAGTACAGTAAGAATTGATAACTTTTATATAGAAACGTATTTGTATCGTGAGAATTGATAGCTCACATATAAAATATTATTGGTATCGTTAAAATTTATAACCAACATATAGAATCGTATCGGTATCGGGAGTATTGCTGGCCAACATATAGGATCGTATTACTATCTTAGAATTGATAGTCATCATATAGGATCGTATTGGTATCGTGATAATTTATGCCCATCATATAGGATCGTATTGGTATTGAGAGAATCGATAGCCAAAACATAGGTCGTACATCTACTGTTATAATTGATAGCCATCATACAGGATCGTATCGGTATCGTGAGAATTGATAGCCAACATATAGGACTGTATTGGTATTGTGAGAATTGATAGCCAACATATAGAATCGTATTGGTATCGTGAGAATATAAAGCAAACATACAAGTTAATATTGGTATCGTGAGAATTGATAGCCAAATTATACGATAGTATAGTTATCATGAGTATTGATAGCCATCATATAGGATAGTATTGTTATCGTGAGAATTGATAGCCAACATATAGGATCGTATTTGTGATAATTAAACGCAAACATATCGGATGGTATTGGTATCATGAGAATTGATAGCTAACATATAGGATTGTATTGGTATTGTGAGAATTGATTGCCAATATATAGGATCAGATGCCAACATATAGGATGGTATTGATATCGGGAGAATTAATAGCCAACATATAGGATCGTATTGGTATCGTGCGAATTGATAGGCATCTTATAGTTTCGTAGTGGTAGCGTGAAAATTTATACCCGATGTATAGGATCGTATTGGTTTTATGAGAATTGATAGCAAATATATAGTATCGTTTTGGTATCATGAGAATTGATAGTCAACAAATAGGATCGAATTGTTATAGTGAGAGTTGGTAGCCAACGTATAAATGCTATTGGTTCCGTAAGAATTGATAGCTATTATATAGGATCCTATTGGTATCGTGAGAATTGATATCCAACATATCTCCATAATATTGGTATCGTGGCAATTGATAAGCAACATATAGAATCTTATTGGTATCGTGAAAATTGATAGTCAACATATAGGATCGTATTCGAATCGTAAGAATTGATAGCCATCATATGATCGTATTTGTATCGTGAGAATTGATAGTCAACATTCACCGTCGCATTGGTCTAGTGGGAATGTATAACCAAGATATAGAATTGATAGCACACATATAGGATCGTATTGGTTTCGTGAGAATTTAAAACCAACATTTAGGATCGTATTGGTATCGTGAGAATTGGTAGTCAACTTATATGATCATATTAGTACCATGAAAATTGGTAGCCAACATAAAGGATCGTATTGGAATCTTGAGAATTGATAGCCAACATATAGGGTCAGATTAGTATCGTGAGAATTAATAGCCAACATATAGGATCAGATTGGTATTGTGATACTATAAAGTGGCGCTGGGGTGGATTTGAGCCACTAAGTGCTGAGAGGGGGGATATACAAAGGAAGAGGAAATAGCTTAGAATAAACAAAGAAATCGGAAATATCCTACAATCAACAATAGATAGAAAATAGCAAACAATAACAATAGAAACCTACTGATAAAACAGGGGAGGGCAGCTTCCGGTGACCGGGGTCGGGTGGACGACCTGGAAGACCAGGATAGAGGAGACAGGCAGTTGAGATCTAGAATCGCTCGAGGGCAGATGGAAGTTGGACAGTGACAGTTAAGATCTGGATGCGCTAGATGACCGATTGGAGTTGATAACGACTACAGTTGAGAAGCTACATGTGTTTATTTACAAGGCGCTTTGCAGTACGCTCAAGCAATAACGGCGATAAGAAATTTTTATATATATATATATATATATTGTTTTAACAAAATCAAGACATCAAGGAATAGATTGATAGGAAGAAATAGTGTATTTCATCGTTAGTTACAATTGTTTCAAGACTATTCGGACAAATTCAAACCTTATGTCGTTTGAAAATTTTCACAAGAGCAGCCTTTCGTTAGACGTATTGAATAAAAAACACATTAACAATGAACAATATGGAATCCATTTTCCTTATAAGGGAATGCATCCGAAAATATTTTACCTACATCTCATCCTTCCAAAGTTTTTTTTTAAAGATTTATATATTTACCTATTTACTTAACTTTATTTTAAAAAAACATTTTCAATCAAACTGTCATACAACCTTACCACTAATTACCTATGTTCACTTAATATGTTTTACTAATAATATTCATGTATTTCTTAAATTAAATTTCTTTATTTCTTTAATAATTTAAATTATTTTTTTTAATCCGGACTAATCAACTAAGTCTGAAGCTGTA